>NC_081312.1:24183529-24489852 GCF_026419965.1 Kogia breviceps
ATATACGACAAACCCACAGCAAACATCATTCTCATTGGTGAAAAACTGAAAGCATTTCCTCTAAGATCAGGAACAAGACAATGATGTCTACTTTCACCACTATTATTCAACATAGTTTTGGAAGTCCTAGCCATGGCAAAAAGAGAAGAAAAAGAAAAAAAAGGAATACAAATTAGAAAAGAAGAAATAAAACTGTCACTGTTTGCAGATGACATGATACTATACATAGAGAATCCTAAAGATGCCACCAGAAAACTACTAGAGCTAATCAATGAATTTAGCAAAGTTGCAGGATACAAAATCAATGCACAGAAATCTCTCGCATTCCTATACACTAATGATGAAAAATCTGAAAGAGAAATTAAGGAAACACTCCCATTTGCCACTGCAACAAAAAGAAAACAGCACCTAGGAATAAAACTACCTATGGAGACCAAAGACCTGTATGCAGAAAACTATAAGACACTGATGAAAGAAATTAAAGATGATACCAACAGATGGAGAGATATACCATGTTCTTGGATTGGAAGAATCAATATTGTGAAAATGACTATACTACCCAAAGCAATCTACAGATTCAATGCAATCCCTATCAAATTACCAATGGCAATTTTTACAGAACTAAAACAAAAAATCTTAAAATTTGTATGGAGACACAAAAGACTCTGAATAGCCAAAGCAGTCTTGAGGGAAAAAAACGGAGCTGGGGGAATCAGACTCCCTGATTTCAGACTATACTACAAATCTACAATAATCAAGACAGTATGGTACTGGCACAAAAACAGAAATATAGATCAATGGAACAGGATAGAAAGCCCAAAGATAAA
Organism: Kogia breviceps; assembly: GCF_026419965.1. Classification (NCBI taxonomy): domain Eukaryota; kingdom Metazoa; phylum Chordata; class Mammalia; order Artiodactyla; family Physeteridae; genus Kogia; species Kogia breviceps. The sequence continues at coordinate 24,184,357 of NC_081312.1, forward strand.
CCCACACACATATGGTCAACTAATCTCTGACAAAGGAGGCAAGGATATACAATGGAGAAAAAACAGTCTCTTCAATAAGTGGTGCTGGGAAAACTGGACAGCTACATGTAAAAGAATGAAATTAGAACACTCCCTAACACCATATACAATAATAAACTCAAAATGTTTTCCAGACCTATATGTAAGACCGGACACTATAAACCTCTTAGAGGAAAACATAGGAAGAACACTCTTTGACATAAATCACAGCATGATCCTTTTTGATCCACCTCCTACAGTAATGGAAATAAAAACAAAAATAAACAAATGGGACCTAATGAAACTTAAAAGCTTTTGCACAGCAAAGGAAACCATAAACAAGACGAAAAGACAACCCTCAGAATGGGAGAAAGTATCTGCAATGAATCAGCGGACAAAGGATTAATCTCCAAAATATATAAACAGCTCATGCAGCTCAATATTAGAAAAACAAACAACCCAATCCAAAAATGGGCAGAAGACCTAAACAGATATTTATCCAAAGAAGACAGATGGCCAAGAATCACATGAAAAGCTGCTCAACATCACTAATTCTTAGGGAAATGCAAGTCAAAACTACAATGAGGTATCACCTCACACCAGTTAGAATGGGCATCATCAGAAAATCTACAAACAACAAATGCTGGAGGGGTGTGGAGAAAGGGGAACCCTCTTGCACTGCTCGTGGGAATGTAAATTGATACAGCCACTGTGCAGCACAGTATGGAGGTTCCTTAAAAAACTAAAAATAGAATTACCATATCATCTAACAATCCCACTACTGGGCATATACTCAGAGAAAACCATAATTCAAAAAGACACATGCACCCCAATGTTCACTGGAGCACTATTTACAATAGCCAGGTCACGGAAGCAACCTAAATGCCCATCAACAGATGAATGGATAAAGAAGTTGTGGTACATATATACAATGGAATATTACTCAGCCATAGAAAGAACGAAATTGGGTCATTTGTTGAGACGTGAATGGATCTAGAAACTGTCATACAGAGTGAAGTAATCAGAAAGAGAAAAACAAATATCGTATATTAACACATATATGTGGAACCTAGAAAAATAGTACAGATGAACCCGGTTTGCAGAGCAGAAATTGAGACACAGACATAGAGAACAAACGTATGGACACCAAGGGGGGAAAGCGGCAGGGGGTTGAGGGTGGGGGTGCAATGAATTGGGAGATTGGAATTGACATGTATACACTGATGTCTATAAAACTGATGACTAATAAGAACCTGCTGTATAAAAAAAATAAATAAAATTTAAAAAAAAATTTTATCTTTGAATTTTTTTTTAAGTGATGTTGAAAGGGAGCCTTCGTTCATGCCCGGTCTTGGCCCTCAGGATGAGTGCTTGGCCACCCTCTTCTCTACCTCCATCCAGGAAACAACTGCTGCTACTTTCTGCCCTTTGTGCTGAGCCATGGGGTGGAGTCTCTTGTGTGACTGTGAGGGCCTGCACTCACCCCATGAGTATCCTCATGCTTGAGGGAGCACATCAGATGGCAAATTTAGAAAAAAGAAAAGAAAAACACCATCACAGGTAGAGAGAGACAGGGTGTTAAAGAAAAGGGAAAGCTTCTTTCCTGCTTTTTTAACAAGGGGTTCACATTTTCATTTTGCACTAGGCTCCACAAATTATGTAGGCGGTTCTGCCTACTGCACATAATTATTGTGGGATTATAGAATACATGTAACAACTGAAAATATTATGTGGCCCAAAATAAATGCTCATTAAACACTGGCCCATTTTTGTTGTTTTTGTTTTTTCTGTATATACCTCTTCATGGGAAAACATATAGGCGTGGCACTTGTACCACTCAGCTTTACCAGGGACAGCTTAACCTCTCTGGCATTAAACTGAACCCTTGATCCCTGTGACTTTGGTAGGTGAGGATCCTCACTCTTCACAATATGACCTTACTTGGAGTGAGAGAAAAAGCCCTGAATTCACTTCACACAAGGTTCTATACCAGCTGCTACATTAAAACCCTGGAAGTTATCTCGGGCACACTCAGCTTCTTCACACAGTGATTCCTGTCTTGTCTCCTGTGAAATATTTTACAAAAGAAGCAATTTCTTTTGAAAAATCAGAAAGGTTAGGCAAGTACCCAGGAGGCCTGGGGTAACTGATGTTTCTATTGTTACAAGTTCAAATGATCAACGAGCAATCCAAGCTGTGAGACATGAGGGCCACAGGAGTGACCGTGGGTTCTGGTGCCTGTTTAAATGCTGGGATGAAAATCACATGGTTGGGAGCAAGGCTTCCGTTCAATTACTTTTCTTCTTCATCAAATGATGTTATAGCTATTACTGCTAATAATGACGGCTCAGAGAAATTGCCTCAGGGACAAGGGCTAAGGAGCAGTAGGGCAGGTATAACTGAACCCACAAGTTCTTTTCTTCCCACCAGGTAATGCTGCCACCCATGCTGTTGTTGTTTGTTTTTGTTTTGTTTTTCTGCTCTGAGTAATGTTCCTCATTCTCTTTAGGATCAGTTTGAAGCTTAAAGAGGCCTATAAAAATAATACAGGAAAGGGGCTTCCCTGGTGGCGCATTGGTTGGGAGTCCGCCTGACGATGCAGGGGACGCGGGTTCGTGCCCCGGTCCGGGAAGATCCCATGTGCCGCGGAGCGGCTGGGCCCGTGAGCCATGGCCGCTGAGCCTGCGCGTCCGGATCCTGTGCTCCGCAATGGGAGAAGCCACAACAGGGAGAGGCCCGCATACCGCAAAAAAAAAAAAAAAAAAAAAAAAAAAAAAAAAAAAAAAAAAAAAAAAAAAAAAAAAAAAAAACAGGAAAGAGTATAGATTTCTATCCAGGGTGGGTGAGACACAAAACCTACACGATTTGACATGTACAGAACAATACTGCCCAAAAGTAATTTGTGCTTCCGATGTTTCTTTGAACAATCAGAAGAAGAATCAGATCAATTTGAAATCACATTTCCTCATTTTAAATGTTAGCCTTCTAACATAGTAGTATTTAGTAAGGATTTCTAAAAACGTATTTCCCTTTAGGACCTGGACAAATATCCTTAACATGGTATTCTAATTGCATCTGCTGAGATTTCCTTCTTTGTAAATATGGAACAATTTTCCTCTTACTAAGTAATCTGTATTCATTCATGGAGATTTCTCTTGTCATCCAAAGTTTCAAGTCATTAGGCTTATAATTATTAATCCAATAAATGTGCATTAATGCCAACTATATGTCTGGCACCGGCTAGACAGTGAAGATACAGTGACAAATAGGACACTTTCCCAAACCCTGAGGAATCCAAAGATTGGTTCAGGAGGTACACATGTAAGCAGGTAAAGCAACACAAATGTGATTAAGACTTCTGAAAGTTGTGCATTCAGGGTGCTCTGGAACTTTAGAGATGAACAAACCTAGACACGCCTGAGGAAGGGAAGGATTCACACGAGTGGTGACCCCTGAGCTGTCATGAAGGATGAGAGAAGCGGTTGGCTATGGAGATACAGACAGAAATGGTACACAGTGCATAAGGTGAAACATGGATGCAGAAACGGAGGTATAAGAGAGCTTGGGGAAGTCGGGTAACCACAAACTGTTTGCTGAGACTAGAGCACTAGGGTCTAATGGAAAGAGACAAAAGACAAGGAATACCAACTAGGCATCTGGCGCATGGAGGATGACTCAGCAATCAGCAGTTATGGCATTGCAACACTACCCTGTTCTTAGACATCCCTATGTCTGTGATAATTCCTAATTCATCCTCTATGCATCCCTAAATGCCAAGTACCTTCTGGTCACAGAATTAAGCAGTGCCTTAGAGACTACTTATGAATAAGAACGGGACACTAATATTCCTATAAAGCTGAGGTGAGGAAGCCTGACTCTGGAAAGGTCAAGGTTACAGAAAAGACAAGCTAAAGAAATAGGATTTATTAGTGACTAGATGCAGCGTCTTTTGTGAGGACCATTAGCCCTTGTTCTGGAGTGCTGACTGCGTTCATCTGAGCATCAACATTTCAGCATCTGAGCTGGAGAGGCAATATGTGCTGTTGTGAGGAGCACAGCACTGGGGTCAGATATACTGAATGTGAGGCCAGGCAAAGCGTTTCACATGATTAAGTCTCATTTCTAAAATGAGGATAATAACACCTTCTAAGACCATGGTGAAGATTAAACAAGATCATGCACGCAAACTGCTCATCTCAGAGCCTGGCATGCAGAAAACAATCTTGGCTATAATCTTTACTGTAACTAGTAGCCATCTGTAAAGTCGATCACTTTATATAACAATAGCAAAGGTTTAAAATTTGTTACTGCAAATGTCCTTGTACGTGGACTTAGCAGCATCCATTTTTGCTGTAACAAAGGAAGAAAAGCATTCAGGGAAGATTTGTAAAGGGGAAAGAATGGGGTTGTGTCTTCACTTAGTGTTCAACTTTCTTGCCTTTGAGATGTCAATCGTGAGATTCTCATTCTACCAGGTATGTAGGGGGGTATGGATAAACTCAGTCATGGATAAGTACCTGGGCACTTACCTAGTCATTAGGGTAATAGAACACCTAGCTTTTCTATTTCTGATAATCGGCAAGTTGTTTTAAATTGGTTCCTTCATCAAATAGGGAGTTTGCTTGTAAATAACCATCAGTGAATCAAACAGTTAAGTTAAACATTCCAACGACTGACAGGTATACAATATGGCTTTAATTTCAACCATGAGTTTCTTCTTATAAGGAGATGGTAAAGCCTTCTCTAGCCATCCCCTAGGCCAATGGCTTCACCATATTGTCTTTATTAACCTTCTACTGTGTTTTCTTTTTCTTTGTGAGATCGGAAAGGTACAGAATTTTTTCTACAGCGATAAAACACATTCCTCTTATGCTACTCCATTACAAATACTCATGTGTGTCCTTTCTCTTGGTCTTTGCCTACTTTGCACACATTATGTGGTTGCCATCTGCTGCTTCCGCTCCTTTCCTGTTTTCTGTCTCTGCTGCTCTCACCACCCCGCTCCAGGGGTGTATCCTCCTTTTGGTCAGTGGGGTAGCTCCTTCTCCTTGGAAGGAAAAGGGCTTCCTGACAGACTGTCCCAGGAAAACCGCTCAGAGGAAATAGACCTTCTTCTCTCCACCTTGAACATTTCTAATTTTCTTACTTTTTATTTTCTTAAGAACAGAGGAATAGCCCCCTGTTTATTGCTTTAGATTCTATCCTGCCCACGCTTGAGGGTAACATGAATTTCATTTCTCTGTCATCTCCTAGACTTCCGAACTAAACTTCACTCTATTCATAATGCTATTCGCCCAACAACGAAGAGCTTAGGTCACAATATCCTTCCCAATCTGGTATCTTTGCAGTGGTTTCCCTCCCCACCCCGCATTTTCAAAAACTAATTCTGAAGAATATCATGTCTCGTAGCATCATTAAAAGACTGCAACTTAGGTGACAAATAGTGCTCATTTGATTAAGAATCAGAAAATGGGGCTTCCCTGGTGGCGCAGTGGTTGAGAATCCGCCTGCCGATGCAGGAGACACGGGTTCGTGCCCGGGTCCGGGAAGATCCCACATGCCGCGGAGCGGCTGGGCCCGTGAGCCATGGCCTCTGAGCCTGTGCGTCGGGAGCCTGTGCTCCGCAACGGGAGAGGCCACAACAGTGAGAGGCCCGCGTACCACAAAAAAAAAAAAAAGAATCAGAAAATGAAATTTTTGAAGACTCATGCGTGCCACTAATCACCCCGAGACCTTATGCAATGCACGCACCCTCCAAAAGCCTTGGCTTCTCCATTTGTAATATGTTAGTATTTAAATATATGCCCCCGACAGGCCTACTGGGAGGATCCTGAACTCGTAACTGTTCAGAGACTTTGCTTCAGGGGATACGACCTCTATTACGTTTTGTCTCTCTTTTAGAACACACGCCTTTTAACATCTTCCTATTGAAATATAATGTCAGCCATTCAGGAAGACTTAGATTATTGTAACTAAGCACCATACACCTCTTGCTTTCACAAGCCTTTGGGGATGACAGCAAAATTGTTTTGTATACAAATATTATATAATCAGATGTAATCTGAAACAACTTCATTTTCAGAAGGAAAATGTAAACATCCCCTTTAAGATTTATTTCTCTAACTTCTAATAAACATCCAGTTAGAAGAAAGCCTTGTGATTTTAGTCACTTAATCAATAGAACAGCCAGAAAATTACTCTGTTTCTTTCAGAAGCAACATCCCCTGGTGTCTAAGTTTTCTTCCCAAAATTGATTCTAAAACTGAGAAAAACTCTGTTTGTTGAGATGCTCTGAATCAGTAGGGAGACTTGCACTTTGTCGTTAACCGTTCCAGAAATTCCATAATTCAAATTATAATCTTCTCCTAAATAATGTATGAGTGAAACCTGCTGCACTATATATATACTATATAGTGAAAAGCAACAAAAAAAGCAGTATATTCACTGATGCATTTATCTTGTTATCAAACAGGAATAAAGGGTTTGGATGGTAATGTTAACTTGCCAAATGGTTACTACATGTACTACACCTCACTGATAAAGTGATCCTTCCTAATTTTCAAAATATAAACTGTTCCTAAATATAAACAACTGTGCCTAACACTAATACTTAGTGAACCTGTCACCTTGTAAACCTTACTGCGCCAATTAGACAAATAAAATGGATCGGAGTATAAAAAGACATTTTCAAACTGTAGAAGAACAAGCAGAAACACCATTTATAGTCAAAATTAAAGCACCTGAAACCTCAGCTGTTGACATTTTGTATGGCTCTAAGCAGGTGGTCAGATGCAGGAGGACAAGCCAACACAGAAAAAGGAAAATAAGGAAGAAGATGGGACTAAGGAGACCCAGTGTTCAGGGCCTCAGCACTAGGAACATACATACATTGTGAAAAAAAGAAACCATTATGTTGAATGGAATACTGAAATGAACCGCTGCTGAATAAAATCTATGAGAAACTTATCTGGATTTTAAAGGTACATACATCTGAGTTTCAATTTCTCTAAGAGAAACAGAAAATGAGGGGGAAATGGGGGTGCGCCTAGTCTATGAGGATTCCTTCTGCATTTTCCTTGGAAATCCACAGTAGAAATCCCTAAAACTGACATCAACACCTGGAACCCAGTTAACTCTCAGGAAATTTTCATCAAATAAGTGAACAAAGAGTGGCAACATGTGATATTTACTGATACACATTCACCTTCCTTCATGAAATTCTTCTGACTCCAGCCAAAGCCTGGCCAAATTGGATTTCATGAAAACCTTCCTTTTGTCTGAAGTTCCCTGCTTTACAGAGAAAATAATATTTATTCTTTCAGATTATTAGGGATAAAAGAACAAATTCACTCCAGTTATTTTTCTTCCTTTTAGAATGACAACAAAACAAAGAGTTGTAGTTTATATTTTTCCGGCTTGTATCTCTGTATTGATTCCTAAGAGTACTTGTAAAAATAATAAATTAAGGTAGAGAAATGGGTACAATTCATTATCTCAGTGACTTAATTATTTTTTAAGTATACACTATGTCCAAGGTAGCTTCAGGTCATGAAAATCCTACAGTGGCCAGATATCAGCATAAAAATTTTAGGCTGGGCTTCCCTGGTGGCGCAGTGTTTGAGAGCCCGCCTGCCGATGCAGGGGACACGGGTTCGTGCCCCGGTCCGGGAAGATCCCACGTGCCGCGGAGCGGCTGGGCCCGTGAGCCATGGCCGCTGCGCCTGCGCGTCCGGAGCCTGTGCTCCGCAACGGGAGAGGCCACAGCAGTGAGAGGCCTGCGTACCGCAAAAAAAAAAAAAAAAATTTAGGCTGTGTTGACATAAGATATCACTATATATATGTACATATCTCCAAACTATGTACACTAATTTAATGGAAAAGTACAGTGGCTTGAACTGTGATTGTAAACAGTTCTAGGAGTCTATATCGCCGCTCTTCCCAGACAGTTCAGTTCACCATAGATCATTCCTAAATTGACAAGGTGTTTGCTCATTTTTAGGATGTTAAGATAGAGAAATTTTACTCCTTTATTTATCAACCTTCTCTAGAATTCAATAACTCTATCAACTTTGCTTATATCTATATACTTCGTGAAGTGTGTTTTAACTTCTTTGTTTTTTCCATCTCCTTTGCTATTTCCTCTGCTTCTTCCTTCTATGAGACAAAACACTCTCCTTGGGAAGCCACTTATTTATAATATAATGCTTCAGTCTCACTTCTGTCTACTCTTTAATTGGGTGCTTGATCCCAATCCCTTTATCCTTTCTAAAATCCAGATGGATTACAAATGTTAAAATACCTTCCTGAGTGGACTTTTCCATACCAGGAGCCCACTGTACATAAGAGAAGCAGACCAAAAGGTGATAGATTTGCATGTTAGAGCCCAGGGATCAGTTTCAAATCACAGAAAAAGTGGTCTTAGCTAAAGCCACTGAAAGAGACGTTCCTTCTTCTGTTTTTCTCTCTCCTAACCTGTGCTCAAAGGACATTCTCAGAATTTGGGGATGGATGGTAGTGTAGCTCTAACTGCTAAATGATCTTTAATTCTCTACTTCTCTGGGCATCATGTATAAATCTGATACGGCCTGAACCACCAGCCTTTGCGTATGTGTATGGAATATGTGTAATTTCAAGTACCCAAAGGTCCGCATGTGAATCTCTTAACATACTGACTTATGCGATGCTTCAACAAACGGGTTGAAACCAAAATACAAGATCTCCTAAGAAGGGTATGACCCTCTTCTCCTCTTGGTGAACTAGCCCTCCTTTCTCACAATGGTCTGAATAAACTTGATGACTTTTAAATCCATGCCAGGAATGTGCCAAGGAAGCCAGGCAGACAGTAATGTTCTTAGCCAGAACATTGCTGCAAAAACTCTTATTTCTCTGACTCTCTTTTATTTTAGCTCCTGTTTAGATTATACAAAATTGATATTAGAAGATATTAAAGTCACAAATATGATATCATTGAATCATATCTGTGTACTTTAAAGATAATATTTTCATTTTAGAACACTATTAAGCTTTTATTAAAATGATATCAGAGTCTCCAAGAGAAAAACAGAAGAACTCATAAAACCAAAATATTTTCATTAGTTCTGGGTTAACATGAAGTATTTGTTTATCATAACGCACTGAGGGGGGACAAAATGTGATGTTCTCGTCAACAGTATTAGTAATGCTATTGATGCAGAATCCAATGCAACTTTGATGGCCTTGAAAAGAGTTTATTATTGCCCTGAGTAACAGACTGAAGGAAGTAGGATGCTCATTTTACTGGCATCTATTAAGCTACCAAGGATGGTTTTAAGAATACACAGGTGTCCCTTCTTGAAGAAAAACAGTTCTCAAAAGATCATCTTTTCAGTTGAAATACTCCTGCTAATACTAGTCATCCTCATCATCACCCAAACTGTCACCATCACCACACATTTAGCACATGTTACGTTCTAGCTTCTGTTCTTACTCAAAGACGCAGATACTGTAATTATGCCCATTTTTACAACTGAGGAAACTGAGGGTTAAAGTAAATTGTCCACAGACACAAAACTCATTAGTGGTATAGAAAGGGTTGAACCCAGCCTATTTGGCTCCAGAGGCCTTTTGCTCTTTGTGATACTCAATGTTTAGGAAGCATCCTACTATCACAGACAAATCTGCCTGTTATTGATACTATGAATAAACTTACACATGGGGTATTTTATATGTCACAAGAAATATAAGACATTCCAAAGGGAAACAAAATTATGTGTTACCTTTTAGAATTCAGGTTTTGGTAAAAGTTGAAGTACACCATAATCGTTCCATTAAAAAGAACAAAGTCTCAGGTGTGCTGCTGACAGCTGGATAAAGGCTAATACATTATTGGATATAAGATTCTGCTTTGTGATGTTTTCCACCTTCACTAAAACTCTACTAAGAGAAGTGGTAGGATCAGGCTGACAGCAATGGTGATCCAAACCTTGGAACGGACACCAGAGAGGTTCTACACAGTTTTCTTCGCAGGGACTTAATAATGAAGAAGTCAGCCTTCCTGGCTGACCTGAGGTAAGCGTTTCTGAGTTACAGGGATAAGCTAAACAAGTCAGCTCTGGGATTTCTAGATGAAGTTGGCCTAAAGATGACGTCACTTATTCCGGTACCACAGACAGGGAAGACAGAGAAAAAGAGAAGAAAACCAGAAGTCCAGTGTAATAAATTTTAATGCCTACATTAAGCAAGAACCACCCACACACCCTGTCGGCTTTGCCAAAACACTGGCATTGAGTCTGCTCAGAAACCCAAAGCACAGAAGCGAAGGCAAAAAGCAAAAAAAAACAGGTGCGAGGCAGAGGAAGTGCAAGAGAAGGGATATTTAGTAAATACTAGTAGCTTTCAGAGGCATGACTTGGAGCCATGTAACATCCTTGGGATATTATTTCCTTGGCAGCTCGTATATTACCGTGCATCTCTATGACTCAAAGATTACAGAGTCTGTGGGAAGTGGACAAGATTATAAAAGCTGTTCTCAGACACAAATGACTACTTTGTAGCACTCCATCGTTTTAAGGTCAGTATATTCTTGTATGTCAAAGAAGGAAACAATTAATCTTATCACAGGTAAAGTAGTAAGGTTTCAAGTTCAAAGTAACTGGGGGGAGCTCTACATATACCTAAATAATCAGGCATATACACAAAACGCACGATTTCCTCACAACTTTCATGCGATATATGCCCTCCTTTCCAGAAGGATTGAGAAAACGGCCACACACAGAGGAATCAGCCTTTGAGAGAGAAAGATTGGAAAAGGGGGGGGGGGAACTGATATTCATTCATTTGTGTTCACTATATTCATTCACACTATACTCATATTTAATCAATATGAGGTCACTGTATTCATTCATATAGCACACAGCTTAAAAGGGGTGGGATGAAGGAGGGGCTATAGGAAATCGTAGGGCAGAGTCACAATCAGACGAGGTTAAAGACGACAAACCATTTTACAGACTTTCGTTTGAGCAAACACGCACGAGATCAACAAGAAGTTCATACCTGTTTTCAGAACTGCACGCCTCTTAGGTACTGCCAAGCCTCATGGAACTGGAACCGCAGGAATGAGTGATTTCCTCCAGAAACCCCCAGAAAGCAGCCCTGTTTTCTTTAGCTGCGCTCCAGGTCACCCTGGAGTTCAACCCACCATGATGACTGCCAACTCTGCTGCTCTTCTGCAGTTTTAAAGTCAGTTCTAAACTGGAAATTTCCTTACTACCTATTTTGAAATACCACCCCTGGCAGATGAATCAAACGTAGCGTATCCCCGATTCAACCAAAGACTTTGATTGGCACAGTCTCTAATAAACGTTTGGTGATAACAGCCTGAGAAGAGTTTATGGTGTGGTATTCTTGCAGGATCTGGAAAGCAGGGGTAGTAAGATTTGGAATGAGTAATGATAAGTAAATCATAGATATTATGGGGAAAGACAAAGTACTGGAAAAGAGAAAAGTAAGAAAGGGAGAAAGACAGAGAACCCGATTAGAAAATTGTTTCTGCTTCTTGGAAACCCTTGTCATGGAGCTGTATCAGTTACTGACAGATACCTGGGCCAGCCAAGAAAGCCAAAAGGAAAAAGGCTTTTGTCTTGTGATCACTGCCCTCTATCATGTCCGGTTGTTTTCTCCTCACACTGGAAGATGGTCCTTCTTCATGTTCTTCTTGCCATTAAAAAGACAGTCACATAAACCCTTGGAAATAGCCATTTCCCTGAACGAACAATATTTTGAGGCAGATGAACAGGAAAAAAAAAAAACACATGATGTCATTCAGTAATGTTACCTGACTGACTTTTCACAGAACAGGCATTCTAAAAATGAATTAACTGGAAAAATTCATGAACTTATATCCAAACTTAAAAGTTTAATTCACTATGTCCCTTCAAGAGAAAAAAGTTTTGTGTTGCAACTTGAGCAGTTACACCCTATGACAGTTACTGAAATGCCAGCTGGAGCTCAGGAGTAAGTGGAAAGTCCTTCCCTCTCACGTTCAGGCTGCAAATCAATCTTATTTCTTGTACTCTTCCAGTGAAAAACTGTGTAAGAGACAGGATCCGCACAACTTGAGATTACAGAAACAACTTGAGATTCTATAACAGGTTGAACTATGAACTCTGATATACGTGTGAGAAGAGGGGTTTGGAAGTTCTAGTCACCCGTAACTGTTTTATCTCCTAATTTAGTTGTATAGTCTTCTCAAACTTTTGTACCCAAGGGCCAATAATGGTGGGAATGGAATAGAGAAGATACACAATAAAAATGATAGGTCTTTGAATTCTTATGTTTTTTCTTAAAACATAAGAATAAGATTTATCTATTAAATAAGATTCATTTGTATTTCCATTCTTCTGCATCATATATCACTTTGCTTTCAATTCAAGTTTTCACTCCAAATCAACAATTAACTTCAAGAAAATGTATCACATATACTTTGTGACTCTACATTACCCTGGGTACACATCTATACACCTCAGCATTAAAGGACTTAGATTAGTTTGAGGAGCTTGTGTTTTGTTTTGTTTTGTTTCTATTCAACCCCTGTGCAACTAGTGGGCACTATGTATTCTTTCTCTGATGCTTTCACCAAAACTAACTTCCTTAGTATGTTAAAGATTTATCATGAGAATTCAAAATTGATTTTTCAAAATCCAATCTTGGCTTTTTACCTAAATATTGATTTAAACCAGTTATATTCTTTCTACTCTGTGATCAAAGTCAGGAACACACCTTTGCTGTGTGCATTTCCTCTCGATGCTGCTTTTGGTGGCTCTGAATAGAAAATATTTTATCAGGCTTAGAAAATCTGCTGGCATCTGTGTCCTGGAGGAGAATCACTGTATCCCAGGAGAAAGAATTTGGGAACTTGTCTTATGATGACTCTCCATGGCTGATCAGATGGAATATATGGAATTAAATGTAAGATAAAGTATGGATAGAACACAAAAAGCAGGCCCTGATACCCTGATCAAATTAACTCCCTCAGTTCTCTGTTCTGCAAATAAGTCTCTGAAGCCAGAAGGTGCCAGATTCAACTCTGGAAGACGTTTTCCACCTTCATGCTCAGCTTTCATCTTATTTCCTTCTGGAAACTAATGCAAAAGGAAAAGAAGAAGTTCTCTATAGATATGCTATATATTTTTAAGAAGCCAGACACAGATGACTACATGTTACATGATTCTGTTTATACAAAATGCCCAGAAAAGGCAAGTTTATAGAGACAAAAGCAGACCAACAGCTGTCTAGGACTATGGGTAGGAGAAGGGATTAACTGCAAAAGGACATAAGAGAAATTTGGGGAGTGTTGGAAATGTTCTAAAATGTGAATATGGTGATATTTGGACAACCCTAGAAATTTAATAAAAAAATCACTGAACTGTATAGGCTTACAATGGATGAACTCTGTGGTATGGAAATTATATATCAATAAAGCTGCTTAAAGAAAGAGAAAATGCCAGTCTTTGGAGAAAAAGGATGTTTCAATTAGACTTGTAATGATCTAAATATCATGAGAAATTTCTGGCTAATTAGAAATATTTAAACACAGCAATATAGGACATTGCTTAAATTAACTGAAAGTGATGCCAAGACAAGCAGAAAGCACTGTACTTTAGGAAGCTGTTGCTTGTATCAATTATTTCCATCTCTTTTTGTTGTTGTTGTTCATTCATATGGAACATTTGCCACCCAGAAGTGGATTTGGGCTTTATTAGTTCGTCATCCTGATAATACATCTCCCAAGAAAGAAGGTTAAACCAGCTAACACCTTTAAAATTTTTAGAAGGATGGGATAAACAAGTAAATGAAATGCAAGAGCCGATCTCCTTTTCTGAGTTTGTTCCTACAGAAAGACCCTAGCAAGGAAAGAAGCAAAGAATCAGAGGATGATACTGAGAATCATGTGTGTTAGATGCTCAATCAGGCCAATTTTGTCTTCCTGGTCCACAGGAAGACTGCATTTCCCAGTTTCCTCTGAGTTTAGGAGGGAACCATGTCTGACAAAATATAAGCAGAAGTGATGTATGGCATTTTCAGGCAAGGCAATAAAACATACTGCATAACTATCCAAGCTCTCTCTCTCTTCCCTATGGATAGAACGGGAAGTGAAAAACTCCAAGGTTGCTGAACCCAACTCATGGAAGAATCTTAGATGCCTGAATTACTTCTTTGAAGAGAGCTGACCAGGAGAGCTGCTCAACTGGCACTGGACTTTGCCAGAACAAGAAAGAAACCTTTTCTGTTGAGCCATTGAAATGCTGGGATTGTCTGTTGTAGCTTCTCACCCTAACCAATTAACCTAGTTGCTTAATTGTTATTTAATTGCCTTAACTAATATAACACGCTATAGAGCTCAAAGTATATTTCTTCCTTTTTATCACCTAGTTCTACTCTTTCCCTCAAGCCCATCTTTCCTCCTTCGCCTCCCATTCCCCTACTTCATGGCTCCAGTTAACGTGCACTTCTGAGACAGAGGAAGAAATGCGTGAGTAGTACTCAGCCTGTTCCTCATTAAGACCCTTCTTCAAGAGGTGGAATATTTGAATGGAATAAGGTTAAAAATAATAGTCTGCCATTCTTTATTCAGAAGAGCTAGAATGTTATCTCAAGTCTTTGGTTAAAATGTGACATTATTACCAAGAGCAATGCTTCGCCCACCCTCCTTAGGGAAAAAACAAAAACAAAACAAAAAACCCTACAGCGATAAATGCCAAGAAAGAAAAGTCAGAGTTGGCAGCCAGCTTGTGGGTCATGAACTTTGCTTTCATTTTCTGAAGCTTTTGGTAGTGGAGAAGTGCATTCTGGTTGCTCTAATGCTTTTGGTCCACCCCTGAGAGTTATTTTCCCAAAACAACAAATTACCATTTCAATTCATTTTCAAACTATGTCATTATCCAGGTCCTCTTTCCTCCTTTTCTGCATATAGAACAAATGCAAGGAAAGAAGAGAGGACCTGCCGCAATTCCGAAACCACACCCTGGGCCACGCTCAGCCCAAACCATCATCCCAACCCTTCAGCGTGTCAACCCCAGTTCCCCCCAACTCCACTGTCAAAAAATAAAATAATTCAAATAAAAAACAGCTCATAAAACAGTAAACAAAATAAAGTCAGTTTTCTTTTTTTTTTTTTAAAGAACAAAATGAAACTTGAGGGAAAACTTACTGGAGTTACAGTTTATCCTGATACAGTCTAGATGGGGAAAAATAAATGAAAGATGAAATTGCATCCTTCAAGGTAACAGCTGCAGACATCCAAAAACAATCAGTCCACCCTTCCGGGGACAGACACACGCAAGAAATGTGGCCATTTTATATATATATATACAGTATGCATAAGTTTAAGGGTGGGTGTATATGTACAGTATATTGATTAGTAAAGTTGGATACATATATATATACACACACACACATATATATATACACGTATGTATAGAGATATATACTGGTATACATATATATCCACAAGAGACACCGAGTAGGCTTCTTTTTTTTCTTTCAAAAATCCTATTCACTTATATAAAGTATTTCAAAACTGGACTTTGAAATATTAATTTTGTTAAACTTGGAAAATACTGCCAAAATTTCCCCACCAAATGCAGGTTTTAGTTTGTTTCCCTCTACAATTGGTTTTTCTTAAAATTTATCTTTAAAAGTAGCATCAAGATAATTTTTGTTTTAGTGTTTCAAAGATATATCACCAGTCTGACCATATTGTACCATTTAAAAAAATCTGTCCATAAAGTTTCTCAGTGCAGTGTTTAACCCTTTCTCTTTTTCTAAAACCAAACTCCCTCCACCCTCTCTCCTCAGGTCAGGCCCCAAATGCTATAGAAATTTATGTAGGCAGATTTGCCACTATCCTCAGAGGTGAGGAAAGGGTTAACACCACCTGGTCATTTTCTGTCATAAAATGGCCACTTGCAAACAGCTAACCGCACAAACACCCATCCCAGATTTTAGAGAGGCGGGCTCAGGTGCTGGGTAAAAGGAGTTGTATGATGTTATCATAATTGACTGGGGTCTCTGCTGTGGTTTCAAAGGCCCCCGGACCAACCCGCTCATGAAGCCCATCTCCGTCTTCCTGCCTGAATGCTCAGGCTGAATGAAGCGCCCACAGCATTTGAGGAGAAGGCGAGACAGGCACGTGGGGAGGAGGTCTTGGGCACCTTTGACATCCTACCTATTGCACTCTGTGATCCTGCATCTTGAAGAAGGAACATTCTTTTTTTTTTAATGGGAAAGAGAGGGAATAAAGGGTGGCTAATTTTCTTGTGCTGGTCACCAGACAAGGTATTTTGTGCCAGAGATCAGAGTATCTACCCTTTTATTAATATCTGTTTGGAGTCAGGGACACACAGCGTAACAGGTCTAGAGCAGAGTCAATGGGTGTTGGGAGGGGTTGGGCAGACGGTCAGAGAAGTGCCTCCGGTTAACTGTTACCAGGCTGCCCAGTTGAACCTAAGTTTGGTTTTCAATTGTGGGAATTCCTATAAGAATTTGTTTAAAGCCAGACATTAAAAGGTAGAAGTGAAACGATAAAGAGCAGGAGAAAATTACAGGAAAAAAATACAGTTAGAAACTGTGCTTTTCTTCTAGCTAAGGTTAACCCAATAGTTTTGGAGGACTTGTGGAAGATAATGCCACGATTTGAATTTCCTGAAGTAAACCATTTTAAGAAAGCGAGAAAGAAACCAGTGGCAAATGACAGGGCAGAATGAAACTACGTGAATCCAGATAGGAGCAATTTATAACACCCAAGCGTTCTGAGGAAGGGGGCAGGAAGCTTATTTGTTCCCCAGAAGAACATCTCTTGAGAAAAAATCTGGGTTTGGTTTCGTGCGGTTAGGTTTGTCATGTGTCGTCAACCGCAACAGAAAAGTGGGAGCAAACAGCCCTGGAGCAACTGGTACGATCACCGGACAGAGGAGGCCATGCCCCTGGTGAGGACTGGGAAAGGGGAGGGCAGGGAGGGAGGAGGAGGTGGGGCCTCGGCTGCCAGTTTGCCTACCATCACCCAAGGCTAGAGAAATGCCCCTCACTGATGGATTCAGGAAAGAGGGGAAGGAGAAGTATGGGTGTGCTTCAGAGAGGGAAAGGGAAAGAGTAAGCCTAAAGCAACAGCCCCAAGAACTTTAAACAAGAAGTGGTTTTCTGCTTTGGTTTCTGTGCTGCTGAGGATTTATTCGTAGTCAAGGACCTGGTCTAGGCAGAGGTGTTGGGTTGGGCTTGTCCTTCTGGGTTCACTCAAGTGGTTCCATGAACTGAATGGTGTCTTTAAAACAACGTGAGGGGCTTCCCTGGTGGCGCAGTGGTTGAGGGTCCGCCTGCCGATGCAGGGGACACGGGTTCGTGCCCCGGTCCGGGAAGATCCCACATGCCGCGGGGCGGCTGGGCCCGTGAGCCATGGCCGCTGAGCCTGCGCGTCCGGAGCCTGTGCTCTGCAACGGGAGAGGCCACAACAGTGAGAGGCCCGCGTACCGCAAAAAACAAAAACAAACAAAAAAAACAACGTGAGGACTTGGAGCTTTCAAGATAGCAGAAAATTGGGTATATTAAGTCAAGAAGTAAAAAATTATTTTGCTACTTTACTTGAAGAATAAGTTTGAGGAGAAAAATCTACCCCAGTTCCTTGTTCACAGGGTCTGAGAGGGTGGTCTTGATAGTGATGATGTATTTTTTTAATGAAAAATGAATCAGAAGAACTGAGCTGGGAAGGCAACTTCCTTTAGATCTCCAGTAGCAGCCGAAGTTCTCTCTCTGCCTGAGCCTTGGCATGGTATTTGAGGGATGTGGGTATGTGTGTGTGTGCTGTTCATTCTGTTTCAGTTTTTTCATTTAATTTTAGTAAATAAGGAGAAATTATTATTTTCTATATTAATGAGCTTCAGGTTGAACATGGAAGAGGTGAATGTTTCTAGGAGTTTTATGTGTCTTCAGTGGTACATACAGTAAACAGTAGTCTGCAAGTCCATGTTTCCAGAGAGAGAACATCTGGAGAATCTGAATGCAATTAACCAAGCTGCATGGCACTGCCTACAAGCCTCCACCACTGAAGAAGGGTTGCCTGCATTCTGCTGAGGATTCTTACAGGCCCATGAATGAGGCTGTACCAATACTGATTGACTTTTCTGCTGTATGGCTCAATTCAAACCAAGCACTAAGAAAAAGATGCCTTCCACGCATGTTTAAAAGGTGAGCATCCTGAAAGCAGTTAGAAGTCATTAAGTCTGTCACATCGCTAATCCACAGTATTGATCTGTGGAGGTAACAGATAACCCATGATGACTGAGTAGTTTAGAAACATGGGTAGTCCCACCTCTGTGACCTACTTTCTTTGTTTCACATCTATCAAGCAATCATAAAAACACTATTGATTTATCTCAGAAAGTTACTGTGAGATTAAAATAAGGTTTTCAAAATATTTAAAAATACTATAATATTAAAAATTATTATTATATCTTTTAATACTAAGAGATAAAAATATGATTGGTCAATGGCCAACCTCAAAGCTTTTAAAAACGTGCTATGTGTAGCTGGACATTGCTCATGGCTGCTACTGCCACGGCTGGCTATCTTCAGAAAGCAAGGCCCTTGGAAAAGCCTAGTCCCCTTGATATTTAAGGGACACGTTATATCAGAAAAATACAGACATTCATATCATGACCTTATATGTGTGAACAATTTGAAATAAACTGGAATATCATTCGTGCCTGTGCTAGAAAAGACTTAAATGGAGGGAGGGATCCTTTGAAATTAGTTTTGGGGATTGTGTACGTAAATGCACACTCTGCTTGGAGATGTTTTCTACTATAATGAAAAAAAAAGGGTAATATGGATTCATGACAAGGAGAAGAAAAGCATTTATGAAGGGCTATATTCTGGGGAGGGGGGGAAGAGAACCTTCAAACAAAGCATGAGTATGAAGAGTTGTGTACACATGTACAAGGAATTTAAGTTCAGTTTTCTGTGTTAGGTTTGAAAGAAAGTAAATTCAAACCAGTAACTGTGGTGAACCATACCCTTCAGGGAAAAAAGAAGTGACCATTGTTTCTAGAGAAGCACAGTGCTCTTTTGCCTAAGATGCCTCAACTTAGGATGAGCTACACTGATCATGTGCAGAAAGGAGCCAGGAGGCAGAAGCAGAGTCTTTTAAAAAAGCACACCTCCCAGATTTTCGTGACAGTTTAAAATGCAAAAATAATGCTTCTAGGAATACACCTGGGATCTATGACTGTGTGTGTGTGTGTGTGTGTGTGTGTGTGTGTGAGAGAGAGAGAGAGAGAGAGAGACAGAGAGGGAGAGAGAGAGAGAGACAGAGAGGGAGAGAGAAAGAGAGACAGAGAAAACCTGTTCATCTCTCTCTTCATCCCCTTTTATCTCCCTCCACCTCCATTTTTCCTTCTAAGGTGTGAGACCTGTCATAGTTGGCCTTCTAATCTTACAAAACAACATCTAAAAAGGAAAAAAAAAAAAAAAGTTGTCTGTTTAAAGGCAATGTGCATTTCCCCAGGACCCCACGGGGCTGAATATTCCTTCTATCTCTGGCTCTCTCTTACCTTGAAATAGACAGTTAAAAACTGACCCTATCTTCTCTTCTGTGAGCTAGCTAGGAGGTCACATTTGTTTTCGTTTTAGTTGTGGGAGGGGTTATTTTTTCTTTCTTCTGTTGTTTTTCAGAGAACTTGACAGCGGGCTACTGGTGGTGGTTTCAGGTGGGGAGGATGGTGTAGGGAGGGGAAGGTGAGGGGGACAGGGGAATGCCAGTCCCTGCAGGCTGCTCAGTACACTCTGTTCTCAAGGCTGTTTGCTATGCGGGCCGCAGGCTTTGGGCCTTTGAAGGGTTGAATACCATCTTTTGATTTACCATGGCTGATGGTGGGGAGGATTGGAAACTCAAGAACACCCACAAAGATCTAGCAAAAGAGAAAAACAAAACCCCAAATAACCAAACACACACATACACAAACCAAAGAAAAACCAAGAGACACACTGACAACAGAAATCAAATGTGCTTGGAAAAGAAAAAGGGCATAGTGTTGTAAAAGCTGCAACTTGGAAAAAAAAAAAAAAAAAAAAGAGAGAGAGAGAGAGACACAACTAAACAAGCCACTGCTCAAAACAGTCTTCTGTGCCCTAGAGATTTTTAGGATTGTCGTATAGGCATTTTTCAAGAGTGACCCGTTGACCTGACAGCAGGTAAGACTGGTATTGATTTCCCACCTTCCCACCGGCCACGTGGGGTTGTGTATCGTCCTGCATCTGATACATTTGTCCATCATGTCTTCTCCATGCCTCTGACAAGCCATTCCACTGACATCTTTATGAAGGAGTTGTGTATCTAAACATATTCTACACAGCCAAACAAATCAGAGGCTTAGAAAGTTTGAGCTCAGCTGTATCACTCATCCTTGTCAACACAGGGCACTGACTTTCTACTGAGTAAAATCAGCAAAAATAGAGATTGCTTTTTTTTCCTTCCAAAAACCAAGAGGTCCTCACTCTCCATAGAAGATTGATTAGAATCCAGTCAAGAAGGTCAGCAGCCTGAGAGGATGTGAGGCCATAAAAGAGGGATTTCCAAAGTATCATTATAGGTAGTTACAGTAGAAGAACATTAGGTCCTCTCTCAATAAAGCTACAAATTTGAAACTGTCATAATTTTTCAACACTAAGGAAAAACGGGTATGTATTATACAAGAACAGAGTAACTGGTAACAGTGTGACTTAATAATTTTTATAAAAAGGGTTGTCTAGTGAGGGTAGGAATGTCAGGAAGGAAGCAGGGATACATATGAGGAGCCACACCATCCTTCCACGTGTCAGAGACTCTAAACGTATAGAATTTTTCCCCGACGGGACAACAGAAGTTATGTGACTTCTGCTCCCCACTAGGAGAAAGTAAATATAAGGAGACACTAGTGTCATCAAGGCCACCAGAATCTCCCATGTGAACAGTCCTTGTGGAGCTTCACACAATGCATTTCTCAGCCCACTCACATGGCTTCATTCTCTCAAACACCACCCTCCCATTTTGCTTCCATCTCATGCCCTGTCCCAGTCCTCTGCTTTGACTGTTTTGAGTGGTGACCAAGGCGTTGGACTTAATGGGAATGTGACTGATCAAAAGATGGACCAAAGTAGCGTGTTTTACACAAAGCTCAACGACTCAAAAAACCGAGAAAGGAAACTTAGAAAGCAAATCTTCTAGTAAAGAAACCACCACTGTCAGAAACCAGAAACCGACATCAAAACCTCATGCAAAAACAAGGAGAAGGTGTTTGTTGCTGTTGGGATTTATCCTTGGCCTATTGAACAAGAGGTGAGCGGCTACATTTCAAGAAACAAACAAAGAGTTCAGTCAAACCAATGAAAATCAGAAAAGAAAGGGAAGACAAGCCCAAACAGAGTGGCAAGAGGGGACTTCATACGATACCTAAGTTAACCATGAGCTTGACGCGCCCCCCGTCCAGCTCCAAACGCAGGGTGTCAGCAGAGTCCCTGGAGGTAGTAGCCACCAGCAGCCCGTAAGCTCGCTGGGACATGAAGCGGAAGGACACGTCCTCTGCCTCGGTGTGCATGACCACGGGCATGACGATCTTCATGTACATGCTGCCGTCGTAGCTCAGGATGGACGCCTCTGCAGAGAAGAGAGGGGGGGATCGTCAGGATGAAGGGTGCCAGGGTCTGCCTGTGCTTCCAGGGTAAGCAGAGTAGAAGGAGAGGGCACCAACTTAGGAGACAGGTGGCCTGTGCTTGCTAGACCTCCACTGCCCCTTTTAAGCTGTATGCAGACCCCTTAAACTCTGAGGTTCTATGTCCTCATTTGTAAAAGGCATCTGATGGCACTGGTCCCTGCCCCACCACGCTCACTGACTTGTCAGTGGTACCACTTGACATAATGGATGTGAAGGCATCTTGCAAAAGTGAAAATGCCCTCACAGATGGTAGTGATTCTGTATGCTGTAGACACGACAAAGAAAAACAAGACACTAAACAAAATTTGAGACCTGTAAATAGTTCATGAAGAACGGGGGGGAAAGCAGCAGTTTATAACCACCACAGCGGACGAATACATACTCGCCAGAGTGCTGCTAGAAAAAGAAAAGAGCGGCAGCACAGCCAGGCCCCGTAACATCTCCAGTGGCCAGGCCTTGTAGAAGTTTGCTTAGCCCGTTTAAAGAAGATCGATGGGGCCAGGGCCAGAACAACAACAACAAAAGCTAAGGACACCTTTGGGAACCAGACATTTTACTTTTATTCAAATAGCACTTTTATAGGAAAGGAAGAAGCTCACTCTTATTTGAAACCTTCTCTAGTCCAAACATTTTGGTTATGAGCCCTCCACCCCCTCCAATATGTTATCTCATTTAATGCCACAACGTGGGTCTATCATTCCTACTTTTGAACAGAAAACCGAGGCTCTTAGGGGGAGCAGGTTACCATCCCTAAGTCACACAGTCTGGATTTTAACCCGGTATATCCAATACCAAGTCCAGGGCCTGTTACGTAGCACCATGTTGCTCAAAACGTGAATTTGTTTAATCATGTATTTAGCAAATATTTTAGAGAACACAGGAAGAGAATATCACTCACATTCCTATGAAGCCATCTGCCACTGAACTCAGCACCTGGCACTGAAAAGGTCCTTACTAAATATTTGCTACATTCCGATATGCACTATGGAGGGTACAAAGGTGAAGCAGACGACATCCCCTGTCCTGAAGGGAGACTAAGCACATACAAATAACTACTAGAATATAAACATGGCTAAATGACCCAGCAAAGATACATTGATAAAGCCAGGAGCATTCAGAAGAGAGAGGCTTTAGCATATAGGTGAGTAGAATTGATGTGGTAAAGTCTGAAGCTGGTCTTGACAGATGAGTGGGGTTTTTGTTTTTGTTTTTGTTTTTGTTTTGTGCCAGGTGGGCCTCTCACTGTTGTGGCCTCTCCCGTTGTGGAGCACAGGCTCCGCGGCCATGGCTCACGGGCCCAGCCGCTCCGCGGCATGTGGGATCTTCCCGGACCGGGGCACGAACCCGTGTCCCCTGCATTGGCAGGCGGATTCTCAACCACTGCGCCACCAGGGAAGCCCCAAGAGTGGGGTTTTTAATGAAACAAGTGATGGCATCAGATTTCACAGGTAGATAAAACAGTATCTCTATACACAAAAAGGAAAGAAGAGGGGTATGCTCAGATAATAACAAACTTCAATTTAACAGAAGTGTCAAGCATATTTAAAGAATAGTTATACAAAGGTGCTTTGAGATTAGAATAAAATTAATGGACTTTGGTAGATAATGGCAAGGAAATGAATAGTTTTAGATTATGAGGTACCACAATATGCTCATTTGTGACTATATACCAGGCACTCTTCCAGGTGTTGAGGACATGACAGTGAACAAAAGAAACAAACATCTTCTGTCCTCATGTATAAAAGGCATAGGAGGGCTTCCCTGGTGGCGCAGTGGCTGACAGTCCGCCTGCCGATGCAGGGGACACGGGTTCGTGCCCCGGTCCGGGAAGATCCCACATGCCGCGGAGCTGCTGGGCCCGTGAGCCATGGCCGCTGAGCCTGCGCGTCCAGAGCCTGTGCTCCACAACGGGAGAGGCCGCAGCAGTGAGAGGCCCGCGTACCGCAAAAAAAAAAAAAAAAAGGCATAGGAACATGGAGAGACCAGGCAGACCAAATGGAAAGTTCTCAAAATAGTACATCATCATCATACACCCAACCTTATTTACACAACACACAAAAGGTCCATGAAAAAAATATAAATACACCTGTCATTCCTGGGAATCAACCTTCACCTGGGTAAAATCCATGACATGCTCATAGTTGTATATTGTAATGTGCAAACTCTAAGAGGATCACAGATAAAGGTGTGAGTTACAGATACCATCAAAATGAAAAACATATTTTGAAGATCTGTTCTCAGATGAGAAGCATTATCTAAATGTAACATATGCTCAAGATGTAAAAGAAACGTTTATCTCCTGAAAGAGCAGAATCAAAAGATCAATAACAGTAGCTAAAATTTATTGAACACTTACTATTTGCCTGGTGCTTTCTAGGATTTTATATGCATTAAGATGGCACTTAATCCTCACAAGTACATCGCGAAGAAGACAATATTATTATATTTTATAGATACCAGGTCACGTGTCCAACAAATGGCAGAGCTGGAAGTTAAATGTAGGCACTCCGATTCTCATGGCTGTATACATAATGATTCTGCCAAATTGTGAGAGTTATACCAGGAGCACACCCATGTTTCTTAGCACATAAAGTACATCTATCATGCTTCATGGCAGACTGTGGTGTTCTTGTGTGTGTGAGTGCATATATATATATACATACATGCCATTATTTAAAGTTGTATTTTATGAACATATACAATTATATAGAGATGATATGTATTTCTAAATAATATATTGTTATATATTACTAGGCACAATGCTGTGTGTTTGTGTAATTATGAACACCATTAATTATTACTATGTACCTTCTACTATAGACACCCACACAAAAATACACTCCTTTTTAAAAGATGTTAGGGTATTCAGTGAGCCATGAGATGGTTGTTTTGATGCATTCAACTTAAATAATTCCAAAACTAATGGCCACTTTTATCTCTCTGGATATGTATAGTGGCAGAATATATGCATAAATGAATGTATCTTTATGTCAATATTGGTAGTGTCAGAGAACAAATGTCAGGTGGATATGTAGTTAAACACCTAATGGTACAAAATAAAGTATGTATCTCAATGTATACCTTTGTGTGTATCTTGGTGAGTATGTTCTACTATTAACATAGTATTTTTAAGGGGAGGGTGATGAAGCATAAAACGTAATATAGGAATCAGCTGAAACAAAATTTGTTTCAGAATTCATATTAATTTTCTTAGAAGATTTCAAACACAATCGGTACCATGAATGGAATACTATTCAATGGAAAATAAGTCTAAATAAGGAAAGTTATTTGATCTAAAAACTATCAGATTATCGAGTGTTGAAAGACCACATCATGAAATGCTGACATAATAGTACTTACACAGTTCTCCTTTTACAAATTTATTTATTTATTTATTGGCTGCGTTGGGTTTTCGTTGCTGCGTACGGGCTTTCTCTAGTTGAGGCGAGCAGGGGGCTACCCTTTGTTGTGGCACGTGGGCTTCTCATTGCCGTGGCTTCTCTTATTGTGAAGCACGGGCTTTAGGTGCGCGGGCTTCAGTAGTTGTGGCACACGGGCTCAGCAGTTGTGGCTCGCGGGCTCTAGAGTGCAGGCTCAGTAGTTGTGAGGCACGAGCTTAGCTGCTCCGCAGCATGTGGGACCTTCCTGGACCAGGGCTCCAACCCGTGTCCCCTGCTCTGGCAGGCACATTCTTAACCCCTGCGCCACAAGGGAAGTCCCCAGTTCTCCTATTTTGTTCCTCTTTTCCTCCTTTACTACTTCCTTTTGTCTTAAGTGAATATTTCCTAGCATATTATTTTAATTCCTTTGATGGTTCTTAACTAAATAACCAAGTAACTAAGAGCTACTTTCTTAGTGGTTGGTCTAGGGCTCACAACATACATCTTAATTTATCAGAATCTACTTCATATTTATACTAACTTAATTCCAGTAAGATACAGAAACTTTACTCTTACATAGCTTTCTTCTGGTCCTCCTTTTTGTGTTATTATTGTTATTCATATAATGTCTCTATATGTTTCAAACTCAAAAATACATTGTTATAATTATTGCTTTATAAAAACTTCTTTTTATGAAGTGAAGAAAGGAGAGCTCAGATATATTTATAGAGTTTTTTTTTAAATAAGCTTATTATTTACCATGTCTGTCTCTCTTCATTTCTTTTTGTGGATTAGCGGTACCATCTGGTGTCATTCCCTTTCTTCAATGTAGCTTCATTCATTTTTTATTATCAAATATATTACAATTCTATATGTTATTAGGCCCAACAATACAATTTTATAGATTGTTTTATGCAATTGCTTTTTAAATCAGATAAAAGAAGAAAAAGAAATGTGTGATTATACTCTTTTATCATTACCTACATAATTACCTTTATTGGAGCTCTTTGTTTTTTCATGTAGATTCAAATTACTGTCTGCTCTCACTTCCTGAACTTCTTTTAGTAGTTCTTATAAGGCAGGTATTCTAGCAATAAATTGTTTTTTTGTTTACCTGGATACATCTTTGTTTCACTTTCACCTTTGAAGATGATTTTGTTGGCTATAGGGTTCTTAGCTGATGTTACATTTTTTTCAGCACTTTCAATGTTAACTCACTGCCTTTGGCCTACATTGTTTCTGAAGAGACATCAGCTGTTAATCTTATTGTGGGCCTTTGTATATGATGAGCCACTTTTCTCTTGCTGCTTTCAAGATTTTCTCTTTGACTTTCAACATTTCTATTATAATGAGTCTGGATGTGAATGAATTCCTTTGTACTGATCCTACTTAGAGCTCACTGATGTGTAAATTAGTGTTTTTCCTCAGATTTAGGAAATCTTCAATCATTAATTCTTTAAATATTTTTTCTGTCCTATTCTCTCTCTCCTTTTTTCCAGGACTGCCATCATACATATGTTGGTACTCTTAATGATGTCCCATATTTCTCTGATGCTTTGTTTATCTTCATTCATTTTTCTTTCTTCTATTTAGACTGTATAATCTCTACTGATCTATCTTCAAGTTTGCAGATTCTTTTTTCTGCTAACTCACATTTACTGTTGAGCCCCTCTAGTGAATTTTTCATTTAGATTATTGTGCTTTCAAGCATTTTAGATAGATAGATAGATAGACAGAGAGACAGACAGGGATAGACAGGTAGGTAGGTAGATAGGTAGATAGATAAATAATCCCCGAATGATAGAAATTTGGGAATTGAAAAGTTGAAAAATAGATATATAAATATATATAATTTTAATCTCTTTATTAACATTATCTATTTGATAAATCACTGTTATCTTATTTTGCTTTAATTCTTTAAGCACAGTTTCCCTTAATTCCCACAGATCCCTTTGAAAATATTTATAACAGCTTTGGTGTAGTTGTCAGCTAAGTGCAACATCTGGGCAGTTTCTATTGCCTGTATGTACTCCTATGTATGGGTCACACTTTCCTTATTTGTGTATGTTTCACAATTTTCTGTTGAAAACTGGACATTTTAGATAACAGACTGTAGCACGTCTGGATACTGCTCTCCCCTCCCTGACAACCACCAGGGCTACTTCTTTCTGTTTATTCATTTGTTTATTTGTTTAATGACTTGGCTGAACTAATACTGTGACATATTTTCCCAGCAGTGTGAAGGCTCTGATGTCCTTGTTCAGATATTTTTCCATTTTTTATCTTTTAGCCTGTCTTCCTAGGTGTTGTCCACTTATTGCTCAACTATTATACCTAAGCCCCCTTGGTCAGTTAATTTTTACTCATTATCTGGTGGATTTGTGTGACTTGGAGACTGCTTTCACAGTTCAGTAAGCTTAAGACTTTGCCTCACGTTCAGCCAGGGACTAGTACTTGGAAGTTGCCCCTCCTGTCACTCCTGAGTCGGTGCAGTCTTGGAAATACGCACAGTCCCCCAGCTCACCAAGGATAAGTGTGGTTTTAGCTTTAAGTCTGGTCTCCTAGGGGTATCCCCTGGCTAAAAGCAGCTTATGGTTCAGTCAGTTAAGAGGCTGTACTTAAGCCCCTTGAGCCAATAGGCTCTTCCTCTTACTGATGGATGTATGTGTAGCTTGGTAATACTTTCAAATATTCCTCATCTCCTCCTCTAATTAGTTCTGAGTGAGTGTATCACAGAAAATGTGTACAACCATCTAGACCTCCATGGCTTTCTCTAGGCCGATTCTCTTTGCTAAACTTCTGACATTAGCAAACTTCTGGTCTGCCATTTCACTCATTGCTACTAGTATCATAGATCTACCTGTCCCTTTAGAATGGACAGTGACCAAGATCACCATTATTTTCAAAAGTCCTTTACCCATGAACTTCTCTAATCCTTGTTCTAAACAGTCAGGCAGAGTTGTAGAGCTCTTCATCCTAATAACTTGCATCTACCCCAGAGCAGAGCCTCTGTGCCACTACACAACCCAGCTGTGTGCAGAAACAGTGGCCCACTTCTCCCTGAGTGACATTCCCATTCTAAAAGTGGGCATGGGAGGAAGATGATAGGTCCTAGTCTTCTCAGCTTGTCCCTCCTAACATGAAACATGACTAAGCTGGGGCAGGGACAATTGGAGCCCCTATATTCTTGACATGCCAAACCTGGGATAGAGCTTCTGCTGTATGAATGCAGATTTAGTAAGAGAAGTGAGCCCTCTTCTTGGCTGTGCCTACCAGGAATATTGCTTCTGCAATATGGAACTGGGGAGAGTTGAGAGGCACCAGTAGCCTGACCATCTGAGGTGAAACTGTAGTCCTAGTGTAACTGGTTGGAGAGAGAGATCCTGTCTTCTTGGCCACAACCACGTGGAATGAAGCTTCCAGAACAAGGAGCAGTGTTGGGGTAGGAGAAGGGAGCAGGTTGTGGTTTAAATACCGTAGCTCTCACTTTTCTTAGTGAGATTTAGTAGATCTCTTAAATAAATGTTTCTCCATTTGTTGTATGTCCTTAGAACAATTTTCAGATATTTTAAATGTTTGTGTGTGTTTTAAGAATTTTCACCAATTAAACGGTTGTTTCACTGGGGAGATCTGCTAAGTTCCTTGTCCAGCCATTCTAGAGTTCCCTATTTTGATTATTACAAATGTCTTATATATCTTTTCCCATAAAATTCCTGGACTCCAGATTCAGGTGAGGTTCCCTGGTTGGTAACACTTTGCATTTGTTGTTGCACATCCCTCCTGGAGAAATTAAGCACACGTTTTGTTCACCTCAACTGGAAGAGTACTCTTGGAAGCGTGGGCTTGTTTTCCTCCAGACTTCGCCCTTTGCTGATTTCACTCTGTAAATTTTGCTGTAATAAACCATGACCATGAATATAATATCTCGATTCCTGTGAGTCCTTCTAGAGAAATATTCAAATTGAGAGTGGTTCTGGAGACCTCTGATACCCACATACAGTTGTCCTTAGTGTACTGGGGGATTGGTTCCAGGACCCCTTGTGGACAACAAAATCTTTGGATGCTCAATCCCTTATGTAAAATGGCACAGTATTTGCATATAACCTACAAATATCCTCCCATATACTTAAAATCACCTCTAGATACGTACAATACCTCATACAATATAAACGCTATGTAAATAGTGTTAAATACAATGTAAATGCTCTGTAAATAGTTGCCAGTGTGGCAAATGCAAGTTTTGCTTTTTGGAAATTTCTGGAATTTTTTTTTTTTTTTTCGGTACGTGGGCCTCTCACTGTTATGGCCTCTCCCGTTGCGGAGCACAGGCTCCGGACGCGCAGGCTCAGCAGCCATGGCTCACGGGCCCGGCCGCTCCGCAGCATGTGGGATCTTCCCAGACCAGGGCACGAACCCGTGTCCCCTGCATCAGCAGGTGGACTCCCAACCACTGCACCACCAGGGAAGCCCCAATTTCTGGAATTTTAAAAATATTTTTGATCTAAGGTTGGTTGAGTCCATGGCTGTGGAACCCAAGGATATTATCAACTGTATTCTTTGTTCTACATTCATAATGCGTATGATCATTATGTGTTTGTTGTATATTCAAATATGGTCACTATTCTCACCATGCCTTTTGTCACAGTTTCTCCATTTCTGAGTAATTTTATTTCATCTTTTAAGTGCTTGGATTTTATGGTAACACCTTTTTATTTTATTTTGTTTTTTTGTTGTTTTTTGTTTTAAACATACCCATCAGTTTATTTCTTTTTTTTTAACATCTTTATTGGAGTATAATTGCTTTACATTGTTGTGTTAGCTGCTGCTGCATAACAAAGTGAATCAGCTATACGTATACATATATCCCCATATCCCCTCCCACCTTCCCTATCCCACCCCTCTAGGTGGTCACAAAGCCTATGGTAACACCTTTTTAAAAAGAACTCACTAGTAGTATTATTACCAAAGTTTGTTCATATTTGTGCAAGTCTATTTGTGCTCTTGATATTTGAATTGCATTGTGGTTGTGTGTAATTCTTGAGTCTCACTTCATTTCATGCAGAATTTTATACATATTGTTCTTGAGATTGTATAATGCCAACATTTCCTCTCATAGGTGGTAAATGATGTAAATTTTGTATAAATGCCTAAAGAATATTATTTTATTCCTTGAAGCCCAATGACATAATCAATACACATCTCAGTGTTGAATATACTATATCTGATTTTCTTAGAACCCATCATGCTATTTTGAACTTTACAGAATCAGTTATTTATATTAAGAATA
Organism: Kogia breviceps; assembly: GCF_026419965.1. Classification (NCBI taxonomy): domain Eukaryota; kingdom Metazoa; phylum Chordata; class Mammalia; order Artiodactyla; family Physeteridae; genus Kogia; species Kogia breviceps. The sequence continues at coordinate 24,214,761 of NC_081312.1, forward strand.
AATTTCTGGTTTGATGCCTTCAGGTAATCTCTTTGTTAAAGTACTCAGTTTTTCTGTTTCCGAGGTCCAATTATCTTGTCTGTCCTCCATATCTCTTAGTTTCTTTACTATGGATTTAGGCTCTTTGACTTTTCATCAGCATTCACTGTGAAGCATTTTCCTTCTATCAATACATCAATATTTAGCCATGTATTCTCTGCCCCCTTGTTGTTACTAATTATTTCAAATAAGTTATGTGATCATATTTTGGCTCTCAGATATTCCATATACAGTCTCTCTTTTCCATTCACTCATTTAATTTATTTTTACTTTTTCTTTGAATTTGTGTACCATTAATTAAATTCTCTTAAAATATTCTACAGTGCAAATGAGCTACAGACTATACAGCTCATGGGAAATTTTTCTGTCCTTTGGTTTGTTTTCTTCTAGATCAAATTCCTTCAGTTTTCTAAGCTATACCTATGTTTTTTTAAATTTTATTTGCCTGATGTTTTCTGTTTGCACTGTCATGTCATTGTCTTTCCTGCTCATACTCAGGTGGCTCTGTCCAGAGTTTCTAGTTGTTCACATATAGTTTCAGTGACTTACTGAAACTGACTTACTTACTGACAGAGTCATCTACAGTTTAATGACTTCATATTTTTAGTTCTACGTACTTGTTTTTCCTGAAGGCTGAGAGATAGCAATGTGGAAGGAAATGGATGGGAGAAATGAAGAGCTCAGCCGAGACTGTGTGTAACCTTCATTTAGCTTTCAGAGCTGTGCTGTCATTTCTGAAGCTTTGTTAAATGTCCTCTACTTAAACACAGCCCACCTAGTTGAAGAGTACATCCCAAGGCCATGGTGGTGGAAATGATACATTAGAACTTTTGAGCCCTTTAGCCCTGCTGACATCTCTTTTGAGCCTCAGTCCTGTTGTTTCTGTTACATGCATTTGCCTCTTACAGATATGCCCATTACTCTTCACTCAGATAAGAACATCTACTCGATCTATTTCTTTCCCTCTATAAAGGTATTTTAGGGATAATTCTCAATATTTTTTTAATTAACTAGATAGTACTGTACCCGAGGAACACAGCGGGGTTGGCAGCCTCATCATGGTTGACCATTCCTCTTAACTTGGCTTCAGAATCATTTATCCTGCTCCTATTTTTTGAGACTTATGACACTGAGTTGTGCCTCTTTCCTTACTTACGGCTGATGACTATTTGGCTGGTATATACCCTTTTCTGTTTAACTTGAAATAGAGAGTTTCTGGTAGGCAACTTTCCCCTACCATCTTCCTACTTCTTTTCATAATCAAATTATTGCATCTAACACCAAAGGAACAGATAGGAAATAATCAAAACTGAGGGTTCTTTAATGTGATTAGAAGCATATGTTGTTTTAGATGTGATGAGGTCCTAATCAAGAATATAAGTGAAAATTATAAGAAAATTGACTGTAGAAAGCAAATGGTACAGAGAAGTTCTTCTTGCCTACACAAACTTGGAAGTGACACCATTTACATTTCCTACAGTTTTAAAGGAGAAAAGCCAGATTGGTAGGCATGGACAGGGAAGGGATAAAACAAAAGCACTAGACAACACAATCGATGTAACGCTGCTAACGAATGCAAGGGGTCCCTTGACATCAATACAGTACTATGAGCAACTAGCAATGTGCTTTCATGTAGTAGACTTCCCAGGTCTCACTTTGCACTTAGCATACCAAGCAGACTTCGTAGCACTATCCACCGGCCCTTAAGCCATCTACTGTAGAGAGAAGATACTCTCATGGCCAGCCTTGTAAGCAAAGTACCAATAAACAATCACCCACCTCACCATCTTCTCTTTTTGTACCTTCAAGACATCCTCCTGCTCACTCATGCAGCTACTGGCCTCATACACTCCCTAAGTGTGTTTTATTCTAACAAAGCTTCCAAAATACACAGATTGCTTCCTCTCTACCCAAACTGGGCTGATCTTAAACACTGTGCAAATCTATGCAGGAATGCCCACCAGGTTCTAATTCTGTATTTTGCAGCAGCAGGAGCAACATACATTTCTAGGTCTGAGCAGACCCAACGGTAGCCAATAGTTCCAGGGGATCAAAACTGATATGAGGTGATGTCCTCCCTCTCATGGACAAGGCTGAGAAGAAGTAACTTTTCACATTCTCAACATCATGCTGCCATTACATACAGTTCGATTGCCTTCCCATCCCCAAACAATTAAAGCACTCTAAAGCCATGACAGAAGCATTCTCTTTAGTCATGACAACCCAAAATATCTCCAGACATTGTCAAATGCCTTTTGGGGGAAAAGATCCCCATCCCCAACCCAGGTGAGAACCACAATGATGATCCCATATGGGCTAGAGTATACGGATTGGAGTGATAAAGTTAAGATTGAAGGGAGATGCAGAGGGTCCATTATAAAAGAGCTAATAAGCACAATTAGGAAGTTTGGATATTAGTTAACATAAGAGGGTTTTGAAGACAGGAAGTGACAGGATAAGACTTGCTTTTTAGGCTAACTCTGGTGCTGTCAGGAAGACAGAATGGAAATGGTAAGAGATTAGATGCAATCTTACCCAATTTTCCTCCAGATACTGTTGCTGCTGCTTTATTTTGCAAACGTATTACAAAATTTCAAAAGAATATTTATAAATTATGGTGGTATGTTTCTTAGAATTGATCTGACTCTTTGAGTCAATTCAAGAAAGCTCTATCATGCAGGGCTGTAATTACACATATGTAATTACACCTATTCAGAATCATTGCTCAGTGTGCTGTCACTCTGAGTATATAAGCTTGGAGTTAGAAAATTTGGGTAGAATCCTAGATCTGAAAATTATTATTTTATATATATATATATATATATATATATTTTTTTTTAGCCACGACTTGGAGGTAGAAAATTCACTTAAAATCCTAGATCTGCAAGTTATTTTATTTTTATTTTTATTTTTTTGGCCTCAACGGCATGTGGGATCTTAGCACATCATGTGGGATAATCTTAGTTCCCTGACCAGGGATCGAACCCATGCCCCCTGCATTGGAAGCACGGAGTCCTAACCACTGGACCACCAGGGAAGTCTTAGATCTGCAAGTTATTTAACTGTGAAATATTCTTTGGCTTCAGTTTCCCCATCTGTAACAATGTCTAGTAATAATACTGAATCAGCCAGGATACTAATAGGAAATAGACGGCCAACTCAAATTATGCCATTTGATGAAGATTTAATAAAAGTAATATTTACAAAGGTAAAGGTAGGGAATAGTGAACCCTCCAGAAGTAATATGGTATTTAGGGCTATTAAAAGCAGACCCATATTATTACTATGCCTAGACCTGATAGAGCAAGGGGAAGGTCAATTGCCAGAACCCTGAGGGGGCAGTGGAGGAGGGAGAGAGAGAGAACAAGGTGCACTATGAGGGCCTCACAAGACTGTGACCTTATGTCAAGGGGCGCAGCCAGCTGGCAGCCATATCACAGACAAGCAATTAAATATTCAGACCTCATTCTCATCATTCCTTCTCATCTTTCTTGCATGCTTCCCACTGGGCAAATTCAACTGGAATACAAAAGGGTAAGAGAGGCTGTTAATGCAATCCCTATAGGATAACCTTCCAGGGTACAAAGCTGAGTAAAAAAGTAGGAAGAAGAGTGAAGAATGGATCCAGGGTTGCAAAGAAAAGCTATCCAACACAAAGGTGAGCCCAAGAGAATGACTGCGAAGATACCCAAATGTCTGAAGTTAATGGGCCCTCAATGAATGTCACATGTGTACGTGCACACACACGTGTTTTAATTTCCCTGATGTCTAGAGAGGACCCATTGCTTTCATGTGCAGATACTTCCATATTAGAGGCAGCAATGATCGGTAGAAAGAGCCTAGGTGTCTGGAGGCCAACATTCCACTCCCAGCTCCACCCCTCTTATGGGCGTGTAACCTTAGGAAAGTTGCACATTCTCTGACTTTCCTTTTCCTTTATGTAAATCTTCAATCATTTTCAAAAGTCATATAAGAAAATATGTTTGCAAGAGCTCTGCCAACTATAAAGTGGAATGTAATTGTGAAGGGTTAAAGTGTTTTGTTAGTCTTCCTCTCTATTATAAAGTCTACTTTGGTTGAATAGAGAAATAAGGTAGACATTCTGCTTTCTTTTGTTCTAAAATTCCCTACACAATGGGTCTACTTTCATAATAATGGTAGAGATTGCATTCAAGAACACTACAGTCCTATTATTTACCTCTGATAATAAGCATGGCTCATTACAGTCATAGGCAAACTATGTTCAGTGATTGAACCTGACATCCAGCTATGATTTCCATCCTGAAAAACAGACAGTACTATTCTGTAGACTTTCATTTTTGCCCAAAGCTTGCTGCCTCACTCTGTCATATTCTTCCTGTCAGTATTCCAGAGAATACATTTGCTCTCTCATTATCACTGATGACCAGTTACTAAAAATTTGAATAAAAAAAGTTTTACCTCTGATCCATCAACAAGGATGACTGATTGCAGGTACGGAACTATACTGAATGGATTTGTATACTTATCACCTTTACTTTATTCTAGAACACTGTTAGACAACAGCATTGAGCAGACACAGTAAAGTGATTAATGGCCAACTTGCAGCGTGTCCTGGTTGTGTTTCCCAGGCTAGTTTTTGATGTTTTCATTCCCAAATGACTGGACTGAAGCCTCAGAGAACTGTTCTGCACATAGCTGTGCTCACCAGAATGTGATCGCTCCATTATTGTCTAAGGCCAGACCAGAGAAACAAGTTCTCCAGGGCAGCAAAAGAGAAGACACTTTCTACTTGCCAACTGTTCTGCAATGTACCAGCTCAACAAACCTCAGTTATGTACAGATTTCTTATAAGGAGAGACCGGGCCAGTATTTCAACATGAACCAAAATCAAATTGTCTAGGAATATAAAATACATTTCCTAGAAAACTCAAACCAATGAAGAAATTGCCAGAAGTCTAATTAGCTGATTAAAGTAGAATCAGTCTCTTGTAATTTTATAAGAACAAAAAATACAGAAGTTGTAAAACTACTCTTTCTGAATTGCAGAGAAATTTAGAGTTCAAAACTTAAAATTTACCTGCATTCAAACCTTTATTTCAAAACTGAGGAGACTGAGGTAATATTTAAAAGCTTTGACTTTTTTTTCTTAAGGAAATATTAAAGACCTTCCTTTTCCTCCTATTTGGGATCCTGCTTCCAAAATCAGGCTGTACAAAATCAACAATGATCTGAAACAGGTGAATCAATAGATCCAGACACACACACACACACACACACACACACACACACACACACACACACACACTCTTAAAGATCTATTAAAGCACCTAGTTCAGAGTACTGTTGATACATATATATGATATATACGATATACATATATATGTATAAGATATGTATGTTATATATATGACATATATGATATGTATACAAGCTATTTCCAACACTACTTAAGCAGAGTTAACTATGGAATGGAAGTACAGGAGAACTGTGACAATGCCAGACATTGCACCCAATTCACGATGGACACGAATTAAGATATTTTTTTCTAACGGGTGTAACTAAGAGAATTAATAGAGGGACATCTCACAATTCTACATTCGTGTACAGTAGAACCTAGAGTTGCCCCGGGTTAATAAACCAGCCTTGGAATTTAATTCCACATAGTTCTGCAAAACTTAGAATGTTGTTAGGGCTTCCCTGGTGGCGCAGTGGTTGAGAGTCCGCCTGCCGATGCAGGGGACACGGGTTTGTGCCCCGGTCCGGGAGGGTCCCACATGCCGCGGAGCGGCTGGGCCCGTGAGCCATGGCCGCTGAGCCTGCGCGGGAGAGGCCACAGCAGTGAGAGGCCCGCGTACCAAAAAAAAAAAAAAAAAAAGAATGTTGTTAGAGTGAATGTTGGATCCTATGTAGTGTCTCAAGTTGACACATCAGTTCATCAACTCCCTGGCCAACTCTTGCTCAGTAAATAGAACATGCTCATCTACATCATATGTGGTATTCATTTCCAAATCATTAGGGCACATTTTTAAGCTAATAGTTGGGCTTACTTAATCAAAACATAGTATTTTAGTGCCTATTATGTTTTCCAGCACTGTGCTAGACTGGGGATCTAGAAATCGACAAAGTTCCCACCTGTGGAGCTTTAATATTAGCTATAGTCTCCTGGGGGTAATGGCTGAATAGAAGTAACCTTGTTAGTTGAGTGATATAAGTGGCAAGTAGCTATTGTAACATACTAGGGAGAAAAAAACATCTACAGGCATCTCTCTGATTTTCTTATTCTCAAGCCGTCTATCAATATCATGGTATAAGACCTTTAGAAGAGTAAGACATCAGATAATTTTATCAAGGCATAATAAGCCACAGCCATGGAAAATCTAACAATTATGTCTGAATTCCTTTGTCCTAAAAGATGGAGGTGCATGCTAGGGCTACCACTTCCTAAGGTAAGGGACACTGGGGCGGCTATTACGCAAAGCCTGATGTTATGCTTAGCTTGCCAAAGTAAAAAAGAAAAGTTGTAACTACCTGACCGATGACTAGGATGCATCATATGCAGGCTGCTACCGCGGTAACAATGCAAAGCACAGCTAAAATTACGCTATAAACACTTCTTCTTGTCAGGCCCCCATTCCCCTGCAAACAGAAGGTTGTTTTACAGGGCTGGCTAAACGTATTGTAAATTATATTACAGCCTGCATGCAGCTCAGGAGTTTCTAAGTCTACAGGGAACAAGTTATCTGGCTCCGCCACCATGCTTAGCTTGCCAAAATTGCATGTGAGGCACACTAGTCTGACAGAGATTGCTAAAACTTAGAAATGAGTGGGCCAAGAACAGCACTGGAGCAACAGAAGAAAGTTACATGGTACATGATATTCATTTGTCCCTAAAGTTTTCCTCTTGGAGCCTCTTTATGACTCAGCGACACTATTATACTGTAAACCACTAGACAATCAAGGGTGCGTCTGATGAACGGGTGGACGGTTTCTAGTACAAATGAAAGGCCTCTCGCCTTATTATACCACCCTCAAAATATTTCTGGTTTTCTTGTTTATGCCTCTAACTAGCAGAAGGTATCTCTGTCTGTTTTCATGGGGGGTTTTCCTTTGCTCTTTTGTTTTCCTCATAGTTGACCTAGTGTCATTTCTCTAAAAAACAAATCAAATCACGTCACTTTCCAGTCAAGTACTTCCAATGGCATCACAATATCTACTACTTAGCATTGGATTCTGTCTTTGATGATCTGGCCCGTGGTCATATCTCCAACACAGTTTTGCCTGTCCCCTCTGTGCCCCTTCACTTTTGCCATAGAATACACTATGGGCTCCTAGAATATGACCTGCTCCTGTGACTCTGCTCTTGCCACTACCTTCGTATGGAATGTTCTACAGTCCCTAACCAACTGGCTAATCCTGGCCTCTCTACGAAGGGTAAGCAAGGCTCATTGACTCTGCCTTCAAAACGGAGTGAGTCTCCTTTTCCGTGTCTGCTTCCTTAGCTCAAGCCCCCATTCTCTGCCTGCTAGCTAGACTTCTAATCTTCCCCTTACTTTCATTCTTCACTCTCAATAGTCTATTCTCCACTTGGCAGCCAGAGCAATCACTTCCTTCCCCTGATCTACCCTCCCATGGCTTCCTAATGCACTTAGAATACATTTGTACTCCTTGCCTGACTCACGAAGTCCTACATGATTTGTTTCTTCTCTATAGGGTGATTTTATGTCTAGGTTTGGCCCAGACAGCTCCATTTTACTTCTACTGTCCTGGTGTAATTATTAATAGCACCACCTTTTATTCAAAAGTATGCCAGTTTGGACTTAAGGCAAGCTGGTCAACCTACTTCTACAGCTCATCTTCTACTATTATCCCCTTGTCCATTACAGCCCAGCATGCTGGCCTCTTTTTGTCCTATTGAATAGGACACAGCAATTTGTTCCTGTGGTCAGGCATTCAGCCAACCTGTTCTTCATCATGGAATTACCTGCTCCGTGATTTTTTTGCATGGCTTGCTCCTTCTCATTCATCCCTTGGTCCTAACAGCTTAACTATCAGCTCCTCTGCCCATTTCCCCCAAGCATGTTCTATCGCATTGACTCATTTATTTTTCATCCCAGCACTTAAAATGTCAGGTTTTTGTTCATGTGTTTATCTGACACCTCCTTTTAGAATGGAAGCTCCATGAAAGCAGTACCTTTTCATGTTTACTATCATATAGCTTTTCAGAAGAGTGCCTGGCCTATAGCAGGTTCTCAGTAAAATAGATGGTAGATAAAAGACCTCAAGCATCACCTTCTCTGTTCAGTCTATCCTGGCTACCTGCACTCCCTTTCCACGTAAAATAGATGGTAGATAAAAGACCTCAAGCATCACCTTCTCTGTTCAGTCTATCCTGGCTACCTGCACTCCCTTTCCACTCCTTCTCCATGGCCCCTGTCTATCTGGTGCACACATATATTACAGGCAATGCCTACAAGACTGTTTTTGTGTGCCTTTCATTGTAGTTTACAAGTTTGCTTCTCTCTTCAAGCTGCAAGCAAATCTGAAGGCAAGTGTATTTCTTGCTCATTTTTCGTTTCATTTTGTTTGTTCTTTTAAACCTTGTATTTGAAACTTACATACTTACAGAAAAGTTGCCAAAACTATACCAAGCATTCTCTTACACCTCTCACCCTATTTCTTCTAATGCTAATATCTTGCATAACCACAGCATGATTTTAAATAATAGGAAATTAACATTGGCACAATATTTTCAATAAACTTCAGATCTTTTTCAGTTTTATGACTTTTTCCACTAATGTTCTTTTTTTGTTTCAGGATCCTACACTGCACTAGTTGTTATTTCTCCTTAGTTTTCTCCAGTCTATAATAATCCCTCAATCTTCCCTTGTTTTTCATGTCATTTTAAAGAGTACTGGTCAGATATTTTATTAAATATCTTCAATTTGAGTTTTTCCAACGTTTGTTCATGACTGTTGTGAGGTTATGCATTTTAGGCAAGAATACCATGAAAATGACATTGTGTCCTTCTCAGTGCATTATATCAAGGGGTTCATGATGTTGACATGTCTTTTTACTAGTGATGTTTTCTTGATTACTTAAGTTGGTATCTCCCAGGTCTTTTAAGCAAAAAAGTTAAATACCTGTCTTTTCCTTTGTACTTGATAAATACCTTGTGGAAGATACTTTGAGCCTATGCAAATTCTGATTCTCCTCAAACTTTCACCCACTAATTTTAGCATCCATCAGTGGACCGTATCTGCAACATTTTTTACTGCAGTATTTGCCTAATGGTGATTCTCTCTTGCCCTCTTTCCTTCCACATTTGTTAATTAGAATTCTACTGTGTTCTTATTCACTTTCAACTTCCCTGCTAATGCTTATCAACACATTTCTGACACACATGTGCCTCTGTAAGTACAGATGATAGCAGAGCAATTATGCTCTCAGGCTGTATACAAGGCTTGACAGGAGCTAGCTTTGCAACTGGACAAGTTGCAAAGATTAACAAAGATTAACAAATTAATCTCTCTGAGCTTCAATTTCCTCATTAATAAAATAAGGATGATTAGCACATGACTCATTAGACTGTTGGGAGGATATTCAATTCATTCCTCATCAGTTCAGTCATCCATTCAGGCACTGGAGATACAACAAACAAAAGAGGTCATTTTGACTTCTTTGAGTCTTGACTAGCCCAGTCCTAGACGTATATTAAGCATACAGGGCTCCAAAGTTGTTTTCTAAGTTATAAATAATTAACAATTATATAGTTTCCTTGCCAACTCTGGATTCTTATGGATTTCAGTGAGTATTCAGATGCCATTCCTCATCAACCAGAGCCAGTTTTTTTCAGAGTTTCCATGACATGAGAAAAATCAAAGGTATGCCCCGCCCCTAACAGGTATGCAATTTCAGTAATTAATTTTTTCCAAACATATCAGAATCCTAGGAGGGAAGCCCAATTAAAACACAAGTACAATCTTTAATGAAAGGTAAATGTTAAAAGTTCTTAAAGGAGGGGTCACCTCCCTTTCAACCACTCTCTTTAGGTCCCAGTCTATGGAGGGGCTGTATCACCTTCTCGTGGGCCAGAGGAAATATTTGAAGATGGAGAGAACTGTAGCTGGTAAATGTTATTGCTAGCTCTGGGGGGTGAGGCTAATACCACTGCTCCGAAGCTTGGCAGGTCCCCCGGGAGCTCAGACACGCGGGCAAACTGATCACGCAAGCCCAGTCCAAATGTCACTATAACATTTGCAGAGCTGTGTGTAACTGCTTAAGGAGGGGTTTCTAAAGAGAAGGTCAAGGATGGGAAAGCTGTTTGGGGAGCTGAAGGATGTACTGGGGAAGGTGCAGCCATTTTGTGGAGTATTCTTTTCCCTTCACATGAGCAGGTTTTGTTTTACTTTGTTTTCTATTACCCTGTGTAGTTTTTCAGGCTGGCGCTTGCTCATATAGACAGATAATCCTTCAGGAGGGCGAACGCCAATCCTCTGGGCTGATTTTAGGGGGGGGGAAGGAGAGATTATATATTCTTCTCAACTTTATGTCAAACAGCATTTATTTTATGTTGTTTTCATTTTTATCCTTTTAGTCCTTAGTTGGTTTTGTATGTCTATAGTTGGCCCTTGACATTTCAGAATTTAACATTCACAATTTTGACATTTTCCCAAAGAGTCTGAAGAGTTATGCTATGTGGTCATATATAATTGTAATCAGTCCCACTGAGAGCAGGAAGTACAAGAACTTAGTGAATAAACCTGGCTGAGCACTCAGCATCCATGACCTCAGCAAGGCTAAGCGGTCCTTTATTAAACTTTGAAATGTTTCATTCAAACAAATAGAAATAAAAATATAATAAATATATGTGTATCTGAATCTACTTTTTAACTCCTAATATTCTGGTGTATTTGTTTCAGATCCTTTTTGAAGAAATAGAATGTTACAAACATAGGTAAATCCCCCTTATAGCAGCCCCACCTTTCTCCCCAGAAGTAACCTTTTCATTGGGATGTTCATCATGTCCAGGCATGTTTTTTTAATACTTTATATATGTAGATCTTTACATAAAGTATTTTGGATTATATGGCATGTTTATAAACTTTACATAAAGGGATCACACTATACCTTTATTGCATAATCTGCTTTTTTCATTCGAGACTATGACTTTGAGGTTTACCAATGTTGTTACCTGCGGCTCTAGTTTGTTCTGCTCCACTGCTGGATGGGATTCTATTGTACAGAGATACTACAATTTATTTATGTTCTCTCATGCTGATTTAGATTGTTTCTGATTTTTTTTTAAATTGCAAGTAGTGTGCCAATGTACATTCTAGTAACTACCTAAATACGAATTTGTTAGAGAGTCTCTCTAAAGCATTTACATAGATGTACAATTATTAGGTCAAATGTCATGCTCAATTTCAATGCTAAATTGCACTTCAAAGTGGTGGCCTTATTTCACACTCCCACTATTTAGTATATGAGGGTTCTCATTGCTCCTCCTCTTGGCCAACACTTAGCATCATCAGAATTATTAATTTTTGCTAATCTGGTGGGGTTTGAAGTAATGTCACAATATTATTTGCAGTCTCAGGTTTACTATTATGACTGTACATCCTTTTACATGTTTACAATCCATTTTTTTTTGGCACCTATGATTTGCTTGTTCATATCCTTTGTTCATTTTTTTGTTGGGTTCTTTTTCTTTTGATGACTTGTAGGAGTTCATTATACAACTTATAATACCTATCCTTTGTATATTACATATATGCATTGCCAATAGTTTCTCCCAGTCAATGGCTTATGTTTTTTATCATGTTTTTCCTTGAAAAATTTATCAACATTTTCTTTATGGTATATGCTTTGTTTCTGGCCTTTTTAAAGAAATCTTTTCCACACATAGGTCATAAAGCCATTCACCTTTATTTTCTTCTAAAAATTTTAAAGTTTTGCATTTTAAATTTAAATGTTTAAGTATTCAATTTATTTTCATGTTTGATGTAAAGATGAAATCTAATTTTTCTCCATATAGATAACCAGTTATCCCAGCACCATTACTGATTAGTTTTTCCACTGATCACTGATTTGTAACATCCACCTGGTCATGTATGAATTTTCTATATTGCACAAGACAGTTACTGAGCTCTATTCTATCCCACATGTCTATATGTCTGTGCCACACTATCGTAATTATTATGGCTATAAAATATGTCTTGATGTCTGGTAGGACAAGTCTTTTCTCTTGCTCTTTTTTTTTTCTTCCTCCAGAATTATCTTGGCTATTCTGGCTCCTTGCATTTACACATGAGTTTTATAGGGTCAGCTGTGTCAGGTTACCTAAAAAATTCTGTTGGGATTTTGAGTAGAGTTGTATTAGATTTATGGAATAATTTAGGGAGAATTGGCATCTTTATGTTATCGAGTATACTCATGAAATGATAGATATTGATGATTTACTCAGAACTTTATAATCTTCAATGATATTTTGTCATTTGTCATTTTTATCCATAAAGGTCATGAATCTTTTTAGATTGATTTACAGCTTCTTTATATTTTTGTAGCTATTGCATACAGGATATTTTTTCTGTGCTACATTTTAATTGGTAATTATAATTGCAGAGAAAAGCTAATTCAGTTTATATGTTTATCTTCTAATCAGCAAACCTGCTGAAATCACTTTTAGCTCTACTAGTCTGCCAATGGACCTTCATGGACTTCCCACAAATAAGGAAAGTTCAGTATATTCCTCTCCAATCTTTATGTATCTGATTTTCTTTTCTTATTCTATTGGTTTGTTTCTCTATTTCAACAATAAATAGAAATGATAGTGGGCATTCTTGCTTTGTTTTTAACCTGAATAAATATGATATTTGCTATAGGTTCTTGATAACTTCCCATTATCAAGATTAAAAATTCTATTCCAATCTAAGCTTGTTCAGATTATTTTTAATAATATATATTGATTATATCAATTACTTCCTTGATTATTTATTTTGATTTTCCACCTTTATCTTTAATATCACTATTACTATCTTATATTGAATTTAATTAATATATTTCCTGATGTTATCCTTACATTCCTAAGAAAATCCCTCCTTGTTTATGATGTATTTTTCTAAATACAGAAATAATTCCGTATTATATTTGCTGGTCTTTTATTTTATTAGAAGCATATATTTAATGCACATACAGTTGTGCTTTGGAATGTAAGATATTATAATGGTATAAAACTGGGTCTGTGCTGGTTTCCATCCATCTTGATTCAGTTTCTGAATTACACCGAGGTCTTCATGACGGGTGGTCTCACCACTACAGAGGTCCCATATTTAAACTTTAGCTCTAGTGGGTTTTAATATTTAAAATAAATAAACGCAGGCACATTGTAAGTGTGAAATAACTGTAGAATGAATAAGGGAATTAATGCTTAAATGAAATAAAGTAAGAAGAGAGAGAAAGAAAAATAAAAAGAAGAATTTCTCATGGCATAATTTCAAAAAGTGATGATACTTTAGGTAAAGTAGTTTGTTAAGGGGAAACAAATGAAAAAACAAAACACTGAAGGAATTTGCTTCTGTAAAACTCATTTCAGACTTGCTTCAGGAGGAAAGTAAGATTGCTCCAATATTTTTCTGATCCTTCAGAAATAAAGAGATCATTTGTTCATTTGACCAATGATTGAGTCTTGATCACAAATAACTTCTCAGAGGAAGCAGTGTTTGTCTGATGTCTTTTTGTAACTTCAGGCTAAAGGAGTTTCTATTGTTCTTACCCTATAGGTGGCTGCCTCTGGAATTCCTTTAGCCTTAAAAGCAATCTCAGTGTATTAGACTTTTCTATTATCGTGGATGTAGGAGAGATAAACCACTCTCAAAAACAGTTGAGAAATAGCATGTAAAGTAGACCGAATGCCTCTTTTCTATTGACTCTCACATAAACTCTTCAATTATCAAGATAAAACACATGACACTTTGAGGTATTGAACTTTGTTTTAATGTGACCATGCTTAACCCCAATTTACTCACTTCATATGTCTTTGTAAAGTCCCTTTCAAGCTAAAACTCCCTTTTCTCCCTCCAAAGGCACCACCTGATTTTCTGATAGTCAGTAAAACAGCATCCAGGAGAAGGGGTTGTCATCATTTGGCCAGTTGGGGCTATTTAGACAAACACAGTAGTTATTTCACAATAAAACTGTGAGGCAGTATAGTTTACAGTCCAAGAATGGAGATTCTAGCCCCAGAAATCAGAGTCTAAATCTCACTACTGTCCTTATTAGCACTGTGACATTCAAAAAGTAACTTAATCCTCTAAGCTTCAGTTCCCTCACTAGTAAAATAGATATGAGTAATACCTACTTTATATGGCTTTTATGAAGATTAAATATGATAATGTTTGTTTAATACTTGGCATGGTATGTGGCACATAGCTAATAAATGTTAGCCATTATTATGAGAATCAGCTTCTCTGCCAAGTAAAATATATAGAAAAATCAAGATGGACCTATTGCATGGAAGTGAACACTGATAAATCACTAAGCATGTGGCTAATATTAACTATATTTGGAGCCCCAAGCAAATGGTAAGCATTGAAAAATGGGACTGAAAGCCTCTAGAAGTCAATCCTTCACTCCTTGCTCTGTGCCATGTCGCCGTATTAGTTGCTTTTTATGCTGAAATAAGAACGTGGCCCTTGAATAACTGGAACGAAGTGCAATAAATCTCTATGGGGACCGTGATGTGGAGGGACAGGCAGGGACCAGGCATGCAGGATATTCTGGATAATAAGGATTGGAGATTTTATTCCAAGTGCAACAAGAAACCACAGAAGGGCTTTTAGCAGCAAAGGAACAGGATCTGATTTATACATGTACATGGTTAACCTCTCTTGTGTCCTCAGTTTTCTCACTGGTAAAAAGAAAGCCTTAAACTAGAAGAGTGGTTCTCAAAGTATAGCTCCCAAATCAGCAACATCAGCATCACCTGGAAACATGTTAGAATGCATATTCTCAGGCCTCACCTCCTGAATCAGAGGCGTTGAGGCGGGCACCCAGCAAGCTGTGTTTTACTAAGCCCTCTAGATGAACTCACACGCACTGAAGTTTGAAAGCCACCAGACTCAACAAGCTCAGATATTCCTTTCAGCTCCAAAGTTCAGTGTTCCTAATACAGTTAAGTCCCTCACAATGCAGGTCACGAATCCTGGCAAATAAGACTAACCAGCTAGCATTTTCATCATCAACATTTTGTTTTACAGAGCAATATTCAAAGGAAAATAACCACCTACCTAATGCATAGATCTCATGTCAGTACACATTTTATATCCTGAGCCAAATTTGTAATAAGATGAAAGTGGATTAAATATAATGCCACACTGACCTACAAATCTTGTCTCATAGTTATCAAAATGAATTTCCCTAAATCCTATTTCCCCTATATGATTATCTGGTCAGGTTTATACAAAATTTTGAGACCACTAGAAGGATTATATCTGCCTCTGTGTTATATAAGGATCTATACAAAGAAGGTATTTAATCAGAGGCAGAATAGAGTGATGAAAGGGGATTCTGGTATCACAACTGATCTGAAAAAAAGAGTTAAAATGTGGAACGGTTCTGGAAGATAACTGGCACACTCAAATATAGTTAGCATTATATTAACGTGTGCTTGAAAAACTGTTCATAAAACATAACCACATAACTATGCTCCATAAAATAATTTTCAGACCATATTTTGCCAAAATCTGCAGTCTTAGGTGTGGGTACCTGACTAGCTAAAATGGACACTTGGATCATATATATAAAATTGTTCTTGGTGAATTCCTAGAGATTGACAGAATCTAATAACTATCCAATAGAATCATTTTAAAAGACAGACATCAAACATGGTCTTGTTTAGCAAATCCAGGAATAGCAAAATAAAGGAGCATGTCTCCAAATTTAAAAAACATATTCTATTTTTTTAGCAGCAGTTATTTATTCTGTAAGCATCAGAGATACTTATTGACCTAGTAGAATGTTCCAGGCTACTCTATCCCACAATGGCATGTCATTTCTCTGAACCATAATACCAATTTGGAAATTATTTGTGTACTACTATGGGTTAGCTCTTACCCTACTAACTTGTATTCATGTTTAAGTCTTTTATGAATCTAAACCTTGCACATATATAGACACTGCACCCCTAATGAGATTTTGAGAAGCTCTTGAGCAAGTACTATGGCTTCTATTTCTATGTATTTCTTAGCAGAACTAAGCATAGTGCATTACACACATTAGATGTAGAATGAAAATACTGATTATGAATCATGTTATTTGGGAGGTATATAGGGTGAAAATAAACACATTCAGGAAAGGTACAAATGCATATATTGTTAATATTAAATGGGCACAGTCTAGTAGTTAAGAGCATAGATGGTGGAATTACATAGATAGTTGGAATCTAAGCTTAGCCACTCATGAGTTATTTGACCTCTATTTTTGACTCTCAGTTTCCTCAACTGTAAAGCAGAGATAACAGTATCCACCTCAAAGAGTTGCAAATATTGACTAGATAATGTACATGATACTTAATACTTAGAGATCAATATGTGATAGCTATTAATAATGATAATAATAATAGATATTTATGGCATGAGATCTATTTAAGATATATTTTAAAATTTGAGTTACACAACTTCAAAAGAACTATGATATCCCTCAAACTATCAAACTATTCTTTTTGTTCAGACACAGACTGAATGAACTAGATCTCATTTAGTTGGGTATTAGAGTCTCATGATTTATTATTAATTAACACATGATGGAATATTACGCAGCCATTTAAAAATCATTTTAAAGAACATTTATCAACATGGGGAAAGCGCATGCTAAAACTTAAGTGGAAAAAGATTAAAGTGCTGTAAATGTAATATGATTCAGTTCTGTTAGAAATTTTTGAATTTTATTTAGTTCATATATATGTATGTGTGTATATATATATATGAGAGAAATATACTAAAGAGTAACATTTGTTAACTGTGAGTAGTGTAATTGTGGATTATTTTATTTTTCTTTAAAATTTTCAGTATTTCCCAAATTAATAAACATCCATTAATTTGATAATCGATGAAAAAAATACATGTAATTTAAAATAATAAAAAGGCCGAAGATTTTTCACAACATAGGGAAGTGCTTATAATAAAGTGTTAGGTTTAAAATCAGAAGTATCCAAAAAATTAAGTGTACACTCTCCTAGGTACAGGAAAATGCTTACTATACTAAAATGTAAATTATAGTTATTTCTGGTTGATACATTTGGGTAATAGTTATCTTTTACTATCTCTTTTTCAATATTTCCCAGTTTTTTCAAATTGGGCATATGCTGAGTTTATTATTAATTTATATACTTACATATATACATGTAACATATACACACATGTACTAACATACATATACATTTGTATATATTTATATACATATTTATAGATAGATATTTAGAGATATATCCCCTCTCTCCCAAGGGAACTCAGGTCCTGATCCTTTATCACAAATTGTCTCTACATCAGCAGCGCTTAGTTACTAGCCCTGGTATTTAACCATTATAATGCTGTGTGACTACTGAGTTTTCTGAACAGAGTATCCAGCATAGCTAATTCCATATTTCTGGGAAACACCACAGAAACTAAGTAATAGCAGGCCAAAAACATGCAAATAAGAAACTAATAAAGAAAAATACACAGATTATTAAAATTAACTGAAGAAAACCAACCTGAAACAAATAAATAATTGTGTTTTGATTTTTTCAGGCTGGTGAAGATGTCAATGTTGAGGAAAGGTGTCGAGCAGTCATTACAGCCCAGCAACAGTGTATGAGCTGCAAGACTATGGTACACAATTTAATTTGTTGTTCTTGACTGAAGCCTCTAAACCTAAAATAAAATTTTTTTAAAGCCAAGTAAGGTCTATAACCACAGGGGAGGGAGGGAACTGAATTCAGTGTTGTTCCTTTATCCTGCTGTCAGAGATTTGCCCATCCCCAAAATGTACTTTCATAAAATAATAATTACCAAGTTCTGGCTGGTAGGCAGCTCCCTGCAGCAGGGGAATGCCTGTTTCTGACACTGCAGGCTCCCTTCCCTGTGCTCCTGGGACTGGGCCTGAAGGACAAAGAAAGGAGGGGAGCAGGAGTCTCACCCCTGCAACACTCAATAGCCTGGACCCACAGAATCTCCCACCAGTAGTCCCAGGAGCTAGGGTAACAATTTAGGTAGAAAGATTTTGTTATTGGATGGCAATGAGTATTGAGGGAAAGAGCGCCCACTTAGCGTCAGAGGACCTGAGTTTGTGGAACAGCTTTGCCCTTTATTGTATTACCTTGGACAGCTTCACTCCTCAAGTGCAAACAAGCCTACTTTAACAAGATCATGATTATACAATACTTCACAGCACTCCTCTGCTCAGTGTTTATTATGGGCCAATCAGAGCTCTATATTTAAGAGAAACAAGAACAAAACATGACCAAAAATGACTTACAGAAATAAAACAGGAGATTACAGAATTGAAAAACATTGCTAAAGTTTACAGGAAAAAGAACCCCCTTGAATGTTTAGGAGTTTTTTTCTTTTCCCAAATTTCACCTTTAAAATAGCATTTTAAACAACATTTTAAAGTACCACAAAAAAAAATTGGAGTTCACTTTGTTTCTCCCCCTCTCCAGTATCACCTAAAACTTTACACTCAACGTATATCTTACCCACCAGCCGCAGCAGCATTCCCCGGGGAGCCTGTTAGAAATGCAGAACCTCAGGCCCCACGCCAGACCTACTGAGTGGTATCTGCATTTCCACAAGATGCCCACATGACTGGTATGCAGATTAAAGTCTAAGAAGCAGCGACCTAAATCTGATCTCTCATTTCTCACTTTCAAGTGTCACCGGGATCGGCCCCTTTCTCTTGCTTTTCATTGCCATTACTCTAGTTTAGACCCTATTACAAGATGATTGTTGTTTTTTTTTTAAAGTCACCACTGATTTATTTACTGACTCATTCTTACACTCATTTATTCATCAAATATTTACTGGGACCTACTTAGCGCAAGGCCAGGTGTGAATGCTCCAAAGAAAACATTTTCACTTTGAAGACAGATAGGCAGATAGCAGGAATAAGTAAGGGTGAAAGCGTGAATGTTTTATGGGGAACATGCAGCAATTCCATTTTGCTGGAATATCCATGGTGAGTAATGGAAGGAGGATGAGAAACTTGAAGACCAGGATCAACATTCCACAATGGCCACCACCTGTCGACGGCACTTTTCCCAAACTTTGGTCAATGACGTAGCACTGTCACACATTTACCCATCTATATATATCCTGAATCCTTATTTACTTCATCTTTTTCTTTAAACTGCCTCATTTCTTTTTACTTCGCATATTTGTATTTTAAAATAAATTTATACTTGTACTAAACATGGAAAACCAGTATAATTTGCCTATAGAAGTTAACCATAAAAATAAATAGAATAAAAATAATGTCAATAATGTCTGGAAAGACTGAGCCCGAGGCCTGATATCTTTTTGCAAATAAAGGAAATTAATAAGGGTTAAGGGGTGTTAAAAACAAACAAACTTGACTTTTTCCTTGATATAATCAAACAAAACACACATTTTCTGTTCCACTCAAGCCCTCATTCCCACCTGCAGGCTGTTCCCACGCCCTGGAATCCACCCTGATGCCAACTGTTTCTCCAAAGCATGCCAAGTACCTTCCAATTCTGCCACTCTCACCTGCTCAATTCCGAGCATTGTTGCCCCCTTGGAGCTCCTGTCTCTGAACCTTGAATAGGCCCATCAGGAGTATGCAACCCAGCAGTTAATGCTCATTCATCACTTCATGTGTGTTTGTCCTACCTCTAAAACTAGGCTTTGAGCTCTCATAAGACAGGGAAGGGCCCCTATTCAGAGAGAGATAAATTTATGTGGATGCTGGTTAGATCTGTACCCCCCCCTTGGGAACCACCCAGAATCCATCTGAGGTGTCTGGAGACACTGAATAGCTTAGAATCGCTCCCTCAAAAATTGCAGCACTAAATCTTCCTACCAAGCCTCCCAATAGCTGTCTTGCAGCAGCTTTCAAGAGGTGTTTTCACTCCAGAGACCAGAATCAAGCCCATTAGGGCTGGGTCTGCCTGGTCTTGATCCACGATGCCACCTCTGAAGGTGTTCAGCACAATTAGCAACCATGGCTTTACTTAAGCGGCACAAAGCATTTGCGAAGTCCAGGAAACCAGAATGAGGCGAGTATTCAGGATAGCACAGAACCACAGGAGTGTCCTATAAAGGGCCGTCCATGAAACTGCATTGTTCTCATTGTTATTTCCCTTCTTAACACATTACCTCTAATGACTACAGTTACTGCACTTTTTGGAGTGAAGCATATTTGCCACGATTCCAAACAGCTCCCTTTAGCACCTCCCCAAATCTGTATGCTTTTCTTAACAGAAGCCCCCCTCCATCTCTCCCTCATATCCACCATGTCCCTGCCTTACTTTGTTCCTGCTCTCCAAATCTTTGCCAATTTCCTTTTTAAAAAAAAATAGTACAAAATACACTGAACTTGAAGTAAGAAAGCCTCAAATAGCCTTTACCTGGCCACTAATTTCCCATTTGGTTTGAACATTTTTATCCTTTTATTTAAAAATTATTGATCAACTACTAAGTATCATACACTATATATAAAGAACAGTCACTTCAAGTCTCTTAATTTCTTATTCTTTATCTAGAAAATAAATAATCTAAAGATCTCCAAAACATTTTTTTTTTTGCTGTACGCGGGCCTCTCACTGCTGTGGCCTCTCCCGTTGCGGAGCACAGGCTCCGGACGCGCAGGCTCAGCAGCCGTGGCTCACGGGCCCAGCGGCTCCGCGGCATGTGGGATCCTCCCGGACCGGGGCACGAACCCGTGTCCCCTGCATCAGCAGGCGGACTCTCAACCACTGCACCACCAGGGAAGCCCTCCAAAACATTTTTTTTTTACTCTCAAATGCACTTATCTACTTGAGTCATTTGGCCGCTATTTCCCCAATCGGCAAATCCACCAATTTTTATAAACAAGAATGGAGAAGCAAGAGCCATCTTTATACATCTCTGTTCCAAGACACATTTTCATCCAGTGACCAAGTGCATGAATATTACTGTTATCTTCAAAAGTCCCTCGATACACAGGCATTAGTCCCAAGATGACATGGAGAACTCACTCTGAGATAAATTACGGGTAAGTGCACAGCACCGAAGTGCTGGTTTCCCTGAGCCCAACCATAAGCCATGCTGTGGAGGTTAACAGTGTGTGCTCTGGGACCTGCCAGAATGGGGTCAGTGCCTGGACCGTGATGACTAATTCTGTGCCAGCGTGACTGGGCTTAGGAATACCAAGATAGCTGGTAAGACGTTATTTCAGGGTGCGTCCATAAGGGAGTTTCTAGAAGAGGTCAGCATTTGAATTGGTGAACTGAGCGAAGTAGATGGACCTCCCCAATATGGGGGGGTATCATCCCATCCACTGAGGGCCCAAACAGAACAAAAAGGCAGAAGAGAGGCAAGTGTGCTCTCTCTGCCTGAACTGGTACATCCACCTTCCCCTGCCCTTGGACATTAGCGCCCTGTTTCTCAGACCTTTTGGTCTCAGACTGAATCATACCACCAGCTTTCCTGTTCTCCAACTTGCAGACAGTAAGTCATGACACTTCTGAGACTCCATAATCATGCTGTGAGCCAAATCCTAAAATAAATCTCTCTCTCTCTCTCTCTCTCTGTATGTATGTATATGTGTGTGTTTATATATGTGTGTGTGTATCTCCTATTGGCTCTGTTTTTCTGGAGAACCCTGCCTAATACATACACCCAATGCTTACCAGGGATGTGTGACCCTGACTGAGTTTCTTAATGTTTTAAGTCACGGTTTACTCATCTGCAAAATGGGGATATCAACACAACCCAAATCACAGTGTTGTTATAAGAATTAACATCTTGATATCGAAACCCATCACCCAGTAGTGTTGGTAAATCCTATTGTTACTATACCTGTACACGTACAGATCCCTGGGCAACACACACACACACACGTATCTGGAGACGCCCTGCCTTTATCAACTAGCAATAAAAATAGACAGGAAAATCCCATGAAGTTCCTTTTCTTTTACCCAGACAATGAAAACCCGTGATGCCACACCCCTCTACCCCTGGTTCCTCTAAATTCACCTTATGCTCCAGGTGAATTGGACACCTTGCAGTCAGCCATGCAACCTATCCTATGTTTTCTTATCTCTGTGCCTCTGCTAAGACTGTTTCTGCCCCTCAAAATTGCTACTGCCCTCCCACAATCACCTCCTCAGCAGCTCGGTCATCTCCCTTTTCTAGATCTCCACCCAACTTCATCTGTGTTGTACTCATTCTATTCTGCCTTCCAGAGTAGTTATGTGTGTCCTTGCCACTGCTTTCTGAAACTCTCTGGGGTCTCGCCTTGGGTTCAGTATAATGCATGGAAGTGAACTCTACTAAAGTGACTAGGCTAGACCTAAAAGCAACTGGGACCTTCTGATTATAGAATCTATCTTCAAAGTACTTATCCCTAGAGAGAATCACTGAGTTTCAATCACAGGGTAGCTCCAAAGAAGACAAGCCAATTAGTAATTGTCATGGGTTGAACTGTGTCTCTTAAAAATATACGTTCAACACTCTATGACATAAATCACAGCAAGATCCTTTTTGACCCACCTCCTAGAAAAATGGAAATAAAAACAAAAATAAACAAATGGGACCTAATGAAACTTAAAAGTTTTTGCACAGCAAAGGATACCATAAATAAGACCAAAAGACAACCCTCAGAATCGGAGAAAATATTTGCAAATGAAGCAACTGACAAAGGATTAATCTCCAAAATTTACAAGCAGCTCATGCAGGTCAATAACAAAAAAAAACAAACAAGACCTAAATAGACATTTCTCCAAAGAAGATATACAGATTGTCAACAAACACATGAAAGAATGCTCAATATCATTAATCATTAGAGAAATGCAAATCAAAACTACAATGAGATATCATCTCACAGCGGTCAGAATGGCCATCAAAAACTCTAGAAACAATAAGTGCTGGAGAGGGTGTGGAGAAAAGGGAACCCTCTTGCACTGCTGGTGGGAATGTAAACTGATACAGCCGCTATGGAGAACAGTATGGAGGTTCCTTAGAAAACTATAAATAGAACTACCATACAAGCCAGCAATCCCACTACTGGGCATATAACCTGAGAAAACCATAATTCAAAAAGACTCATGTACCAAAATGTTCATTGCAGCTCTATTTACAATAGCCAGGACATGGAAACAACCTAAGTGTCCCTCAACAGATGAATGGATAAAGAAGATGTGGCACATATATGCAATGGAATATTACTCAGCCATACAAAGAAATGAAACTGAGTTATTTGTAATGAGGTGGATAGACCTGGAGTCTGTCATACAGAGTGAAGTAAGTCAGAAGGAGAAAAACAAATACCGTATGCTAACACATATATATGGAATCTAAGAAAAAAAAATGTCGTGAAGAACCTAGGGGTAGGACGGGAATAAAACACAGACCTACTAGAGCATGGACCTGAGGATATGGGGAGGGGGAAGGGTAAGCTGCGACTAAGTGAGAGAGTGGCATGGACATATATACACCACCAAATGTAAAATAGATAGCTAGAGGGAAGCAGCCACATAGCACAGGGAGATCAGCTCTGTGCTTTGTGACCACCTAGAGGGGTGGGATAGGGAGGGTGGGAGGGAAGGAGACGCAAGAGGGAAGAGATATGGGAACATATGTATATGTATAACTGATTCACTTTGTTGTAAAGCAGAAACTAACGCACCATTGTAAAACAGTTATACTCCAATAAAGACGTTAAAAAAATAAATTAAATTAAATTACAGAAAAGAAAAAAATATATACGTTCAAGTCCTAACTCCTAGTACCTGTAAGTGTGACCCTTATTTGGAAGGAAACAGGGTCTTTATAGATGTAATCAAGTTACTTTGATGTCATATTGGATGGGTTAGCCCTAATCCAATGAGGGGTCTCCTTACAAGGAAGGGGAAATCTTGACACAGAGACAGCCACACACAGAGGAAGACTGCCATATGGTGACGGAGGTAGAGATTGGAGTGAAGTGTCTACCACCCAAGAAATACCAAGGAATTGTGGCAACCAGCCAGGAAGAGGCAAGAAAGGATCCTCCTCTAGATCCCTCGAGAGAGCATTGCCCTGCTAATGCCATGATTTGTTTACTTCTAGTCTCCAGAACTGTGAGATAATAAACTTGTTTTAAGCCACCCAGTTTATTTACTTTAAATATTTTATTACAGCTGCCCTAAGTAACTGATATAGTAACCATTTACCATATTCCCCATGGTTCAAAAGACAGTATCCTACCTGAAATGTAGTTTTCTAAAATTATCTCAGTATTACATTATTTATATTTTTCAGATGATACGAAACAGATCTAACAATTCCTTTTATTTCATAATTAGATTCTAAGAAACATCTCCACAAGTCTCAACCTTAAAAGTAAGTAAAATAGGTCCATAAATATTTATTTACAAACCATTTATACATTCAGTTCCATAGAACAGATTGTGGAGTCACCATCCACAGTCTCCAGTAGGGTTATAGATTTTTTTTTTTTTTTTTTTTTTTTTTTTTTTACCAGTACGCAGGCCTTACTGTTGTGGCTTCTCCCATTGCGGAGCACAGGCTCTGGACACGCAGGCTCAGCGGCCATGGCTCACGGGCCCAGCTCACGGGCCCAGCTGCTCTGCAGCACGTGGGATCTTCCCAGACCGGGGCACGAACCCGAGTCCCCTGCATTGGCAGGCAGACTCTCAACCACTGCGCCACCAGGGAAGCCTAAGGTTATAGATTTAACAGCATTGGTTTGGAGGTTTGCTGACAATTTCCATTCTCCTGGATCAAACAACTATACCCAAATATTGTCATTTTAGTGCCAAACTCTGTTCCTGAAATATATAAATATTAATTATATGCTTACTATGTACCTATTGATATATTGTGTCCGAACTTTAAGGGTGGAAGATATATTCAGGCTCTGTTTCTTTCCATAGTAACCTATTTACATATATTTGTACGTACTTATATCAAAATATATATATATCTTTTCTCCATTTCTGCCAGTAAAATAATCTTTTCTTGTTTCTTATTCTGTAGAGATCCCTTATGCAACTAGAAGGACAAGGTCTTGCTTAAAATTGCACTCACTATATAATGCTTTCCACTGATAATCTACGACTAAGGACCTGTATTAAAACAAATGAGCCTTACATCAATAGTATGTCTCTGCCATCTTATATGAACTTTTTCTTGAACGCAGCCAAAACAAAATTGTTTAATAAAAAAAAGGAACAGCAAAAGCTAAAGTTGTATAAGTAATTGTTAGTATGGTTGGTAAGCCTATTTATAATTGATTAAAAACTGTTTTACTGAGGAAAAAAAATAACTTTTTCTTGTACAGAGAATTTTGTTTTTCTCTAACTTAAATTGAGCCCAAGGACAGGTACAGGGTATTCTTTTATCTCCTATAAGGCTTAGAATATAATGAAAATAATAGCATTCCTAGTAATTCACTCATATAATCATGAAGGCATGATAAGAAAAC
This sequence comes from Kogia breviceps, assembly GCF_026419965.1. Classification (NCBI taxonomy): domain Eukaryota; kingdom Metazoa; phylum Chordata; class Mammalia; order Artiodactyla; family Physeteridae; genus Kogia; species Kogia breviceps. Next base: position 24,240,462 of record NC_081312.1, read on the forward strand.
TCTCAGCACATGGAGAGGCATACAAAGAAAAGCAAATATTGCCAGAGAAATAAACTTATTTACAGATACATTTCTCTTTCCCAAGGGACTCAAATAACATAGTTTCTTAGTTGTTGTGTTAACAATTTCTCTAGTTACACAACCTATACTTTTTTACCCTTTGTAAGCATAATTGTGTTCTATTGCATTGTCATCTAGTTGGTTTTAAGGTTTTTCTCTGATGTTTCCTGTCAGGGAACAGAGTAAAGGACACTTTCTATATATGGAAATTCCTGTTAGTTCCACATGAATTATCGTTGTCCTTACTAAACGTGCTGGTGTGTTAAGAACCTCAGGCACCAGGCTATTCACTTCCCTTTATATTATGCTGGGCAAATCCATGGCCCTAGCTCACCAGGATGTACAGTATAGTTCAAGGATAGCAAATAGGTCTTGTAACACTTCCCAGCACCAATCAAATGGTAGCTTCTATCTTTTGCATCCTCCTTCAAAGAATTTTGAGACTGAGTCTGGACGCTCAGGAAACAAAAGCTCTGCATCAGTTATCTTTGTCTACACTGGTGAGGAATGTGAAAACAGATCACACTTTCCCAACTGTTTGCCTTCTCTGATTTCTTTGGAGAGATGAAACTAATTTCACTGAAACAATTAGCAACCAACACAGACAGGAGGGCACACTGTGGCTTGTTGCACTTTGAGAGTGTGGGGGGCAGATCCTATGGTGACCCCCCAATGCTTCTCCTCATCTCTAGGTGTCCACACCTTTGTGTAATTCCCTCTCCTTGAGTACGGGTGGAGCCTGTGACTTGTTTCCAACCAACAGAATATAACAAAAGTGATGAGACGTAACTCTTGCGATTATGTTAATAAATATATAAAAACTTTGCTTTCTTTACTGTTGACTTCAAAAGAGCAAGTTGGTTTTGAACTGTGCACTGCCTATGGAAAGGGCCACATGTCAGGGAACTGTGGGCAACCTCTAGAAGCTGCAGGCCTTAGTCCTGCAACTGCCAGGAACCTAATCCTGACAACAACCATGTGAGTTTGGAAGAAGATCCCAAGTCTCACATGAGATCACAGCCCAGGCTGAACCTTGATTGCAGCCTTGTGAGGACTTAAAGCAGTTGGGTTCCAACCAACCCATGCCTGGACTTATGACCTCCAGAAACTGTGAGGTAATAAACCTGTGTTGGTTTAAGCAGTTAAGTCTGTGGTAATTAGATAGGCAACAAGAGAAAGCTAATAAGGGAGTTGCTGGGAAATTGTGTTAGAGGATAAGTGCAATTTGAGTGTGGAGGATCTTGACATCCAGTGAGGCTTTTCTTAGATACCCATCATGGCAGCCCTATGAGGCATTAAAGATCTCATTTTAAAGATGAGGAAAGTTGAGAAGAGAGGGTTCAGGAATCCTGCCCAAGGTAAAAGGAGAATGAGTGACGAGCTGGGTTTCAAACTCAGCTCGGTCTATCTGACTCCAAAGCCCGTGTTCTTTCCAAGACACTATAAGCTGCTGACCTGAAATCACAAAATTGTGTTGGATAATGCCCCCTTCCTTGCAGTGCTGGCCCCATCTCATGTGACTGCTTCTCTACATTTCAGAACCCACAAAGACAGGCATTGAATCCAAGGAAGAAGGCAATGAGGGGAATGTGGGAGTTCAAGAGTTGGTTCGTCACATGTAATTCAATTCGATTCAGATATCAGCAATCAATTCTGGAGATTCCTTTAGACACAGACCGCAAGCTAGAAGTTTCCGATATGGGTGATGGCAGTGGAAAAGGAAAGTTTTTTTTTAAAAGCGCCTTAAAAGCAATTAAATTTTTTTGCAATGTAATTGGTTAGGTAGACTACTATAAATATTTTCCTTTTGTAAACCAAATTACAGGAGTATATGCCAGAGAAATTATTTTGCTTGTGCAGCCTAATGTAATTTTTCCTTCCCATTGCTTGTTTTCTCCCTTATTTTTCTTTATAAGAAGCTGTTCAAGGTGAAGACAACTAGACGTCCTATAACAATAGACGTCTGTCAAGGAACATCTGTGATTATTAAATCCTTTCTACTAAGATGTCATCTTTAGCTGGGGAAGAACATCTCAAAACTGAGGTTGAGTTACCTCTCATTGGAGGTACCTCTGGCACTAAGCCAAACCAAGGACTATTTCATGGGCTGGGTCCTGGTCTCTGCTTCAGCTGGAGGTATTTCAGTCTGCCTAATGGCTCCCAGGCATAGTTACAGACTGTTAAAGTTCTTTTTGTCATAACCACTGAGAAGCTCAGAGAACCCTTCAACTAGTGATAGATAGAGCCTCGTACGCAGGATGAAACAAAAAGAAGTCAGGTGACCTTGCCCAAAGAATCAATGCGTGGAGTAAAGACTACAGCTTTCAACATTTATTTGTCCAATGAACATTTATTGAAAACACTTCAGTCGATAAATGTACTCTACTGGCGAGTAGCAGTAAAAGGTGAGCAAGCCATTGTTCACCATCCCACGTTGACTCCAGCAGGGGAAATCGACTTGTCAAGGAATCACTGTAACACATGGAGTCCATTCAAGGACAAATGTGGAAGCTATAAAGTATGCCTGAGGAAGGCCGTTTCTAAGAGGAGTAGTTATTTGGGTCTTCAAGGATGATTAAAAGCACGCCAGGTAAACAAAAGGAGGAAAATAATTTGGAAGACGGTACAACGTGCCACACTTTCTTACCCAGCTAAGGTGACCAGAGCATGAACTCAGCTCCCTCTCGCTAGCTGGGCAGCCAGGTGGGCAGCCAGCTGAAGGTCAAATAATTCTTCTACCCACTCCCTTCAGTAGCAAAACACACTTTGTCTGATTCCTAGTCTGTGTGTCATGTACCTCCCAGGTATTGACCTGGGAGGTCAATAAGCCCTTTGGTAGAGCTGGGCAGGCTGGTACAGTCACCCGGATGCCAGTCAGGGGACCTTGGAAGGTGGCTGGCTGAGTGAGGTCTAATGGTGTTCTCCTTGTGAAAACTCTTGGAAGCGTGATCTAACTCAACACCTCCTTTTTGCATTATCTCAACCCTGAGTGTTCTCTCATTATTTTCTATGTTCAGGAAATGATTACTTCCTTGTCTCTGCTAAGTTGCTTCTCACCACCCATTCCAAACTCACCCTCAAGCCACTAGTCACTTTGGCAAAACAGGAGAGAAATTCTTCACATTCTTAGAACACATCTTAGGTTTAGCAATTGTTATTCTTTATGGAGAGCAAATCAATGACAAAAAATAAAAACAAAAGATAAATGAAGAAAAAACTGAAAAGCTGTTGTTGTTTAAAAATATGTTTCCCGGGCTTCCCTGGTGGCGCAGTGGTTGGGAGTCCGCCTGCCGATGCAGGGGACACGGGTTCGTGCCCCGGTCTGGGAGGATCCCACGTGCCGCGGAGCGGCTGGGCCCGTGAGCCATGGCCGATGAGCCTGAGCGTCCGGAGCCTGTCCTCCTCAACGGGAGAGGCCACAACAGTGAGAGGCCCGCGTACCGCAAAAAAATATATATATATATGTTTCCCACGTGTTCTGGAGTGTGAAAGATGGGCAGCTTCATGCTGAGCGGAAAGTGAGAGCTGGTGGTTGTATTTCAGCTGGAACACAGGAAGGCTGATGGTGTTAGGAGAGGTAGTAAGCCCTCCTGGAAGGAGTTGTTGGCCTGCCTGGAATGTACCTTCTCCTCAGCAGTCATTCCAGGCCTTGGCCAGCTCTCTTCTTTAACTCCTTTGATCCTTACTTCTACCAGCATCAGGAAATGCATAACTTTCTTCCGAAATGTCTAGCTTCTGTTGCTTTGGAAGTAGACGTTTTTCTTTCCTCCTCCTACTCTTAACTAATTTGCAAATTATATGCATAATACAAATCTAAACTGCAAATAGGCATGATCATTAGGAGCGCTCAGGAGTCACAGAGCTCACGGGTGATCTCTAATTTTCCTACGTACTTGGTTGTGTGACTTTGGGCAAGTTCTGCTGTAGGGAGCTTTAGACAGATCTAAAGCCCAGTCCCACAGGGAATGCTCCTGAGGAACTGACATCCAGTGCCACAGTCAACTATCAGAAACACGCAGGGGTTGCTTGGCACTCACTACTCACAGCTGGTGTACAGGCCAGCTGGTAGCGGCCAGAATTTATTTCCAGAAGAGTGAAATGCGGAGGGAAGAGCGCCAGGAGGTAAACACCCCTTGAGAACAGCTAAGGGAGCTCCCTGCACCCAGAAGAATCCTTTGGTCAGGCAGGCGATGGCATCCCCAGCTGCATGCTCCCTAAGGGGCATCAGGAGACCCGAGAAGCTACATCTCTCTCGGACAGCCTTTGAAGCAGCAGCTCCGCTATACCACCTCTGGATGCTGCTGCAACCTTTGTCGTTAAAGAAACTTTATATCCTCAACTGAGCGTGTTGGCATCTTTGCGTCAATCATGTTACCATCCCATTTTGACAGTCATGTACTTTCTAAGGTTGAATTTCCTTCTCTGCAAAATAAGGATAATAACCATACATACCCATGTATTTACTTATTTTTTTGTATTTATTGAGAAGATTAAAGAAGGTATTTCCTACAGAGTCCTCAGCACAGTGCTTAGCACTTAGCTATAATTACAAATAGAAGCATAACTATAACATATAGCAAATATATTATGTAAATCTATAAAAATATATTTGTATGTAAGTATAAATTATCATTTTATTTATAATCATAAATACATAGTATTTTTCTTTTTCTGAGAATCTACCAATACGTCATATACCTTACGTGTCGTATCTAAGTGTTTACAGCAATACTTCAAGGTACGTAATTATGACTTCCTTTGAAGGTGTGGGGAAGTGAAACCTCAGAAAGGCAATGTAATTATGCCAAGATCACCCAGCTAGTTAGTCATAAGGCAGCATCTGAATGTAAGTCTGTTTTTCTTCCACTATACCTCTCTTTCTTTACAATTAAACCCCAAAGAATGTTGCTCCCAAACATCCGCTAAGGTTCCTAATAAAGGCTGTTATGAACACAGGGGATCAGCAGGAAAGGGGACAGTGTTGTCTTTAATCTGCACTTTGCTAGATATTTTTGTTTTCATAAATTTTGAGATTCCTTGGCAATGATACTGCATGACCTTCCACCCTTACGCCAACACCTGCCAGCAGTCCTGCGGTCACCGACTTTCGCTCCATTGAACTAAAGCTTAATTATAAAATTAACCACCAGGGAGCAGAATTTTGGACAGCATGGAAGGCTCTTCCACATTCATCAAGACCCAGCTCAGATGCTACTGTTTTTACAAAGCCTTCTCTGACTTAACCTAACAATTGACCCTCTTTCTTCTGAGCTATAACACTGGTGAAAGCCTACGTTTGAGCACTTAATAATTACTATTATTATAGCTAGAATTTACTGAACACCTACTGTGTAGCCAGGCACTATTCTGAGTGTTCTCCATGCCTTATCCCATTTAATCATCATCCTAAAAGATGAATAATGTCATTACCCTCATTTTTCAGCTGAGGAAACTGGATTGACATAGATTAACTTGTCTGCTCCCCCATCCGTTGGACTGTGAGTTTCTTCATGGTAGAGACTGTCTCACCCATCTCTCTCTTCATCCAGCAGCCACTTGCTGACATCTCCAATGGGCTAGGTGGTGACAGACATTACCAAACTTATCCTTCCAAGAAATATGTGCTCAGTACCAGTATAAGTTCCATCATTCAGGTGAGGAAACTGAGGCTCAAAGAGATGAGGTAACTTTCTCAGAGGCACAGTCACAGCTGGTCTACGCTTGCCATTCCCTTACCAAACCCTGTCCCTCATGTTAGGTGTAAAAATGAATGCTTTTCAGCTTTAAAGCATGCAAGAATAGAATGAATGAATGAATGAATACCTTTTTTTGCATTAGGTGGCAGGCTCAGGGAGATGTGTTATATGCTGGAAGAGAAATTAGAAACCATAAATCAACCCATCACAACTTCCCAAGAAGAAAGGCTTGGTCCAGGATGGACAATGATGCTTTTATAGGAAACAGACCTTTGGGAATCACTATTCATCAATAGTTCAGTGGTTAAGAGAATGGTCTTTGGAGAAAGACAGTTCTGACTTTGAATCCCTGATCCTCCTTTCTCTGTGCATGACCTGAGGCTAGTCACCTAATCCACCTGAACTTCAACTTCCCTATAAGGATAACAATGCCCCCGACTTGATGTGAACTGTTATGAGGATTCCAATGAGACTATGTACACAAAAGTATCTGAATAAACGCGACATGCCATTACATCCTTGTTATTTCATTTCTCTGCCAGGGTTTACACCAAATGCTGTCCAAACAGTGTCCATCGGTGTCCATTTCTCACAAGTTTACACAAAGATTGCTGAGAGTAGTTCCCACGAAGAGCAACTTTTCCTTAATCCTGGTTAATTCTTCAAATGAGGCCCCGATGTGTATTTTACACCAGCCACAGACTTTCATTAGTGAAATGATTTTTCTTTCCCAACTGCTAGATTTCATTCCCAGTTTTATAACCCTGATAAAGAGTTTACAGATGGGAGAACTCAGTAGAGTAAAAGTCCAACCTCAGTTTTGTTCAGAACTGATACTGTCTACTCTGCCTGAGATGAGAAATAAAAGAATGATGAGTGAAAATGTCACTGAGTTAAACAAGCTAAATTATCTTCAGAGAGATTGACTGACCGCACAATCCGCCTGGAAATCGAAGCCTCCCACGCATTCACAAAGCCGCTTTATTTCACAGACAATTCCCCCTGGTTTTTTAAAATGGGTTTTGACTTTCCCACTCTCAGCCTCTTGGTACCCAGGAATCATTTTTCTTGACTTTATTATCAGCAAGAATCCAAATACTACTTGGATTAATTTCCATTTTCTCAGACAGAGGATTTTTCTCAGGATATCCAGGACTTAAGAAGAAAGACACATTGTAAATGGTCAGGAGGGAGAAGAATGATGGTGAGGGATTTGGGTTCATTTTTGTCTTTTCCTGCAGCTGAAATCTCAGTGAAGATTGTTTTTGATGATTAACTTTCCCCAGTTGCAGATATGGCATTCTAGGGTAATCACATAATAAAATGCATTGAAATACCTTCAATTTACATAAAACACGAGGTGCTCAGAAAATTCCAAATACTCTATTAAAAGTGATCTAAACTGCTCTGTTTGGTTACTAGCACTTTGAAAACCAAAGGAAATAGAGGTCAATAACCAAGACCTTGTTAGAACCAGGTATTTCACCTACTCTTTTCCGGGCCGTGATGTCTCCCATTTCTTCATGCTGACATTCCCCTCGGAAAATTATAACCATTTCCATTTCCACAAACATGTCATCCGTTTAGTCTTGACCCACTACTCAAAGTGCTGATGAGAAAAACTTGAGGGCAGTTTTTTATTTAGACTGCTGCAAGCCACCGTTAGGTAATTACACAATCTTCACCACATGGAACCGTAAAATAGCAGAGATGGTTTGTGCAAACCTGGACAGGCACAAAGCGATGACCTTGATAACAAGCAAACCAAACAAAGCCCAAACTCCTTAGGCTGGCTAAAGCCCGCCTTGCCAAATGTATGTTCAATCCCTGCGCTACACAGAAACCCATGAATCGCTAGCACATCATTGGTATTTCCCCCTCTGTGCCACGGCTTTTGCTATGCCCCCCCCCACCTGGAACACCTTTCGTCTTTTATTTGACCAGAGGAAAAAGGTGTTCATCCATTCACTATATAGCAAGCACCTACTATGTGCCAGACACTTAGGATACGGCAGTGATTAGATACTTCTGCCCACTTACAACAGGATGGTATACTAAGAGTGCAGGCTCTAGATCCACACCACCCGGGTTGTAATCCTGGCCTTGCTTTCAGTGGACTGTGTGATCTTGCACAAGCTGCTTAACCTTTCTGTACTCTATTTCCCCTCTGTGAAATGGGGATACCAATGGTATGTATCTCCTAGAAATGCCATGGGTTTTACATGAATTCACAGCAGTCATGGGCAAGAGCTGACAGCCAGTAAGCACTCAAAAATTAAGCTACTATCATAACTCACTGCTTATCCAGGCCCTACAGCTTCCTTTCAATACTGAGCTGAATTTCTACTCCTCTGTGAAGCTTTCCCTTGACTGCCTCAGCCCAGAGATTTGTATCCTCCTTTCTTTCAACAAACATTTATTTACTGGATGGAAAACAGGACTTATCAACCCTAATCAATAAACGATGACTGCCTAGAGTCAGGGTTAAGAAGCAATGTGAGGTCAATTCCAGAATCTCCAGGGGGAAAAAAAATGAGTGATGTGTGATATGAAGTAGGGAAAGTATCGTGTCAGTGTGCAGCTATGTATTTGCATAACCAAAATTATTTTCTCGTCTGCTTCCTATAACCTTAAGGTTATATTTGGGTAATTTATTTAACTTATCTGAGCCCCAGTTCCCTCATTTGTAAAAATACTTCTAAGAGTAATATCCTGCAGTATTATTGGGAATAGCAAATCAGATAGTGCATGTAAAGCACCTAGTCAGAAGTCGGCTCACAGTAAGAACTTATTTAATGGTTTTATTATTATTAGCTATTATCACCAATTGGCAGTAACACCAAGTGGGCACTGATTTACATCTGCCTTACACTGCGAGAATGTTTATGCATTGCCCCTGTCTCCCCAGGCAGCAGCCCTCAGACTCTCAAGTGCCTGACCCCGGCTCTGGAGGAGCAGGGCCTCAAAGTGTACCTGTGGTGCAGGGTGAAGTTGAGGGAGAATGTCTGAGGAAATTCAAAGCTGGGGGGTGGGGAGTGAATGAATAGGTGAAAAGTTCCTCATTTCTGAGCCGGCACTGCTGCTTTGCTGCTACACAGAAAGCAAAATGAAAGAAGACAAAATTGAATATTAGGATGGGTTTCTCCTTACGGGAAAATGCAGGGCTATCCCTCTTTGGGAAGGATGCTGCTCAGACCACAGTGCAGCTAAGCTAAGGTTTTGCATCCCACTGCTATAGGCTTTATGCTAAGTATGCTGAAATACAGCAGAAAGGGATGGAGTGACAAAGTCAACCCTGGAGGTATAAGCGGGGAAGCATTGGAGCATTCTCAGAAAATGACACATTTAACAGTACAGCGCTGTCATGAGACCATTTGAGGCACCATAAGAAAAAAAAAGAAAAAGGAAAAAAAAAAAAAAAAAAAAAAAAGCATGGAGCTGCCCCAAGGTGGAAATCACAGAGCAGAAATTGAAATGCATAAGATTGCTATCCTATCCGGAGCTGCCCTTTGATGGCACACCAAAGGCCAAGAAGAGCCTGCAATGCTTGGGCCATCCACCAGAAGAGAATGAAGCACACATTTTTTTCCAAGGCCATTTTTCCAAGGAAGGCCTTGTCTATCTTCGATAAAGAATCAGCTTTCGGGTTGTTGAAGGCGCCAAGTCTGGGAAGTACCGCTCTCGGCTGTCATTAGTCACCTGTGCCACGGCTGGATGGCTTTCCAGTACCTCTCCCACATTTCCAGAGCACAATAACGAGAGCACTTTCGAGGTGCTACTTCATTTTAAATTCACTATGCAGAGTAGTCCCATTACCTGCACAAGCAAAACAGTACGTTCATTATACAGATGAAAAACCCAAGGCTCAGATGGATTAACTGAAGCAAGATTACACACTTACAAAGTGGCAAACGGGTGTCAGGGTCATGAAGTCACGCCTTAGTGCTGCTTCACAAGACCATGGTCATTTTGCACAGCCCTGACCCACAAAAGGCCAGTTCGTTCCCCAATGGTCAGTCAATTCCTCACACGTCTTCTAAGACTCAGGGAAGAGGAAGCAAGAATACGGTGCTTGGGGCTTCCCTGGTGGCGCAGTGGTTGAGAGTCTGCCTGCTAATGCAGGAGACACGGGTTCGAGCCCTGGTCTGGGAAGATCCCACATGCCGCGGAGCAGCTGGGCCCGTGAGCCACAATTACTGAGCCTGCGCATCTGGAGCTTGTGCTCCGTAAGGAGAGGCCGCGACAGTGAGAGGCCCGCGCACCGCAATGAAGAGTGGCCCCCGCTCGCCGCAACTAGAGAAAGCCCTCGCCCAGAAACGAAGACCCAACACAGCAAAAATAAATAAATAAATAAGATGCTTTAAAAAAAAAAAAAAAAAAAAAAAAAAAGAATACGGTGCTTTCCTGAGAACGACTATTTCCCACAAATATCATAGGAATTTTCAATTAAGTTCCTACTAAAATCCTAGCACTTTCATTTAAAAATAAACATTTTATTTTGGAATAATTTTAGATTTACAGAAAAGTTACAAATCTAGCACAGCCAGTTCCCATATGCCCTTCACCCTCTTTTGCCTTAATGTTAGCATCTTACGTAACTGCGGTGCACTTGCCAAACCTGAGATTAACATTGGCCCATTACCACTAACTAAACTTCAGATTTTATCCAGATCTCACCAGTTTTCCACTAATGTCCTCCTTCTGTTCCAGGATCCAACCCAAGATACTACATAGTATTTAAAATTCCATTATGTTTATCACATTATTTAGCAATTATCCTTTGTGCCTCCTTTGTGAAACTAAGAGTTTCAGTATTTTGAAGACAGACACCAAGCCTTTCCTGATGCCTATATTTGCCCATCACACTGGAAGTACATGATGTTTGTTGATGAACTTAGCTACACAAAACCCTGTTTTAATCATCATTATGAAAATCTGGACCATCAGCCTTAAAATGCAGGTAAGTATATATTTTTTTAAAAGGTGGCATGGGAGCATGTTCAAAAACGTAGCAACAACTTTGGCTGACACGGCAAAGCTAATTTTCAAACACAGAGTAAATACGAAATAGACCAGACATCAGCTGGAAAGAGAAAACAGTCTGTTAAACACTTAAACAGCATCAGCTTTCCCTTCCACCAAATCTGACAACCCACCAAATGAAAAATTAAGGAAGAAAAATAGGAGCTGTAAGAACTTAGAAGAAGTGTAAATAAGATTTTAACAAGTCTATCGCATGGACCAGAGTTAAACAGTGGCACACGGTTAAACATTCTCATCCTGGAGCTGGTATCTATATATAGCTGTTAATTGTGCAAATTCCCCAGTTCCTCAATGCCATGAGTCCAAACCAGCTGCCAAGTACAGCTGTTTTATTTTATTTTTTTAACAAAGGCAATTTTTAAAAGTGGGAGCGAGAGAGAAATGGCATAAATGATTTAGACAAGCAAACACAGCCAAACTTTCATTCTATCTCTAAGCATTTTGAACTGTTAAATGTGGAAATAGTTTCCCTTGAATAAGATACTTCCCACACAAAATGCATAAATATTATCCAGGGTAGCCAATGGCTTTGGGAAAATAATTCAATGGGAAATAGAATACTCCTAATATTATTTTAGTTGCTACAAGCAGCCTTGTGAGAAATCTCTCATAATTTCCATATCCAAAAACATCATGCAAATCCATAAAGCAATCTGTACTTTTCAATTGGAAGTGTTTTGTTCTCATCTGATTATCATTCTCTAGACTACATCACTGTCTACCTAGAAGTTTATTATAAAAACGTGCATGCATACAGAACGTACACACACATACAAACAATCGACAGGTAGACATATGGACAACAGAAGCTCTTTGAGGACAGTGCTCATTTGGGTAACCCCAAGAGCACCTAGTATACTGTACTCAATAAACACCTGAGTAAGGAAGGGAGCAAAGCAGGTTTATTTCAGGTGGGCACCATCATGTTTCCCCCACTGGATCCCTTAAATATCAACAGAACCTACTCAAAGAAGTTTTGTACCTAAAGCTGTCACATCTTTGATATTTCCTCCAAAGGGAAAACCTGTAAATTCACTGGACATGCCTAGCAGCCACTAGAATTCCAAAGCTTCAGTTTTTTATCTGTAAAATTGAAAATAATACCTCTTTTAAAAGTTGGTACAAAAATCAAATGGGCTCACTCATTTATCCACTAAACTGTTAACTGAATATCTAACGTGTGCCACATAGAAAGTGAAGAAAAACAGTCACAGCTCAGGCTCTGCTTTGATGGAGTCAAGAGCCTATGAGGCTCCTCATAAAGACGTCAATTAAAGAAGGACACTGAAACGGTGGTTGCAGAACGCGTGTATGTTGGAATTATCCAGACAGGTAGTAAAATGTGGGTTACTGGGCCCCGTCCCCAGAGCCTCTGGCTCAGTAGGTCTGGGGTGAGGGGAAGAATCTGCACTTCTAACAAGTTCCCAGTTAGTGCTGACGCTGCTGATGTGAAGATATGCTGAGGATCATCGCACTAATAAGTAGAAGATTATGATTTTCCTAAGTGTTGCAATGGAGAGGTATGTGGAATTAACAGAACCTATACTAGGGGGATTTGACCTAGTGAGGGAAGTTAGAGGTGGCTTCCCAAAGCAAATGACTTTCAATATGAGATCTGAGTTGGTGTTAGAGAAAACGCACAAAAATGAAAAGAGTGAAGAAGTAATTTTAGGCGTTGGTAATAACATGTGCAGAGCTCCTGTGGGCAAAGGAGCAGGGCAAGAACTGGGGACTGAAAGAAGGCGGCCTGTGTGGCCCGGAGGAGAGTGGGGTGGGGGGAGGAATGCCCAGGACCAGGGCTGAAGAGAGAAGCAGAGGCCAACTGCTGCAGGGCCTCACAGGCCCACCATAGGTACATCTTATTCTGTGAGCCTCGGACAGCCAAGAAAGGTTGTTGGTAAGCGATGAGGTGACATAACTAGATCACTCAATTTCTGAAAAGTTTTTCTGACTTCCTCTAGGGAATGCATCACTGTCACACCATCAGTGCTGAATGTCCCTTATTTGGATCTCAGCTCTGCCAATTACAGCCTGCATGGGTCACACAATCTTCTGAGCAACAGTTTCCTCACCTGTAAAATGCTGATAATTCCTTTTGGATAAGTTTTGTGAGGATGGCTGAACTGATCATGTATGATACTTAGACCCATGTCTGGCACAGAGTAAACATTCAAATTCTAGCTGCCATTATCATCATTATTCACTGAGAACCCCCCCCCCCCACACACACACACACACTGTTATATCCACAGGGCAGGAGAAAATATATTTATCGTTCTTAAAAGCCTTTTCAGGTAACTTGTCTTACTGTAAAGGTGGCAACAGCTCAAACCACAAAGGAAGATAGGAGAACCTCTAAATTGCCCCAAACCCAAGCAGTTTCAGTGTCCACAAAATTAAGAACCTCACGGCAGAAATCAATATTGCTCCCCACCCCAACCCCAAATACAAGCTCCACAGAATGTTTATCTTTTCTGTTTTGCTCACTGTCACATCCCAGGTGCCTAGAAGAGTGTCTGTAACTCATGTCTTATTTGTTGAGTGAGAATGAGAACCCTTCCGTGTTACTATGGTCGATTGGATTTGGAGGCAGTTCACTCCACCACCATCACCGAAACTCCCAGCTCCCATTTCTCCGCAATTTCCCACCATTGAAGGAGACAGGAATGTGTGAACATGCTGTTTCTGAATTGATGGCTGGGGTCACTGTATCTAATAGCAAAGTCAGTGGAACACTGTCTCCCTGAAAGCTGCACAGTGCCTGCACCAATCCCTGCAGCCTGGGAGGGCTGGACCTCCTTGAATGCTGAGTGCATGTCCAGCCTGTGGACAACGGTCAGGACATTCTCTCACTGCCCACCTCCTACTCAAAATTCTGTTACAAACCCCTCAACAACTTCCCAACATCCTTACAATAAAGCTCTAAATGACCAGGCTTATAAACCCCTGTATGAAGTGACCTTGGCCCACCGCTCCAGCCTCATCTCACTCCCACAACCGGGCCCCACATTCCAGCCAATCTGAACTGGACCTGAGGACAGCCTCTGTGCCTTTGTCCACTGCTTCCTCTGCCTCGTACACCTGGTACACCCTTCCAACCCCTACATTTGTCCATACGTCAAGTCTCAGCTTAACATCTCTTCTTCCAAGAGGTGAGCTCAGCGCTTAAGAATCCCCACAGAGCCCAGCTCAGGGATATTTATTCAATATACACCTTCCCTGTAAATTCCTTAAGAGGGGTACCAGGTTTGCCTTATACTCGAATCCACCTCCAATGCTTGGGGCTCTAAATAAATATTCGTCCAATGACATTATTATTCTCACCCTTTCACAAGGCCAAAACATGTGCACACATGCATGCATGCATGCGTGCACGCGCACACACACACACACACACACACACACACACACACACAGTTGCTAAGGAATGTCATGAATACCCACTGGTTATTTGCCACTGGAGACTTCAGTTTCTACAGAGATGAATTCTTTCTATAGAGTAGCTCAGAGTTTTCTTAATATCCAGGATTCTCCCAGTTCAAGTCCTGGAATTCACCCATTATCTTAGTTCATTTTGACTACTGTAACAAAAATACTGTAGACTGGGTGGCTTAAACAACAAACATTTATTTTTCATGGTTCTACAGACTGGGAAGTCCAAGATCAAGGTGCCAACAGATTGTACCTGACCCAGTCACCACCCAAAGGCCCGACCTCCTAGTACTGCGGGTTAGGATTTAACACATGAGTTTTGGAGATACACAAACAGTCAGCCCATAACACCCATCTATCTATTTCCTGCCCAGCGCTTCCCAAACTTTAAGGTGTTTATGAATCACCTACTGGTCTTATTAAACTGCAAAACACAACTGAATAGGTCTTGGGTGGAGCCCAGAGTCTGCATTTCTAACAAGTTCCCCCGGTGCTGCTGTGGCTTCAGGGGGCCCACCACACTTTTCCGCACGGTCCTCGATCATGGAAAAGCTTCCATGGTACTCTCCTCACTCACTGCCCACTTCCATCCCCCCAGGGCAGGTGCACATTCCCCAGGAAGCAGCCAGGAGTGGAGGGAGAGCAAAAATCCCTTAATTAGAGGAGAGGGATGGCAGGACCACTTCTGTCCAGGACTTAATGAGACCCTCACAGCCAATTCACCCACTTTCAGGACCTTAATGTGGTCTAATAACTGTGATTTTAGACTACAACTGGTTGTAAAAACAGAGTGGCAGGAGACATGGCTTACATAAATTAAGGGGGTGAAGAAGGCACCAGGAGGGAAAAACACAAGAAAGGTGGCAGCTGGGCTCACCCCTGGAGCCAGTCTAATTAGCCAGGCAACTCTAATTAGCTAAAAGGGAATTCATCCCCAGGTGAAACATGCGCTTGCACCTCCTTTGCTCAGAACACCAGGGATGCCACGGAGAGCAGGTGACTTCCCTTTAACACCTTAAACCCACCAAAGTAACTCAAGCATTCTCCGAATCCCTGTTTGTAGGGTCTTCCGGGTCACAGAGACCACAGTGTAGACAGTAATTGTGAAACTGTAAAGAATGTATTCCAAAAAAAAATAAAAAAAATAAAAGACAAGAGCATAACCAGTGTTATAGGCAAAGCCGAGGATTTGTTTTTTAGGAGACTTCAGAGAGCCTAACAGCTTTTACTGTCTCTCCTCAGGCTAAGCTGCATGACAGAATGGCCTCCCCACCTTGGTAGGAATTATGTCTGTCACTCTTAATGTCAGCTTAATATATATTCAATATAGTGAAACTGTCACGGTAGGATTCTGGAAAACTGCTCCTCTGGGGTTCTTGAGTAATAAGCTATCAACATAAA
The DNA here is from genome assembly GCF_026419965.1 of Kogia breviceps. NCBI lineage: Eukaryota > Metazoa > Chordata > Mammalia > Artiodactyla > Physeteridae > Kogia > Kogia breviceps. The sequence continues at coordinate 24,256,094 of NC_081312.1, forward strand.
CTGGAGGAAGGGTGGGAGCTGGTTACTTGAGTTCTGGGAACTCTGGCCCTCAGAGAGGAGAAGAGGCCACCTAAGCTTTTAAAGTCCTCAGCCTTTATGGAATTAAATAGAAAAGAGTGAGAGGGAAAGATAGGATGTATAATACTCTTCAATCACATTTCCACCAGAGTGTGGGCTTTATCAATCATTTCCCCCATACCCAGAGGCTTTCTTACTGTGGAAAATCGAAGTACTTGAATAAGTACCTTTATAATAGAAAAGTGCCTGACTCCAAAACAGACTGGGAGAAAGTCCCACAACGTACAGGACAAGGTATAGGGAGAAGAGAGGGGAATGTATAAGCAGGGAAACTAAAGGAGGCAGAAAAGATCTCTGAGCTGAAGGAGAAACGGTCTGGAAGTTAGGAGAGGTGACAGTGTGAGAACGGTGCTTCAGGAGATGACTGGGAAGTTGCAGCTAAAATGATGGTTATCATGTAGAAGTAAAGAAGCCCCCAAGGGCTTCCCTGGCGGCGCAGTGGTTGAGAATCCGCCTGCCGATGCAGGAGACACGGGTTCGTGCCCCGGTCCGGGAAGATCCCACATGCCGCGGAGCAACTAATCCCGTGAGCCATGGCCGCTAGGCATGCGCGTCCGGAGCCTGTGCTCCGCGACGGGAGAGGCCACAACGGTGAGAGGCCCGCGTACCAAAAAAAAAAAAAGAAGCTCCCAAAACTACAATTAAGCCTGGGTGCGACGCCATATTCTCGTTGGAACTCATCATAAAAGAACCTGCAAGTTCTCAGACTGGAAGGAGAAAAGCAGAGGCTCTAAGTTCAAATAAGGAGGAATTTGGAAAAATGAAATCAACTTCTCCAGGAACAAAGTGAGAGAAACTCATGGACTAGGCTCTATAACCACCAAAGTATATAAAATTGGGGTCAGAAAAATCTTGTTGAATCCTTGATCTTCCCTCTTACTATATACAGCCACAAGGCCTCATCAGATCACTAAAGCTCACTGCACTTTGGTTTCCTTGGTGAGGAAAGGTGAAGGCAAAGGAACTAACAATTACTGGATACCTCACTTGCATATGTTATTTCACTCCATATACATAAAAAGTAGATTTATGGGGCTTCCCTGGTGGCGCAGTGGTTGAGAATCCGCCTGCCGATGCAGGGGACACGGGTTCGTGCCCCGGTCCGGGAGGATCCCACATGCCGCAGAGCGGCTGGGCCTGTGAGTCATGGCCGCTGAGCCTGCGCGCCCGGAGCCTGTGCTCTGCAACGGGAGAGGCCACAACAGTGAGAGGCCCATGTACAACAAGAAAAGAAAAAAAAAAAAAAAAAAAAGTAGATTTATGAAACCCACATCACAGTTAAGTGAGGCTTAGGGGGGTTAAGAAAATGGATGAAATTTACATAAGGATTTGAGCTCATCTGTTGGCCTCTGAAGTCCACAAACAACACTGGCCAGAGAGGTCATGGTGGAATGTAGGACACTGGACTCTCAACCCCTAGTCCTGGCTCTGCCATTTATGAGTTTTGGTGTCTTGCCAACTCACTTAACATCATCCCTGGCACTTGGCCTTCCTCTTCTTTAAAATGGACTGCCCACACCTGCCCTGTCCACCCACATATTCCTTATAAACAGAGACATAACCAGATTTTAACATCCAAGGATCACGACACGGGAGAGGGTCAGGATTTGCCTACCTTTACGGGTGTGTCACGGTCTGCCTTTTCAATTATCTTTTCATCATAGTCTTAACAGCAATCGCTCAACAAATTACTTGGAGAATGTGCTGAAGAGGCATTACTCTCAGAAAATGTGCTCCCCCAAAAGCCCCTTCTTCACTAAGCTACAGAGTATGAAGAGGGTATGGGGAGCGATTGTGATGGGGTTGGGCAAGCCTGCTGCACAAGCAAAAGTAAGCACACCCAGGAGTGCCAGCAGCTCTACTGCAGAATTCCTTATTTAGTTCATGTTTCTCACTTTCCTTAAATAGAAAGGACTCCCTCAGTTCTTTTAGATAAGGTTATCGGGTACAATTACTTAGGGTGTTATGAATTCCCTATGTCTTCAAAGACTCCCACTTTGACAAACCAAGACACCCAGAGTGGGTTTGTAAAGTCAATCAACAGTGTTATCTTCTTAAAATAAATAAAGTTGTGAGGTTTTGTCCCCAGAGTAGCTCCATTGTAAGAACTTGTCCGACTAAAGGTCAACACACAGAGTTACATGCTCCAGGCAAAGAGCATGCCTTTGTGAGATTTATAAAGGTCTCTGTGTGTTCTCACTTAGAGCAACCCAACATAATACGACTGCATGTCCTGGGAATCCTTTGGCACAGAGATGATGCCATCAACCTGTGTCATTTCTGACCCCATTAGAAACCAACCTTCAGAAATGTGGGCAAAAATAAGCTTACAGCTTAGAGAACACTGGCAGCCTTTTAATCTAATGAGCCTTGGGCACCCTTTCATTTTTCTCTAACATACCATGGCCTATGGTTTGAGCTGCCAGAATCAGAGTATATCAACACCCTTCCTTTTCCAGAATGCATTTATCCCCCTTTCAAAAGTCAGTATCCAAGTTTAAGTGGGAATAAACTAGCACTGACTGAGGTCTTACTATGTATATTAAATAAATTAGTGTACTTAATCTTGCTTAAGCCTTATAATCCCTATAAGGTAGTTATATCAATCTTTACAGGGAAGAAACAGGTTCAGAGAGGTTGAGGAAATCTTGGAAGTAGGTTCTGAACCTAGCTCCAATTGAACTCAGTAACTCCTGCTACTTTCATTCTAACATACACACTCTTGGAAACCAAATACGTTTTAATCTAAGCAAAAACGAATCAAGTTTTGAGATGCAAAAAGGAGCTACTAAGTGTTCCTGTTACTCTGGATGAGAATAAAGATGGAAAAATTGATTCTTTCAGCATATACTATAAAAGAAAACACTGTGCCCGGCACCAGACCCTACAGAGTCTACAGAAAAAGGCCCAAGAGCAGAGGGCTCCTGATAAACACAGATATAATGGAAATAAGACTATTCGTGAGAAAACAACTATAACTTAACACACAAAGGCTCAGTGCAGAGACAGACAAAGTAGATCAAAGAAACAGAATGTTTCCCAGTCTAATAAACTCCATGATAATATTAGGGAGAGTATCAATGTATCTAAAGAAATGATGTGTCGATCAGAAAGGGAGTTGGTCAGCAATGGAAGATGGAGGGGGTGAAGGGAGAGTGAGCAAAGCTGGCGCTGATGGGCTTTCTCTCTCCACAGGAGATAGCATCTTGACGAGCAGACTTAGTATTCTGGCGCTATTGACAAGGTTCAGGAAGATAGCAGCAGCAAGCTATCTCAGCTGAGGAAAACTGCTCAAGATGACTTAAACCCCTTTTTTTGAATTCCAAGCTCACTAAGCAACTTTTTGATTAAAATTTAGCTTCTCTACAGAAAAAGAAAGTACAATTAAAGTGTAAGACATGCCAACAGGCAAGCTTAGGTCTATCTGAGAGTCTATTTTTTAACTGTACGTTAGTAAATTGACATTATGGTTTTATATACCTCAGTGTCTTGGAGCTTAACTAATGTGGGTCCATGCCTGGGAGATGAAGCCACTCTGGATGTACTGACCAAGACTGGTGATCAGAACCAGGGTTCGGATTCTGCAAGGCTGCTGACTGGGCTGAAGCCACAAAGAAGTCATCATGCTAAGGCATCCTGTGGACATCTTGCTTCTCCCCATTTGCCTTTTTTACTTGATACCTCTGTCTCTGTGTATAACTTCCATTGAGTCTACAAGCCTCTGTACGGTCCTAGCCGCATACAAGAACAGAAAAGAAGGAACTTAACTCAGTGTGGTATCATGGAAAATGCACAGGAGTTAAAATTAAGAGATTTGAGTTCATTAAGGGACAGGTTTGCCATTCCCTGGGGGGTACCTTGTGGAAAACATCACCGCAGAATATCCTATTGAGGACTGTCAATCACTTATTGTGGAGGACAATTCTTGGGATCAGATGTTTTGAAAGAAAAATTTATATGCCAAAAAAAAAAAAAAAAAAAAGAAAAAGAAAAGTCGTACCTCCTCAAGCCCGAAAACCCACATCTATAAAATGGGCAAAATAATGTCGCCAAAATAAAGCCCTTCAAAATTTTTTCCTTTACAAAAAAAAAACACTGCCATGTAAAAATGTATGAAAATACACAACTGAAATTCTCTTTTTCTCCAAGACAAACCCACAAAACTGTATCTCAGGACCATAGGATGCCAGTCTGGTGTTTGCCGTCTGCCTGCTGAGTGACCTTGGGCAAGCTGAGAAACTCTGGGGTATCTGTTACTTTGTAAAAGAAAATTTTACCGGCTTATGAAGAAGGCCCTCCCAACTCTGAGGTTCTGAATGGGACCATGTTACATACTTGCTAAGAAGCCTTCCATTGAAAGATCCTTTCCTTGCCTTCAGAATAAAAATGAACATTTTCTGCTTGGCACATAAGGTCCTCCACAATCTGGCTTTTGCCTTTGTTTTCTCCGTTGTCTCCCATCTCTCCTCCACACATACTTACTGATTTATAGTCTTAAGAAATGACATTCAGCTATGGATGCTTCTCAGATATCTGGTGATGAGAATTCTCTTTTGAGTTGACTGTGAAATATCTAGTTAGAAATGTCAGGTAAGCAGGCAGATCTGTGTGTCTGAGGCTCATGGAAAATGCCGGCTATGGGAATAAAATCTGAAGTCAGCCGGATAGACAAAAGTTGACCCCCATGATGCAAGTGAAGGAGATCGCCTAGGAAGTTACAGAGATGAACAACACAATAAGTGAAATGAAATACACACTACAAGGAATCAATAGCAGAACAACTGAGGCAAAAGAGCGGATAAGTGACCTGGAAGACAGAATGGTGGAATTCACTGCTGCGGAACAGAATAAAGAAAAAAGAATGAAAAGAAATGAAGACAGCCTAAGAGACCTCTGGGACAACATTAATGCAACAACATTCCCATTATAGGGGTCCCAGAAGGAGAAGAGAGAGAGAAAGGACCCAAGAAAATATTTGAAGAGATTATAGTTGAAAACTTCCCTAACATGGAAGAGGAAATAGCCACCCAAGTCCAGGAAGTGCAGAGAGTCCCATACAGGATAAACCCAAGGAGAAACACACCGAGACACACAGTAATCAAATTGGCAAAAATTAAAGACAAAGAAAAATTATTGAAAGCAGCAAGGGAAAAACGACAAATAACATACAAGGGAACTTCCATAAGGTTAACAACTGATTTCTCAGCAGAAACTCTACAAAGAAGGAAGTGGCATGATATACTTAAAGTGATGAAATGGAAGAAACTACAACCAAGATTACTCAACCTGTCAAGGATCTCATTCAGATTCGATGGAGAAATCAAAAGCTTTACAGACAAGCAAAAGCTAAGAGAATGCAGCACCACCAAACCAGCTCTACAATAAATGCTAAAGGAACTTCTCTAAGTGGGAAACACAAGAGAAGAAAAGGACCTACAAAAACAAACCCAAAACGATTAAGAAAATGGCCATAGGAACATACATATCAATAATTACCTTAAACGTGAATGGATTAAATGCTCCGACCAAAAGACACAGGCTTGCTGAATGGATACAAAAACAAGAGCCATATATATGCTGTCTACAAGAGACCCACTTCAGACCTAGGGACACATACAAACTGAAAGTGAGGGGATGGAAAAAGATATTCCATGCTAATGGAAATCAAAAGAACGCTGGAGCAGCAATACTCATATCAGATAAAATAGACTTTAAAATAAAGAATGTTACAAGAGACAAGGAAGGATACTACATAATGATCAAGGGATCGATCCAAGAAGAAGATATAACAATTATAAATATATATGCTCCCAACATACGTGCACCTCAATACATAAGGCTACTAACAGCTATAAAAGAGGAAATTGACAGTAACACAATAATAGTGGGGGACTTTAACATCTCACTTACACCAATGGACAGACCTTCCAAACAGAATATTAATAAGGAAACACAAGCTTTAAATGACACAATAGACCAGATAGATTTAATTGACATTTATAGGACATTGCATCCAAAAGCAGCAGATTACACTTTCTTCTCAAGTGCACACAGAACATTCTCCAGGGAAAAAAATGTAAAAAACACAAACACGTGGAAGCTAAACAACACATTACTAAATAACCAAGAGATCACTGAAGAAATCAAAGAGGAAATCAAAAAATACCTAGAGACAAATGACAGTGAAAACACAATGATCCAAAACCTATGGGATGCAGCAAAAGAACTTCTAAGAGGGAAATTTATAGCTATACAAGCCTACCTCAAGAAACAAGAAAAATCTCAAGTAAACACTCTAACCGTACACCGAAAGGAACTAGAGAAAGAAGAACAAACAAAACCCAAAGTTAGCAGAAGGAAAGAAATCATAAAGATCAGAGAAGAAATAAATGAAAGAGAAACCAAGAAAACAATAGCAAAGCTCAATAAAACTAAAAGCTGGTTCTTTGAGAAGATAAACAAAATTGATAAACCACTAGCCAGACTCATCAAGAAAAAGAGAGAGAGGACTCAAATAAATAAAATTAGAAATGAAAAAGGAGAAGTTACAAGAGACACCGCAGAAATACAAAGCATCCTAAGAGACTATTACAAGCAACTCTATGCCAATAAAATGGACAACCTGGAAGAAATGGACAAATTCTTAGAAAGGTATAACCTTCCAAGACTGAACCAGGAATAAATAGAAAATATGAACAGACCAATCACAAGTAATGAAATTGAAACTGTGATTAAAAATCTTCCAACAAACAAAAGTCCAGGACCAGATGGCTTCACAGGTGAATTCTATCAAACATTTAGAGAAGAACTAACACCTATCCTTCTCAAACTCTTCCAAAAGATAGCAGAGGGAGGAACACTCCCAAACTCATTCTATGAGGCCACTATCACCCTGATACCAAAACCAAACAAAGATTCTACAAAACAAGAAAATTACAGACCAATATCACTGATGAATATAGATGCAAAAATCCTCAACAAAATACTAGCAAACAGAATCCAACAGCACATTAAAAGGATCATACACCATGATCAAGTGGGATTTATCCCAGGGATGCAAGGATTCTTCAATATACGTAAATCAATCAATGTGTTACACCATATTAACAAACTGAAGAAAAAAAACCATGTGATCATCTCAACAGAAGCAGAAAAAGATACTGACAGAATTCAACACCCATTTATGATAAAAAAACTCCAGAAAGTAGGCATAGAGGGAACCTACCTCAACATAATAAAGGCCATATATGACAAACCCACAGCAAACATCATTCTCAATGGTGAAAAACTGAAAGCACTTCCTCTAAGATCAGAAACAAGACAAGGATGTCCACTCTCACCACTATTATTAAACATAGTTTTGCCAGTCCTAGCCATGGCAATCAGAGAAGAAAAAGAAAAAAAGGAATACGGATTGCAAAATAAGTAAAACTGTCACTGTTTGCAGATGACATGATACTATATACATAGAGAATCCTAAGGATGCCACCAGAAAACTACTACAGCTAATCAATGAATTCGGTAAAGTTGCAGGATACAAAATCAATGCGCAGAAATCTCTTGCATTCCTATATACTAATGATGAAAAATCTGAAAGAGAAATTAAGAAAACACTCCCATTTACCACTGCAACACAAAGAATAAAATACCTAGGAGTAAACCTACCTAGGAAGACAAAAGACCTGTATGCAGAAAACTAAAGGACACTGATGAAAGAAATTAAAGATGATATCAACAGATGGAGAGATATACCATGTTCTTGGATTGGAAGAATCAACATTGTGAAAATGACTATACTACCCCAAACTATCTACAGATTCAATGCAATCCCTATCAAATTACCAATGACATTCTTTACAGAACTAGAACAAAAATGTGTATGGAAACACAAAAGACTGTGAATAGCCAAAGCAGTCTTGAGGGAAAAAAGTGGAGCTGGAGGAATCAGACTCCCAGACTTCAGACTATACTACAAAGCTACAGTAATCAAGACAATATGGTACTGGCACAAAAACAGAAACATAGATCAATGGAACAAGATAGAAAGCCCAGAGATAAACCCACACACCTATGGTCAACTAATCTATGACAAAGGAGGCAAGGATATACAATGGAGAAAACACAGTCTCTTCAATAAGTGGTGCTGGGAAAAGTGGACAGCTACATGTAAAAGAATGAAATTAGAACACTCCCAAACACCATACACAGAAATAAACTCAAAATGGATTAGACACCTAAATGTAAGACCAGACACTATAAAACTCTTAGAGGAAAACATAGGAAGAACACTCTCTGACATAAATCACAGCAAGATCTTTTTTGATCCACCTCCTACAGTAATGGAAATAAAAACAAAAATAAACAAATGGGACCTAATGAAACTACAAAGCTTCTGCACAGCAAAGGAAACTATAAACAAGACAAAAAGACAACCCTCAGAATGGGAGAAAGTATTTGCAAACAAATCAACTGAAAGAGGATTAATGTCCAAAATATATAAACAGCTCATGCAGCTCAATATTAAAAAAACAAACACCCCAATCAAAAAATGGGTAGAAGACCTAAATAGACACTTATCCAAAGAGACATATAGATGGCCAAGAAGCACATGAAAAGCTGCTCAACATCATTAATTATTAGAGAAATGTGAATCAAAACCACAATAAGGTATCACCTCACACCAGTTAGAATGGGCATCATCAGAAAATCTACAAACAACAAATGCTGGAGAAGGTGTGGAGAAAAGGGAACCCCCTTGCACTGTTGATGGGTATGTAAACTGATACAGCCACTATGGAGAATAATTACGGAGGTTCCTTAAAAAACTAAAAATAGAATTACCATATCATCTAACAATCCCACTACTGGGCATATACTCAGAGAAAACCATAATTCAAAAAGACACATGCACCCCAATGTTCATTGCAGCACTATTTACAATAGCCAGGTCATGGAAGCAACCTAAATGCCCATCAACAGATGAATGGATAAAGAAGATGTGGTACGTATATACAATGGAGTACTAGCCATAAAAAGGAATGAAATTGGGTCATTTGTAGAGACGTGGATGGATCTAGACAGTGTCATACAGAGTGAAGTAAATCAGAAAGAGAAAAACAAATATCATATATTAACACATATATGTGGAACCTAGAAAAATGGTACAGATGAACCAGTTTGCAGGGCAGAAATTGAGACACAGATGTAGAGAACAAACGTATGGACACCAAGGGGTGAAAGCGGCGGGGAGTGTTGGGGGTGGTGGTGGGATGAATTGGGAGATTGGGGTTGACATGTATACACTGATGTGTATAAAACTGATGACTAATAAGAACCTGCTGTATAAAAAAATTAAATTAAATTAAAAAAAAAAAAAAATCAAGCAGTCCGTTAGGTTCTTCAAGCCAATGCAGAATCATGGCTTTAGTTTCCCTTGTAAGGGATGGTACCTCCCACCTCTCAGTGACAGACATATCAGAGCAATCTTCAGAGACTGCAGGATTAGGGGGATAACCTGAGGTAGGGGGTGCTGCTACACTCAGGTCACTGCCACAAATGGATCCATCCTCCCCTTTCCCAGCAGACTGCCTTGCCAGCCCCTCAACAGCCTCTAACGATTTAACTGCTTGATAATGGCACCCCTCCTCAGGGGACACATGCTGCTCCCAAATGGAAAAAGAGTTTCAGTGATTAACCCCACCGCTGTCATTGATAGCTAAGACTGGATTTCTGGAACTAATCTGAAAATGTTTACATCCTTATGCCCTTTTTCTACTGCATCCTGGTAAATTCTTTCCCTCCCTCTCCTGGGGGTCGGGGTGGGTGGGTGTTGGAAGCAAAGCTCTCCTGGGCTGCAGCTGCAGCTCCAAGCCTCAAGGCCCTACCTACAGTTTGAATGAGGGCACTCGCCATCTGCAAAGAGGACAGGCTGGGGAAGCCCGACAGGAGGCCTGCAATGGGCTGAGCAGAGTTTTAGGGCTCACCCCAGGGGTTGCAGGCTAAGGTACCATAGCGCCAATTCATAGTGCACTTGAGAAATGCACTGGACCCCTGGGACAGTTTCGCTTCCAGATGCCGAACCACTCCAGCATGGCCCAAGCAGAGGAATTAAAAGATGGGACCACTTCGTATGTGTTTTTATTTGTCTTAAATCTTTGTGGAACAAATTGGGGATTAAGTGGGTAGGAGGGTAGGTCGATTAGGGGATAAAAGGAACATTCGACTTCACGTCCCCAGTGACCAAGATAGGCAATACCACGGACGCTCAAGGCATTAAGGGATTAAAAGAAGGAAGGGGGGGGAAGGGAAGGAAGGGGAAATCTACCAACTGCTAATATTTTACCAAAAAGCACATTAGCTCAACTGTGCCTGCAGTCTCCATAGGCACACTGTGCGACTTCCCTGCTACACCGCACTCAGCAGCTCCCTGACACTTTCCCATCCCCTATTTTACTTTTTCTTTTAGCTGTTTCACTTTTCTCCAGAGCACTTATCTGACAAAAACATATACATATTTTAATGTCTTCTGCTTATTTTCTATTTCTCCCACTAGATTGTACATTCCCTGGGGGCAAGAAATTCTGTCAGATTTCTTTCTCTGTGTCCCTAGAAGGATGCCTGGAACATATCAGGCATATGTGAATAAAAAGTGAATAATAACAAGTGAGTAAAAAAAGATAATTCTGTAAAGCACTTTGCACAATGCCTGACACATAGTACATGCCCAATAAAAGGATGGCTAACATCACTATATCCCCATCTAATACTTGGAATAATCAAGTGAAGCAATTATACGTATCCAACTCTACAAATGAAAAAAAGTAAGGTTTCAAGAACATAAATGACTTGACCTAGGTGACAACAGCTAGTGAATGTTAGACATAGGATTCTAACCAAGCTTTGCCTGCCCCCAAAGCCTACAGTCGATCTGCCACACCACATTCATAATCTATCTGTCACACCAAAGTCACATCTGCCTTTCAACTACATCCTGAACCCCAGGATGGCCAAGCTAAGCACAAGATAGAGCACGATGATGGGAATCAAAAACTTAAGTAAGGGAATTGGATTAAATTTCAAATTGACATCTTGCATCCTTCAGAATAAGATAGGCATGATGTGTGTATAGTAAATACCTGTGAATATAGATGTGTAGCAGATGCCGAGGGTGGAAAGACTGCAATTTGCTACCTGGGAGGAATCTACAGTGCTACACTGAAGTGTCATGAAAATTCCCAGATGGGAAGCAGCCATATAAAGCAAGATCATTCCCAGACTGGATGTTGGAAGTTCAGGGTCCAGGTCACAGTCTTCCTACCATCTAGCTGTGATATCTTGGGTAAGTCAATTTCCCTCTCTAGAGTATGGCTTCCTCTTCTGTAAAAGAAGTGGACAGGGCTTCCCTTGGTGGCGCAGTGGTCGAGAGTCCACCTGCCGATGCAGGGGACAAGGGTTCGTGCCCCGGTCCGGGAGGATCCCACGTGCCGCGGAGCGGCTGGGCCCGTGAGCCGTGGCCGCTGAGCCTGCGCGTCCGGAGCCTGTGCTCCGCAACGGGAGAGGCCACAGCAGTGAGAGGCCCGCATACCGAAAAAAAAAAAAAGCAAGAAGTGGACAAAAGACTGACTGCTAATCCAACTCTTCCTACTCTAATAGACTTCTTTGGGTGTTGTGAGGGTAAATGAACTCAAGGCTGTAAGAAACCTCTGCCAACCCCTAATATAAAATGCAGATATTGACTCTCCCCTAGAGAAAGGGGTACAAGTATTCACTGATCCACTGAGAAGCTTCGGCCTCTCCTGTTTGCCCCTGAAAAGTCATCTCTTGGGTCACGGTGGATTGTACTCTAACCAAGCGTTCACAATTGCCATTTCTTATTCTCTGCTCTGTCTTGACCAAACTTGAGTCATTCCTACAGGCCCCTGACCTTGAACTGTGTGTTCCCCCAAGCTTGAATACAGACACAAAAAGTGGAACATGACTCCCTTATCAGTTTCTCTTGGGAATCAGCCAACCACAGTGAGACTGTATTGCTATCAGTCCCAGTGGTTATTTCCCCATGCTTGTCCAACATCCCCTCCAAAGATTCTGCTTATCCCTGCTTGCCTTTTTTTCCCTAGAAAAGAAAAAAACATTTTTTTTTCTGTTTTGTTTGATTTTCCAGTACTTTCAGACCTCACTGTCATAGCATTCTCCCTATTGCAATAATGCCTTTCCTTCCCTTGCAATAATCTTTTTGAACAAACGTGTCTCCTTACTAAGCCCTGATTTGTTTTTCTTTGACATCTCAAATGCTATGAATATATGACTTTCTAAAGATATCTGAAATTCTCTCACTTCCCTTCACATTCACAGTCACTGCCCTACTCCAAATTTAGTCCACTATTGACTCTTTCCTGGAGAGCTAGTATTTTAGCATCAACTGTTAGTCTCCTCCAATCCACTCTCCATCCTATAGCCAAAGTGATCTTTAAAAAATAAATCATGAAAATAAATAAATAATAAATCATGGTCATGTTACTTCTCTGCTTATCACTATTCAACAATTTGTCATTGCCTTTAGGATAAAGTCTAAATCAGTACCACAGTGTATTATCAGAGGGCTATATGACCGGGCCCCTGCCTCCCCGCCCCCCCACTCTCCCTCTCTGTACTCCAATCCCACCAACCCAGCTTCTGTTCCTTGGACTTTAACTTGACATTCTCCTTTTCATCCCTTGGGCTTGCAACAACCTTCTGCCTGGAAGACTACATCCACCCTTGCCTGGGTACCTCTTGTCTATCTTCCAAAGATCAGCTCAAGCATCATTGCTTCGGGAAAATATTTCTGGATCCTCCAACTAGGCCAGCTTTTCCACACTCCTCAAGTTTAAGAAAGTTCCAAATTCTATGTTTAGTTGATGATTCTTTGATGCCTTTCTCCTGTCTCCAGACTGTAAGTTCGATGAGGCCAACTCTGGGTCAATTTTTGCCCACCACTGTATCACTCAGGGGTTGTCATATTCTGTCTGGCATATTGTAGGCAATAAGTAATATTTGAATGAATATCACTTTAAATGATGGTGTGAAGAACAGCATAACGTGCAAGAGCTTTTGATACATCCTTGAAATGGTGAGTCTTTGGAATAAATGACTTATCCCAGTTTTACTGAGATATAAGTGATATATAGCACCGTAGGAGCTTAAGGTGTACAGCATGACTCCATTTATACGTATTGTGAAATGATCACCTCGGTAAAGTTAACATCCATCACGTCATATAGATACCCCGCCAAAAAAGAAAAAGTGGTTTTTTCCTTGTTATGAGAAATCTTAAGATCTACTCTCTTAACTTTCAAATATACCATACAGCAGTGTTAACTATAGTCACGTTCAAATGACTTTATTTTGATCCTGCATGTGAAACTGCAATAATTTCATGAGTCACAGAAGAGCAGATAAATGAACCAGTAAACTGGAAAGTGTGTGTGTGTGTCTGTTTCATTTATCTTTACAGATGTAGGTGTGTGTTATTTGGCTCCCTTTTAATATTTTACACTAATACCCTGATCCTAACCTAGCAGAAGTTTTGCTGCCACTTCAGAGAAAAGTCTTACCACGCTCACTGCTTCTGGGAGGAGAGAAATTGTAGTTCCATTCTGACTCAGATCTAGGCCCATTCTCTTCCCCTCTCCTCCTCCACCTCCAATTAATCTTGCACCTTAAACAAGCTCGTTCATGCAGCAGTTAAGAACGGGATCATGGTTATATGGGCTTCATGTCCAATCTATCTTCCTGGAGGCAGTCACCCAGCATGACCTTGAGCTTCCTGAAGACTGAAGACATCGTTTACCCTTTGTATCCTTTGTTCTTATCCTGGTGGCTATCACATGATAGGGTCTCAATCAATATTTGCTGAATGGTAGTAAACCATAGTGGTAATAGATGGTTTTCTGCTAACATTCTATGGCATCACAGCCTTACCCACACAATATCCCTTCCACCACCCCCCAAATCAATTTCTCCTTTCCTTCACTCTCACAGTGTCCTAATGCAATATAGTTGACCTAGGGCAACAAGCTCCTTATGAAATTCTGGCCAGGAAAAGTTTCTCTTTGGAGAGAATACAAGTTATTAAGCCTCACCAATTTCATTAGTCTCTGTTACCACTGACCACTCTAAATCAGCTCTTCTATCACTGACTGATGCCTTGACATTGGCAAACTCTGCTTGGATAATCATGCTCCTTCCTTAGTAAATTATATTTGAAAAAAACACATAAAAAGTAGGTTTCCTGCAGGAAGTTTTTGGCTATAAGCATGAAATGTAAGCCTAGAGCAAGATGATGTGCATGGGAGGGAGAATGTATGGATTAAAAAGAAAAGATTTGTCAACTTTTTGGATGAAAAGATTGAGGGTACCTGTGCCCTGAATCTATCATTATCAACAAACATGTGTTAAGTACACACTATACATCAGGCGCTGGGCAGTGGCAAAGGCATGGTTCTGGGCCTTCCTAGAGCATGTTATCTACTGTGCAAAACGGAGTATGTATTTCAAAAGATAAATACCAACTAAAAGCAGAGGGACAGATACAAAAGAAACAAAATTAAGAGGTCCATCAGGAGAGAAACAGGACACCAAGCATTAAGAACAGAGAAATATCAAAAATAATAGCCTGAAAAAAAGAAAATAATAGCCTGAATACCAGAACCCGAAGCAGCACACATCCAGAGCCCTGATAAAACCTCAAGCAGGAAAAGAATTCCAGACTTAAAAGTAAATCAGCACAGATTACAAGAGCATAAGTCAGTGATTCTGAATTTTTAAACAAACAAAAAAATGGGATTCAATCATTCCTTACTATTCCTAGAGAGCCCAAATGTCTGAGCACCTTATCCCACTGAAGTTTCCTGGCCTCTGTTATGTTTTGTGGAGCCACCCTCAAACCAGGTATCAAATCTTTCTGCCTCACCTCTAGTGCTGAAGCTGATGATTTTCCACAACTGATCCTGCTGGGTCTTAGGCTTCTTCTCCTTAAGCCCTTCTGCAATAATGGTCATAAGTATTATCTTGCCAAGAAAATATTCCCTGGGTAGCTTCTGGTCCAAGGAGAATGTGAAGACCATGGAGTGGACTCAAATCCAATTTTAAAACCTGCAGCTATGTTCAGCCATTTCACAGCTTGGAGGATAGCCTCCCCGACCTATCCACAGATCTGTAGTTATAAAATTTAAATGTTGTTTGCTGTAAGACACTACGTTTTGGAGTGGCTTATTAACATTATTGAGACAATAACTGGCAAATATAGCTACTGTGAGGTCATTAAAAAATCCTTTAAAGTTTTTTTTTTATAATTTGAGATAAAGGTTATAACATAATGCTAAATTGACATTATGATATAATTTTGAAATTATGATATAATTGAATCTATGAAAGCTAACTGAAAATCTCAGGATAGAAAATTACTTTTAAGATATATATTTTATACATACATTGCCCAAAGGAATAAAATAAAGCATTCCAGCATGTTAACAATGACCATCTCTGGTTGGTATAGTTATGCTTGATTTTAGCTTTTTTTATTATCTGCCATGAAATAGGTACTCGGTATTGGCTAAATAAAAAGTTGAACAAATAAATTTCCATATATCCAAATTTTCTACAGTGAACACATATCACTTTTGTAATCACAAGTGTTTATTTTTAAAAATGGAGATCCATGACCTAGAATATTGGTAATAATCCAATGGTGACAATTCTTTACGAGGCTTCTTCCCAGCAGTGGTAAACACTCCTAACAGAACTATAACCTGGAGATTGGTTTATTGATTAGCATTTTATGAAGACATAATAATAAGAGTCCTACCAAAGTCAAGGTTCATTATTTCAATTGTTCCATCAGAGCCCCCAGGAACACTTCTCTGTAGTAAAAAAAAAAAAAAAAAAAAAAAAAATGGGACGGGTCAAACATGTCATACACAGAGGGAAAAAAATGACATGTGTTCTTGAAAGGGCTGAGGGCAAGAAAAGCAGGAAGGTGAAAGAAGGGTGAGCAAGAAGTGAGAGAATTGAAGGAAGAAAGGGGAAAAGAAAACTTACAAAGAAACCTTTCTGTTCAGCTTCATCTTGAGGACATACTGCTTCACCCTCACACCAATGCCATCAACCTCCATTTACAGAAAGCCCTGGGGGCCAAACCCAACATTAGAAAGAGAGAGCCTCTTCTGCAGCAGCCAAGTCATACCCTCGAGTAGGGACTGATATCCCAGTGCACTGCTCTGCATTCCCCACAAAATTTTAGCCATTTGGTTTTGCAGAGTCATGACCCCCTCCCCTGCCAAGACCAACCTCTCACTATCACAGTTCTAGGCAATGTGCTTGCAGAGGCCTTGGGGGCCTGTCCTTCCCTTCTACCTCTGCCACCTGTCTAGGCAGACCTAGGTGCCAGCCCACATTTTATGGCAGCCTCCATGCCAATCATTTTGAACAAAGAGGGGTAAATTTCATCCCTCTGGGGAGGAACTGTCCATTAAAAGGTAGACATTATTGCTGTATCAAGCCTAAAAGATGGATAGACAAGGGAAGAAAGGACCGTGTGAGACTGATCAGGAAGAAATAAAGAGGGGATAAAGAAGAGGAAAGAGAGGGCTTCCCTGGTGGCGCAGTGGTTGAGAGTCCGCCTGCCGATGCAGGGGACACGGGTTCATGCCCCGGTCTGGGAAGATCCCGCGTGCCGCGGAGCGGCTGGGCCCGTGAGCCATGGCCGCTGGGCCTGCGCGTCCAGAGCCTGTGCTCCGCCGCAACGGGAGGGGCCACAGCAGTGAGAGGCCCGCGTACCACCAAAAAAAAAAAAAAAAAAAGAAGAGGAAAGAGGGAGAAGAGTAAGGAGGACAGGGAAGGGCGAAGAGCGAGAGGGAACAAAAGGGAACTGGAAACTCTCCTCACCAAGGTCAGGGCTTTGTTTCAGATGGTAGAAGTGCCTGCCCAGGATATGCACGAGTCAGCTTCTCCTTCCACCGGAGCTTCATTCTTCCCAAGCCTGCCCACCTGTCCACTAAGCAACACTGGCTCTTGCTTCTCTACAGATAATGCTGGGAATAGCCGTTACAGGGCAAAGACGCTAGGCCTCAGCCTAGGAGCTGCTGGATGACTCTCCTCCAGGCACATCTCCACCTCTGCCCACCGGAAAATCCCAATGTGTGTGTGTGTGTGTGTGTGTGTGTGTGTGTGTGTGTGTGTGTGTGTGTGTGTGTGTGTGTGTGTGTGTGTGTGTGTGTGTGTGTGTGTGTGTGTGTGTGTGTGTGTGTGTGTGTGTGTGTGTGTGTGTGTGTGTGTGTGTGTGTGTGTGTGTGTGTGTGTGTGTGTGTCTGGGGGTAGAGAGGAGGGTCTTTCAGGCCCCAAGTTTCTCCAAATTTATCAGCTAGTAAACCAGAATTCTAACTTCAGTAGAGTAACTCTTAGAGTCAACCCCACCCATTTAGGCTCTCATTCAGCCTTTCCTTTTCTCCCTCCACAAGCACAGAGTGAACTGCTTTTCTATCCTTAGCAGTGGGATACTTGATACATGCCTGATGGCAGGAGACAGATAAACAAAACAAAATACAGAGAGGTCCAGGTTTATGGCTGGAGCGTGTGGTGTGTCTGTGTGTACATGTGGGTATGAATGCAGGTGTGAGTTTGGGTACATGGTGGCCCTGGATAAACTGTGATAGGGCAAAGTCTATCTCACCAGCCCCAAGCTGTATAGATTTTGTGCTTTTTTGGAGCCGCCCCATGGAAACTTAAGAGTTCCTCTCCTTTACTAAGGAATCAAGAATGCAGGCAAGAGGATGTGGAAGATCCTGATCACTCTTCTAAATCCTGAATTTACTTCAAATGCACAGTTTCTAGCACTGCTTATTCCTTAGATTCACCCCTGAACGTCCTGAAGCAGAGAATAGACAGGGTTGGAAGATAAACAAGGACCTCTCCATTTCCCCACAGCTCTTTTTCCCTCATGTGATACCAGATCCCACCTCCAAGACCTCTCATTTAAGGAATGGCAAAGCATAATAGAAAATCTGATGGACTGGGTTTTACAAATGCTACCTCCAGTGTTCACTAACGTTGTGACTATGACAAGTTATTTCATCTTTCTGAGCCTTGGTTTAATTAAAAGATATGAATGACATCTCAAACTTTATAAGCTTGTTCTAAATTTAAATGAGAGACTAATACGCCTTCAGGTATTAAACACAAAGTTACAGGTGTTGTGCTAAGATTTTTACATAATCATCTTATTTAAGCCTCACAACAACCCCAAAGAGTTTGTTTTATAGATCAGAAAGCTGAGGTTCAGAGAGGTTAAAAACACACCCAAGATCATATAGTAATAAGTGATGGAATTAACATTCATATCCAGCTCTGTTCAACACCAGAGCTCCTGCATCTTAAACATCAAGTTATACCTGGCATATAACAGGTGCTCAGGAAATGTGAATTCCCTTTTTATACCTCCTGAGGTGTGCATTTCAGTGGGTTTGATAACCTCGGTACGACCCTACACTCTCTCCAAAGTTGCCTTTCAGTATTTCCCCTATTCTTGGAGATGATCAGGAATCTGAATATTCAGACCACTTCTTTAAAGCATCTCTTTTTAAACAGATGTGTTGATAATGTAAGGTTTGGGTAGATTGCCCAGGCCATAAGCTGCTAACTGAATTAACTGCCTAGTCTATTTGCAATAAATAAAGGGACTATGACATGTAAAAAAAAAAAAAAATCACAAGGACCCACTGAGCTTGTGCAGAAAGGTTCGGAGCTGCGTTGCATGAGGATCTACCTGTCAGCTACGCAGGAAGACCACCCCAAAGACACAAAGCTAGAGCACCTCCTGACATTGCTTTAGGATCGAGAGCTATGGTCCAGGTTTCAAAATATTGAGATACAAGTCCCACCATGACTACCTGTATGACTTTGGACCACTTGTGTAATACATAACCATCCGAACCTCAGTTCTTCCTTTGTAACTTATCAGCACCAGAGTATATGATTTTTACGTTTCTGACCAACTCCAGCATTCAATGATTCTTTATCAGCTGATATTTGTCAAAACCACGGTTTCCTTGTCAAGTGATACCCTGAGATGTTCCTAAGGCCAAAGATAAATGTAGCCTTGCTTTTGAAATATGTCATTTAACCACACTCAGTCTAGGACTATTTTGAGCAATAAGATTAGAAAATAAATGTGATGCTGCCTATTGTGGGCTCAAGATTTTTTCTTTTTTCAGGATATACAACAAGCAATCACCTCTCAGAAATATACCAGTGAATCCCACTGGCCTCACAAATCCATAGTCCATATGACGTTACAATGTCCAATAATCATATGGGTTATTGCATTAGTAACAAATGCCTGCTGCTTAAAGGGGCAGAGCCACAAGGTTCCCTGGTCCTGGAAGCCATCCTTGCATTCAGTGAATACACAGCCCCCTCCTCACCTTCCTTCATTCCCTCAATGACTACTGGATTATGGAGGAACTCAAGACCACAGCAGATGAGGGCTACTTGAAGAAACTAATAAAGTTTATCCTGAGAATGACTGACAACCTTTCAGTGGAAAAATGACATTGCTCTCTAACTAACTAAAGGTCTACTACAGAAGAGCGTTTAGGTCTGATACTTCTATATATCCCAGGTGTCCAAGGCACAGTGAGTACCAAGTAAATATTAATTGAGGGATTAAATCCTGTATAGTTCCCAAAGCCAGCACCAAGATCAAAAGAAAGATATTAGAAGAATAGAGACTTCAGTTTACAGTAAACGGGAGACATTTAGAATAAAGGTATACCTAATTTTATTGCACTTTGCTTTATTGTGCTTAGCAGACAGTGTGTGTTTTACAAATTGAAGGTCTGTGGCAACCCTGTGTTGAACAAGAAGACTATCAGCACCATTTTTCCGATGGCATTTGCTCACTTTGTGTCTCCGTGTCACATTTTGGTAATTCTTGCAATATTTCCAACCTTCCACCAGCAAAAAGATGACAACTCACTGAAGGCTCAGACGATAGGTAGCATTTTTTAGCAATAAAGTGTTTTTAAATTAAGGTATACACACATTTTTTAGACATAATGCTATTGCACACTTAATAGACTACAGTATAACATAAACATAGCTTTCATATGCACTGGAAAACCAAAAAAACTTCATGTGACTCACTTTACTGTGATATTTACTTTATTGAGGTGGTCTGGAACCAAACCTGCAATATCTCCGGGGTATGTCTGTATTTGGTGCTCTCCAAAACTGAAACAGCAGCTTCTTGAAGAGTGAGCTCCCTTGTCACTGAGAGCAGTAGAATATATTGATCACTAAAGAGTAGGCTCTGGAGTGAAAGGTCCAGAAGAACTAGGTGACCTTAAGCAAGTTATTTAACCTGGCCGTGACCCCCATTCCTCAGATGTAAATTGAGAATGAAATAGCACCTATCTTACACAGTTATCGCAATGACTAAGCTACCCACTGCTGTGCATTTAGCACAGCATATGGAAACAGAAAATGTTCCCATAGAGTCCATACAACATTTCAGAGATTTTGTCAAGGGTATTCATGCATCAGATGTTAGGTCAGACTCAAAAACCTCAGAGGTCTTTTCCAACTAAATATGAATCTAAATTCTGATAGAGTCACCCCTACCCTCATCCCAATAAATGTTTTTATCACCTGTACAGCTATACATGAGTTTTACTCATCAATCTTTTCTCTTGCTGCTTCTGCTCTCAACATAGACTTGACTCTGCGGATTTCCACAGGAGGCTCCATCTTACAGGATCTGGAGAAGCTGGGCTGCTTGTGAAATAAGTTTCCTTACAGCCTGAGAAACGGGGCAAAGGGGGCAGAGACAGCCAGCTGGAGTTGAGGTCCCTGTCAGCACCCGCCTGCCACCATGTGTGGTGACATTAAGAGTGAGCCACTACCTTCAGATCCTTTCTGGGGGGTCTGAAGACTTCTGGAGTAGGGAAAATTCAAGCAAGCGAACATCAGAGCAGTCATCTTTCCTTACAATGTCGCTGATGGAGATTAAAAATGTACCAGCCTTAGCTGGTGTCAGTATGTGGCCCTGGGAGACCACAGGAAAACAATATTCAAATATCTGTGGGTGACAGCAGGAAGCTCCAGACAAGGGGCTTGCAGAGAAGACTGAAATCTGAAAGACACGGGGCTTTCTTTCCCTGGAGAGGAAGCGTGCTAACCCCACAGATTTCATAAGGTTTCTGATTAACTAGCCTCTCAGAAGGCTCTGTTGGGGTTTGTCATTTTGATGAGAATGGCTTGCTGTAAAGGTGAAACATGCTAAGAAGCATGAAGTGATCTCCAAGAAACCTTGCATTTCCTTGCCGGGGACATAGCTGTCCTATATTCCACGGAAGGGGGCCTTTTGAGAGCTATATACCCAGGGTTTCCGGCCCCAAGTCCCAAAGGCACTTGTCACTCCAAAATTCTCTCTGTTGGACTGGATCTATTTGTCATATGGGGTAATATGGGATCGTTGATGAAATAAGAGACATGTACACGTGTCTTTTCCCTTCATATTTCTTTTCTCTAGATCAACCGCCAACATTCTAAATAAATTTACCAACAAGAATAAGACTGGAGACTAACCAAATACCTTTGTTACAATGCATGATTGTACTGCTTAGTAATCCACGGGGACATAAACATACATCTTCATTAAATATGCACAAATACGGCTCCTGCAGTATCTTCGGATTTCTTTGGAAAATCCATTGATAGGAGAACCAAAAGGAGGGGCTAGAAACACTATATTCTATTCTTTGGGCAACTTATTTCCTACGTGGAGCCCTCAGTTTCCTGATCTAAAACTGGGGGTAGGGTGGTTGTGCTAGACGGTATCTGGGCCTCTGACGAGATAAATAATTCTACAGCGTTTACACTCATCTGGTTTTCTTTGGATCAATCCAGGTCTAGGTTTCAGTTTGGCCCTTCTATTCATGACTGTTACATGTTTGCATTTCTCTTCCTTAATCATCTCTGATTATATTAAAAACAGAACAGAAAAACATCTCAGAAACTAGAGGGAAACTACACGTGTGCTCTATCACTCACACATACACAATCCTCAGTATGGGGTGTCATTGATGTGAAGTCCTAATGGGAGTCCAGAATACAGAGAAATTAAAAATACGATTTTTCCGGGCTTCCCTGGTGGCGCAGTGGTTAAGAATCCGTCTGCCGATGCAGGGGACACGGGTTCGTGCCCTGGTCCGGGAAGATCCCACATGCCGCGGAGCAAGTAAGCCCGTGAGCCATGGCCGCTAGGCCTGCGCGTCCGGAGCCTGTGCTCCGCAAAAAAATACGATTTTTCCTACCTATAAGGAAAGAATCGTTTAGCTTAATTTCAAATATGGCCACTTTTACAAGAGAAAGAGAAACGATTCATTTTTCCACCAAATACATGCAAAGCTTGGTTGAGATAATCACAGTAACAACAGACCATTTTAGCATAATTCTTCAAAATCTGGGATTACCGTAGTCATGTCTTGATTCCAAATACAAACCATGTGAAGTATGGAGAAAAGCATGCTTTGGTATGTCCCCTTCTGGTGCAACCTTCCTTCCCCCTGTTAAGCTCTAGCCTATATCATATACTTCAACACAGAAATCATATCTAGGTCACTTCTACAACACAAGAAAAAGCTGAGTAAAAAAACACCAGTCTGAGAATTTTTTCATTCTTGAATTGTAGAATTCTAGCTTCAGAAAGGGACATGCTGGCTTATGATCTCTGTGAACACAACATACACTTTGACTCTATAATAAAGAGGCTCCACAAAAAGCCAATTAAGCAACCACTGTTGATATTCTCAGTGGTAAATATGGAAACTGAGGCACAGAGAGAGAATAGTCACATACGTTCAGAGTGGGACCAGTATACATAGGCGACTCCTAGCTATCCCCTTAATCGCTACCTCACTCTTCCCCACTCCTCCCAAGACTCTCCAACTGATCTGACATGCTTGAGTGGCACAGGGAAGAAACAACGGGCTTCTACGACCAAACCCTTATTCTAATCCAGTCTCGGCCACTCTTTAGCTGTGTTAGTAAATCCTATCAACATTGCCCCTTAAATATCTATTGGATGTGTCCCCAGAACTCGACCTCCATTCTCCCTATCGCAGTTGGGACTCTTATTTCCCACCCCGAATTAATATAAATGCAAACTGAACTGAAGCACACTGGTCTCTTGGCCTACTGTCTCCCACATGCCAATCATCCCTTTGCCAGAGGGATCTGACTTTGTTATCCCATTGCTAAAACTGGCGTGCCCCCTTACGAGTCTGGTAAGGTCCAAACTTGTGGGGAGAACAGACAAGATGCCTCACAACTGGCCCTACCACTTCTTCAGCTACACCTTCTAAAACATCCCCTTCAAATTTAAGACTCAGATACCATCCACGAGGAAAAACTTCCTGTTTACAGACGTCATCTTTGCATATCTGTTCCTTCTGCCTGAAATACTTTTCCCTGCCTGGGCTTCCTGGGAGATTCCTGCTACTCCACCAAGCCTCAGCTCTAGTGTCACCCAATCTCTGACACTGTCCATGACATTTCTCCACACATTTATGTCCTTTCCTCAGGTATCAGAATATATTGATATGTTTATGAGGAACATCACAATCAATTCTCTTGTATCTCGAAGGATCAATGCGGCCTCTGGCACACAGTACTCAACAGGTGCTTTGGAATGAATGACTCGGGGCCTTATTTTCTTCATCTAGGAAATGAGGCTAAGATTATGCAGCCTGCAGAATGGATGTGAGGGTTAAATGGCCCAGTGTACATTAAGAATACAAAGCAGGCATATAATTTCTCTCAAAAAAGTTAACTTTCGGGCTTCCCTGGTGGCGCAGTGGTTGAGAATCCGCCTGCCGATGCAGGAGACACGGGTTCGTGCCCTGGTCCGGGAGGATCCCACGTGCCGCGGAGCAACTGAGCCCGTGAGCCATGGCCGCTGGGCCTGCGCGTCCGGAGCCTGTGCTCCGCAATGGGAGAGGCCACAACAGTGAGAGGCCCGCATACCGCAAAAAAAAAAAAAAAAAAAAAAAAAAAAGTTAACTTTCCTTTCCTCTTAATCCAGATTGGAGCAAGGAAGGGTTCATCTATCTGTGAAAAGACCCACGAAGCCAGAGATGATAAAAAATGCTATGACAATCCCCTTGTGCTGCATTTTGAAGCACTTGTTTCTCCTAATTTAGCAGCATCTCAGTTTATTGCATCTATAGTGGGCAGATGTCTGCTGGCAGTTAAGCAGCTTTTAGCAAAGGCAGTAATAAAGGTACAAAGCAGCAATATAAACAGCCACCATGTCTCTGCATTGGACAGAACCACAGCCAACAGCAGGTGTGTCACAGTTCTAAGCAGCTGTCACACGCTGCCTCAAAGTGCTGACCTTCACGTTCTCACGCTGAACACAGGCCTAGCTGTAGATTTTCCAAAGATGGCCAAAGTCCCCAGCCTGTCCTTCTGAGACCCCTGGAGCTTCAAGCTTCTCAAATGACTAGAATCTTCTTCCCTTACTCTCTTCTTTAGACCATCAGGAGAAGCTATGATCAGAGGTATCTCAGACCCCAACCTGGCAGAATAACACTTAGGAAGGGTTCATGGACTATAGGACAGTTTTCTGGGATCATACAATCCTGGGCCTGTGGAAAGGAGAACAGGAAGAGAAACAAGAAGAGGCTAAATCTGAGCAACGCTACGGTCATCACCAGAGATATAGCTGTGTGTCTTAACCCAATTAAAAAATGGGCAGAAGACATAAAGTGACATTTCTCCAAAGAAGACACACAGATGGCCAAGAGGCACATGAAAAGATGCTCAACATCACTAATCATTAGAGAAATGCAAATCAAAACTACAATGAGGTATCACCTCACACCAGTCAGAACAGCCATCATCAAAAGTCTACAAGCAATAAATGCTGGAGAGGGTGTGGAGAAAAGGGAACCCTCCTACACTGCTGGTGGGAATGTAAACTGGTACAGCCACTATGGAGAACAGTACAGAGCTTCCTTAAAAAATTAAAGACAGAGCTACGATATGATCCAGCAATCCCATTCCTGGGCATATATCTGGAGATAAACATGGTTCAAAAGGGTACATGCACCCCAGTGTTCACTGCAGCACTATTTACAATAGCCAAGACATGGAAGCAACCTATATGTCCATCAACAGATTAATGGATAAAGAAGATGTGGTACATATATACAATGGAATATTACTCAGACATAAAAAATAGTGCCATTTGCAGAGACATGGACAGACCTAGAGACTGTCATACAGAGTGAAGTAAGTCAGAGAAACAAATATCATGTAATATTGTTTATATGTGGAATCTAGAAAAATAGTACAGATAAACTTATTCACAAAGCAGAAATAGAGACAAAGATGTAGAGAACAAACTTATGGATACCAAGGAGGTGGGGGGGTGGGATGAAAGGGGAGATTGGGATTGACATATATATACTACTGTGTATAAAATAGATAACTAATGAGAACCTACTGTATAACACAGGGAACTCTACTCAATGCTCTGTGGTGACCTAAATGTGAAGGAAATCCAAAAAAGAGGGGATACATGTATACGTATAACTGACTCACTTTGCTGTATAGCAGAAACTAACACAACATTGTAAAGCAACTATACTCCGATAAAAATTTTTTTTAAAGATGTGGTACGTATATACAATGGAATATTACTCAGTCATTAAAAAGAATGAAATAATGCCATTTGCAGCAACATAGATGGACTTGGAGATTATCATACTAAGTAAAGTAAGTCAGACAGAGAAGACAAATATCATATGATACTGCTTATATGCGGAATCTTAAAAAATGATACAAATGAATTTATTTACAAAACAGACACAGACTCACAGACTTAGAGAAGGAACTTACGGTTACCAGGGGGAAGTGTGGGAGGGGAGGGATAGATTGGAATCTTGGGATTGACATGTACACACTGCTATATTTAAAACAGATAACCAACAAGGACCTACTGTATAGCACAGGGAACTCTGCTCAATACTCTGTAATAACCTAAATGGGAAAAGAATCTTAAAAAGAATGGATACACGTATGTGTACAACTGAATCACTTTGCTGTACACCTGAAACTAACATAACATTGTTAATCAACTATACTCCAATATAAAATAAAAAAGCACCAATGGATAAGAAAAAAATGGGGACACGTTGGTTGATGTGGATGAATTATGTATTTCTTGGGGGCCCTCTTTCTCTAATACATGTATTTACCCTTGAAAGGGGGTAAACAATGGACTGAAAAACACAGTCTTTTAATGATCTTAAGAAATCCAAGGTTCGACTCATTAATACAGCAATTAAAACTTTTAAGTCATGGACCTGAAGTATTCCCAGTATATCAAGGTATTCGTATTCTTAGATGAATGAATCAGAGACGTGACAACTTCATCGCAGTGCTGATATGACTAAACTGAGCCTCCTAACCCAGACAGTACTGCAGACTGCAAGGAACAAGGACTAGCATCCCTGCCCTGACCTTCACTCACCTTTATCCCTCTACTCAGGATAAGGGAAGCCACTGCCAAGCTGATGACATTTGAGAAGCACAGAGTGTTATAATTGGATGGGCCCTGAGAAAGCATGAAACCCAACTGCCTCATTTTATTTTTGCAGAACAGAGAGGCCAGAGGATCCAAGTAAGAATCTCAAGGTCACATATCTAAATAAAGGGCCTAGGTGTTCCTAGGGGAATAGGAGCAGAGCCTCAATGGCACTGGAACAAGGGAAAGCAACGAGCATTTTTATATTTGACCCTGGAAGCCAGGGTTTCTTTTGTTCCCACACCAGTGAGTCAGTGTGGCCAGACCCCAGCAGATCCAGAACTGGTTATAAAGTGGTACATCATGGTGGACATATTTTGCTTTCTAATTGTTATCTCATACTTTCCTATGATATTCCTGGATCATTGCCCTTGGTAGATTGCATTACAATTTGCAGATTATTAGACTGTGAGCTCAAGAATTGAAACTATGTCTTCTACAAATTTGTATCCTCACAACTTGGCTCACCAAGCTTGGTACAGAGTAAAGGTATGGAAATGTGAATGTTGAAGTTAATTCCGAAGAAGTATCATAGCTTCATTTCCTGCAATTTGAGGGACCAAAAGCCACTGAAACTAAAGCTACTTAAGAATGTGTTGAATATTTAAACATTTTTAATAATCTCACTTCAATACTCTGAGGAAGGCGCAAAATGAATTTGAGCTTTTCATAACATATGACATGCTACCTAGTTTTCCAAAGAAGAGATCGATGTAGGTTGACCTAGGATGAGAGTAGTGGAGAGGGAGAGAAGTGGACAGATGCAGGATGGGGTTAGATGAGGAGACGACAGGAACTTGCTGAGACAGACTGAATGAGATGGGAGAAGAAAAATCGAGGAAAATGCCAAGGACAATGGTGATGCCATTTACTGAGATGGGAAAAACTGAAAGTAAAAAAAAAAAAAGAAAAGAAAAAAAAAAGTCTAAGGCAGGGAGGAGGCACTGAAGATTTCTATTTTTCAATGTTATGATTAAGATATCTATCAAATATCCAAATGAAGATGTCAAGCAGACAACTGGATATAGAAATCTGGGGTTCCAGAGAGAGTTCGAGGCTAGAGAGACTGATTTGGGAATCACTGACGTATAGATAACCTTTGACACCATGGCAGTGGATGAGGGCACAAAGGGCAATGTGCAGACCAGGACGAGACCCAGGACAGAGGACTGGGACCCTTCCTCCAACATGTAATAACCTCGTAGTATGTGTACAGCACAGCGCTGGAGGCTGTGGGAAAACAAAAACATCTAAGGCACTGTTTTTCCTTCAATGACCTTATAATCCAACCCCTTTCATATATAAGAGGAGGAAAGGCTACTCAATGTAATGGAAAGTACAGTGGATTAGGAGTCAGGATCCATGAATTTTAACCATTCTACAGCTGCTCCAAGTTAAAGTGACATTAACTTCTCAGGGCTTCCAACTCCTCCCTTGCTGAAGTAAGGATGAGGTACAGGTAACATCAACTGAATCTGCCAGGCCTGCTATGTCCTGATGTCTTGATTTCCATGTGGCATCCAAACGACACACTCTAGCCTCCTCTAAAGTCAGTGCCTCACCCTCCCCAGCAGGATGTACTGCTGGCCCAGGAGCACACAGCAGCCATCAGAGGGGCTGGCTGAGAGCAAAGTCCCCGAGCAGCTGCTGCCTGCAAGCCTTTCCTGCTGGAACATGGTCATTTGAGAGAACTCATAATATCTGCGTTCTTGGTTTTCAGCTGGTGTTTATGTCAGATAAATGGAATCCCGGGGACCGGTGAGAAGAGCAGATTTACCCTCTCTATCACATTTTCTTCGTTCTACAATTTAATATTCTCAAAGGCATCCAATTTCCATGACCCCAGGAAATATCCTTGTTTATCACACAGAAGTTGTCCATGTGGCTGGGCATCCATAACAGGACATGGCCTTATGGATCAGGGCACCCCAAGATTCACCATGAAAGAACACTAAGAAAATGGTTCAGTAAGATTATATATTTACGTATTAGGTGATCCTTCATATCTATTCTAGGTGACTGCCCACCTGGACAGAGCTGACTGTAGAAGAATAGACAGAGGAACTATAAACTGGGCCAATCGGGTTCTCTTTTTGGAAAATGTAAACCGTGAATGGAAAACTCCGGAACCCGTACGTAGTAGGTCAAGAGAGACGCATGGCTTCAGTCACAGTGCCTTGGGATCCGCAGAGTTGTTCTGCTTCCCTTTTCCAGATGTAATTGGTGAGATCGTCATTTGATCAATAACTCTCTAGGTAATCATGCAATATTGACTTCTTCCTTCACTCTGTTAGCCATTGTCAATTCTGTAGCTTGCAACCAAGAGAACCTTACCTAGCAAGTATCAGTGTCCCCATTTTACAGATAAGGAAACTGAGACTTGGACAAAATAAAAAAAGTTGTTGTATATTACCTAGCTACTGACAGAACCGACTCAGGAACCAAGGTCCATCTGACTAAAATTCATGCCATTAACCACTAGGTCACCCTGACTCTAAGTGCTATCGTGTGTAGGCTATTTTTGTCATGGGGACGAACCTGTGCTGAGTCCTGTTTTATTTCTTGCTAAACAAATGATGGCACACATTCAGGAAAAGCCATCTAAGGGAAGGGGACAGAATCTGCAGTGGCCTCAAACTGAAGCTCGATGGTCCACAAATAAATTAAATCCATAGCCTTGCCTACTGACATTTGGTCCCCACTAACTGAACTAAGCAGTTTGGCTACACTGAACGAGGAGAAGGTGCCTCTGTTGTCCCAAGTCAACTGATCATATCATCTTAGATAAGACAGAATGTTTCCTCTACACAATAGGATTTTTTAAACGGCAGGCAACCTTCCAGCAGAGTAAAGCATTTCAACCAAACAAACTGGCATGAAGTAGCTAAGCAGACCTTAGCTTCTAAGGTCATGGAGATGCCTCCCACGTCAATATGATTAACAAATAACAAACCAGAACAGCTACAGTTGAACAACTGGAATGGGTGGATCTATCTACATCTCCTTAGAACAGTATCAGATCATGGCGGAAAAAAAAGTCAAAATACAACATCAAGCCGACTGTTATATGTCAAAATTTAGAGCTGCCCATCTTCACAGGCAGTAGAAGCACACTTGTGAGGGTACAAGCAAGAGACATCCATTTTTACTATCAGAGAAAGACACTCATGCAAATTAACCTCAGTCTCACGTACTCATATATTTCCTAGTTCCCGTGCCTTAGCCCCTTGTCTTTGGCTGACACCTTTAACCTGGGAACGGTACCTTAGACTGATGTGCTTGCTCACTTTGCTTGGGTTCTCGGGCTATTTTGATCCAGTGTCTGATCTGAGCCACCCCTGACTCTGCTTTGTCTCTGAATACCAGTTTTCAGCAACGCACCTATGCTTTCTCCGTTTTATAGAAACAAGTGCCTCTTTCAAACACTACCATTCCTGTTGTGGGGCCAGTGATGCCAAAGGATGGACTATTATGAAGCCCAAGTGTAGGACACCGTTGGGGCTAAGATGGGACACGCTGCCTTAGGAATTGTCTTAGCCTTATCACACTTGGTACAAATGATCAATTCTAGGCTTAGGGTTAATGCTTCTAGAAAAAAACTAGAGGATGGTAAATTTTTTTTTTTTTTTAAT
The DNA here is from genome assembly GCF_026419965.1 of Kogia breviceps. NCBI lineage: Eukaryota > Metazoa > Chordata > Mammalia > Artiodactyla > Physeteridae > Kogia > Kogia breviceps. The sequence continues at coordinate 24,286,430 of NC_081312.1, forward strand.
TTTTGTGGTACGTGGGCCTCTCACTGCCGTGGCCTCTCCCGTTGCAGAGCACAGGCTCCAGACGCGCAGGCTCAGCGGCCATGGCTCACGGGCCCAGCCGCTCCGCGGCACGTGGGACCTTCCCGGACCGGGGCACGAACCCGTGTCTCCTTCATCAGCAGGCGGACTCTCAACCACTGCGCCACCAGGGAAGCCCGAGGATGGTAAATTGAGTGAACTTGTTGATGGTGTTATGGTGCGTGGGGCAGCACTCCTTGACAAAGGGGATCACACTCTTGCATAAAGAATGTTAATGCTCTTCCTTTACCACTCTTCAGAAGTGCCTATAATGGATACTGAGGGCCAGAGGTAGAGGCCATAGTTTTATTATTATTATTATTATTTTATTTTATTTTATTTTATTTTATTTTGCAGTACGCGGGCCTCTCACTGTTGTGGCCTCTCCCGTTGCGGAGCGCAGGCTCCGGACGTGCAGGCTCAGCGGCCATGGCTCACGGGCCCAGCCGCTCCGTGGCATGTGGGATCTTCCCGGACCGGGGCACGAACCCGTGTCCCCTGCATCGGCAGGCGGACTCTCAACCACTGTGCCACCAGGGAAGCCCCCATAGTTTTATTATTAATAGCAGACAAGAAAATCTAAGAAACCTCAGGTCCCCTTTTCCAAACCATCACTCACCCATGTAGGCATGGCCTCTCCCATCTGTCTGCCCTGCTATTCCCCTAAAAGATCAGGCATGACATCTACCAAGCGTTAGCACAGTTCCCACCTTTCCTTTTCCAGTAGGACTATACACCCCTTGATCAAAACCAGAAGCTGTGTCGGTTTTTTTGTTTTGTTTTGTTTTGTTTGCATTGCCAGCATCTAATACAGTGCCTGGAACAAATTAGGGTTTCAATAAATGTCTGCTGCATGTATGAAAAATGAACAAAAGTCAAAAGCATCTCCACTGACAAATCAGTTTCAATAAAGAAAAACAGCGTCATAGGGAAATGACTTTCTTTGCCAGCAAAGTAGAGTCCTATCATTTTTACACGCCACCGATTCATTCTGAACATGGTGTCAGGAACAATACAGGGCCAAAAAACAATTAGCGGGGAAACAAAACAATCAGTTGAACCATCTGGGATTTGAGCGACATGTAGATTAAATGTCTTAAATTTGCCAGGCTCCTTCTCATTTGGCCACAATGGATGATTCTTGGCTGCACTGTACCAGGAATAATTGTCCCTCATATATCCCCAATCAGCTGCCTTTTAATGACTAGTCAGAAGTGACAATGTAAACGATGCAGTGACTTTCACTGTACTTGGCAAATCTTGGACCAACTCCCATTGATTTGCCCTTGGAACAGCTGACCTCAGGGACGCCTTGTTCAGCTGTCTCCACTCACCGCTGCTTGTCTTCAGTAACCACAAGGCCCTTGAGTTGGAAAGACACCCAGGAGAGAGAAGTGAGATGTCTGAAGGGACCTTTGGCTCTTAGACTACACCTTCCTAGACAGTGGATGATCCATAATTTCCTGGCTTATATCAAAATGGTCTCATGCATCCCAGAGGTCGAATGACTTTTCTATCTCCCCAAACCAGCAACCAGGATAGTCTACCCTACAAAGAGATCTGGAAAGAGTTCAGGAGCTTGACAGACTCTGGCCAGCCAAATGAGACTCACTTCTGTTCCGGATGGCTGCCTCCCCGTCTTAGCTCATGTTCTGGGGTGGCTGCTTTGAAAATTCAGTGAATCTGAATTTCACCTCTATAAGCCCCCCAAAAGCTCCTTTTCCTTTACTCCAATATCCTGTGTCCTCCTTTTGGTCTAGCTGTAGGGAAGGTTTGCAGTTCTCTTGAAATATACTTTAACTAGCAATATGGATGACCTCACAAAAATGACTCCTTGAAAATCCTTGACTGGTTATCCAAGCATGTTCCAGGATCCCTCCTTATCACCAGACTTCTGACACCTGGACAATTCTGGCCACTGGTAGTCTTTAAGGATGAGACCCTGCATGTCCCCCTCCTCAGGAAAGTCTTCACTAAGTTTCCATGTCCCCCTAGTGGTCCAGCCCATGCTGCTGCCTTGTATCATTTTATTACTGCTTCTTATATCGATGTGTCAACTCCTCAGCTAAAGAAATGATAAGCTTCTGTAGACAGAAACTATCTCTACTACAGACGCAGTATCCTCAAAGCCCTAGAACTATTTCCTCCGCAAAACTTGATAACTATGTAAATTATCCTTTCATACAAAATAGAGACTGACAACTCATGGACAGACAGCCAGATTCTGTGTGCTTGGCATATAAAACAATTAACCAAGCTGCAATCTGGATGTGGCTTATAGACTAGGATCTCCTTGTCTTGACGTTGTCTCTTTGCTTACCTTTATCTCTGCCCTTTACCCAAACTGTAAATTCAGTGCAAGTGTAAGATCCTAAAGCGGTAGAGAGAAAGGGGCTTCCCCCCAGCATCCTGGCCTGTTGTAAATGGTCAGCCCCCACTCTTGGTCCCCCGACTCTTCAGCTACCTCACACACCCTTCCCCCCACCTCCCTGCACACTCCATTCTGTTATGGACTCTGTTTGGTTCCTCAACTGTGCCATGGTCTCTTTTCAATTTTTTTTTAGAGGACATATTTTTTTTTAAGTTTTTTTTTTTCCCTTGATGTGGACCATTTTTAAAGTCTTTATTGAATTTGTTACAGTATTGCTTCTGCTGCTTCTGCTTTGGTTTTTTGGCTGCGAGCCGTGTGGGATCTGAGCTCCCCGACCAGGGATCGAACCCGCATCCCCTGCACTGGAAGGCGAAGTCTCAACCACTGGATCGCCAGGGAAGTCCCGGTGTGCCATGGTCTCTTACCTCTTGGCTCACGTTGCCCTCATGTACAAGACACCCGGCTTCCTCCCACCTCGTTGCCAAGCTAACTCTTACTGATATTTCAAGTCTCAACCTATGTATTTCTTTCTTGAAGAAGCTTTCTATGAACCTCTACAGTATGTTGGGTCCCCTTGCAAAGGCCTCCCAAACTTCTCTGTGCTTTTCCTTTAATGATGTTGATGACAATAATTATGACTGTAACAATCGCTAACATTTACTGAATGCTTTCCAGAGTCCAGGACCCTACTGACTCACTTACTCCTCATTATCAGCCTGTGAGGTAGGCCCCTAATTGTCTCCATTTTGCAAATGAGGAAATCAAGCCTCAAAGATATTATCTTGAGAAAGTTTGTATCGCTCCATGAGGGCCACGTCTCTCACACAGTCTGGCCCCAGAATTCATGTTCTTAACCAACACATAACACTGCTTCTTATGAAACTCAACATGTCTGTGATTATTTAACAGCTAAGTATTCCACGAGGCGGCAATCTCCACAGAACAGGGCTGGGGCTATTTTGTTCAATAGTGTATTTCTAAAGCCTAATCCAAGAGCTATAGCACGTAGAAAGCATCAAAAAGCATGAGTTAAATGAACAAATGAAACAGCCAGCTGGTGAGCCCACCCAGAATCCCAAAAGAATTCACCTTCTCAAATGGATGTCTAACACTTAATCAAGAAAGTAGCATGATCATGGTAATATTTACTCTAAAGTTTCCCTCTCTGCAACCCAACCCTACCCAAACAAATCCAAGCATCCACAACTAGAAAGGGTATGATCTGGAAAGCAGTGAACCCAAGAAAATTCTTCTCCAGGAGAACGCAAGCACAGGGAGGTCCAAAGGGAGCACCTGTAGTAGCAAAGGAAGCACAGGCAGGTGTATCCAGGGACACAGCTGCAGCACGTCACCCCCACTCAGACCCAGTGTGCCGCTACGAGGGCCTACTCACCCCTCTCGCAGGTTCGGCCCCAGTAGCCGGTGCCCGTGCAGTCGCAGATGAAGCGGTTCCAGCCATCTTTGCACACAGCGCTGTTCTTGCAGGGGTAGCTGTCACACTGCTTAGCGCTCATCCGTGAGCAGGAGGACTTGACGCCCGCAGCATTCTGCATCTCCGCCAGCTGCCGGATGTTCTTGCTGCGCCCGTCAATGAACAGGTCACGGATGCAGCCCACGTAGCCATAGTTGAGCATGGCGGTCCAGAGCTCAGTGGGGAGGATGAGGCCAGCACGGTGCTCCGGCAGCCCGCCCAGGTACATGTCCCCCTCCAGGTCCAGGATCTCGCTCTCCCCACTAGCGGTGAACGGCGTGCGCCTGCTGTTCACTGATATGGTACCTGGGAAGGGAGGACAGAAAGGGAGTGAGCTAACAGCCCTCTTGGCATCACAGGTGAGGCTGCCAGTGGATGAACCAAACGAAAGGAGCCTAGCAGGTGAGATGGGAGACCACTGTTGCCTGGCCAGGAAGGAACAATGTAAGCAAGGGAACGAAATGCCACAAAATGGTAAAAAGGACAATGTACGCCATTTGGTTCCAATCCCTGCCAGCTAAGACAGCCTGGCCCAGAGGAGGACCCAAGACAATCTCAGTGGCCTAGCACCTAGTATGATTATCTTTTTTTCTACCTAAAAGCCTCGGCTGAGAGGTTGCACATCATATAGGTTGACAGCAGCACAGACCCCGCCTGTGTTTAAATCCCAGCCCCTCCACATACTAGGTAGATAGCCTTGAAGAAGTGACTTCTCTTTCCTGGTCCTCAATTTCCTTATCTGTAAAATGGGAAAACAACTGTCGCCACCTCACAGGTTGGTGTGATAAGTGAATGAGCTCATACATGTAAGGGGCTTCTTACTCTGTACCTGAGACAGAGGCTGTAGGTCCTGCCTGAGTCTTCATCACTGGCTCACCATCACCAGAAGGATGGAACCTGCTCTTCTCTCTCTCTCTCCATGAGCTGATACCCTCTGTACTGGCCTTAGCTACCAGCCCTGCCAGGGCATATTTTCAACATTCATTGCCTTTGATAAATTTTAACTGGAACATGCTTCTTTCTTTCTTTTTTTTTCTTGACTACAGATCTAATATTTTATTTTTTTAAATGTTTTTAACACCTTTACTGGAGTATAATTGCTTTACAATGTTGTGTTAGTTTCTGCTGTACAACAAAGTGAATCAGCTATATGTATACATATATCCCCATGTCCCCTCCCTCTTGCATCTCCCTCCCACCCTCCCTATCCCACCCCTCTAGGTGGTCACAAAGCACCAAGCGGATCTCCCTGTGCTATGCGGCTGCTTCCCACTAGTGATCTGTTTTACATTTGGTGGTGTATATATGTCCATGCCACTCTCTCACTTCGTCCCAGCTTACCCTTCCCCCTCCCCGTGTCCTCAAGTCCATTCTCTACGTCTGTGTCTTTATTCCTGTCCTGCCCCTAGGTTCTTCAGAACCATTTCTTTATTAGACTCCATATATATGTGTTAGCATATGGTATTTGTTTTTTGCTTTCTGACTTACTTCACTCTGTATGACAGATTCTAGCTCCATCAACCTCACTACAAATAACTCAATTTTGGGCTTCCCTGGTGGTGCAGTGGTTGAGAATCTGCCTGCTAATGCAGGGGACACAGGTTGGAGCCCTGGTCTGGGAGGATCCCACATGCCACGGAGCAACTAGGCCCGTGAGCCACAACTACTGAGCCTCCGTGTCTGGAGCCTGTGCTCTGCAACGAGAGGCCGCGATAGTGAGAGGCCCGCGTACCGTGATGAAGAGTGGCCCCCACTTGCCACACTAGAGAAAGCCCTCACACAGAAACGAAGACCCAACACAGCAAAAATAAATTAATTAATTAATAAACTCCTACTCCCAACATCTTCTTTTTTTTTTTTTTTTTTTTGCCGTATGCGGGCCTCTCACTGCTGTGGCCTCTCCCATTGCGGAGCACAGGCTCCGGATGCGCAGGCCCAGCGGCCATGGCTCACGGGCTCAGTCGCTCCGCGGCATGTGGGATCTTCCCGGACCAGGGCACGAACCCGTGTCTCCTGCATCGGCAGGCGGACTCTCAACCGCTGCGCCACCAGGGAAGCCCCCAACATCTTCTTTTTAAAAAAATAAATAACTCAATTTTACTCCTTTTTATGGCGAGTAATATTCCATTGTATATATGTGCCACATCTTCTTTACCCATTCATCTATCAGTGGACATTTAGGTTGCTTCCATGTCCTGGCTATTGTAAACAGAGCTGCAATGAACACTGTGGTACATGACTCATTTTGAATTATGGTTTTCTCAGGGTATATGTCCAACAGTGGGACTGCTGGGTCATATAGTAGTTCTATTTGTAGTTTTTAAAGGAACCTCCATACTGTTCTCCATAGTGGCTGTATCAATTTACATTCCCACCAACAGTGCAAGAGGGTTCCCTTTTCTCCACACCCTCTCCAGCATTTACTGTTTCTAGATTTTTTGATGATGGCCATTCTGACCGGTGTGAGATGATATCTCATTGTAGTTTTGATTTGCATTTCTCTAATGATTAATGATGTTGAGCATTCTTTCATATGTTTGTTGGCAATCTGTATATCTTCTTTGGAGAACTGTCTATTTAGGTCTTCTGCCCATTTTTGCATTGGGTTGTTTGTTTTTCTGATATTGAGCTGCATATAAATTTTGGAGATTAATCCTTTGTTAGTTGCTTCATTTGCAAATATTTTCTCCCATTCTGAGGGCTGTCTTTTCATCTTGTTTATGGTTTCCTTTGCTGTGCAAAAGCTTTTATGTTTCATTAGGTCCCATTTGTTTATTTTTGTTTGTATTTCCATTTCTCTAGGAGGTGGGACAAAAAGGATCTTGCTGTGATTTATGTCATAGAGTTGTTCTGCCTATGTTTTCCTCTAAGAGTTTTATAGTGTCTGGCCTTACATTTAGGTCAGAAATCCATTTTGAGTTTATTTTTGTGTATGGTGTTAGGGAGTATTCTAATTTCATTCTTTTACATGTAGTTGTGTAGTTTTCTCAGCACCACTTATTGAAGAGGTTGTCTTTTCTCCACTGTATATTCTTGCCACCTTTAACAAAGATAAGGTGACCACAGGTGTGTGGGTTTATCTCTGGGCTTTCTATCCTGTTCCATTGATCGGTATTTCTATTTTTGTGCCAGTACTGAACTGTCTTGATTACTATAGCTTTGTAGTTTAGTTCGAAGTCAGGGAGTCTGATTCCTCTAGCTCTGTTTTTCTTCTTCAAGATTGCTTTGGCTATTCAGGGTCTTCTGTGTTTCCATACAAATTGTGAAATTTTTTGTTTTAGTTCTGTGAAAAATGCCTCCGGTAGTCTGATAGGGATTGCACTGAATCTGTAGATTGTTTAGGGTAGTATAGTCATTTTCACAATGTTGATTCTTCCAATCCAAGAACATGGTATATCTCTCCATCTGTTTGTATCATCTTTAATTTATTTCACAGTGTCTTATAGTCTTCTGAGTACAGGTCTTTTGTCTCCTTAGGTAGGTTTATTCCTAGGTATTTTATTTTTTTTGTTGCAGTGGTAAACAGGAGTGTTTCCTTAATCTCTCTTTCAGATTTTTCATCATTAGTGTATAGGAATGCAGGAGATTTCTGTGAATTAATTTTGTGTCCTGCTACTTTACCAAATTCACTGATTACCTCTAGTAGTTTTCTGGTGGCATCTTTAGGATTCTCTATGTATACAGTATCATGTCATCTGCAAACAGTGACAGCTTTACTTCTTCTTTTCCCATTTGGATTCCTTTTATTTCTTTTTCTTCTCTGATTGCTGTGGCTAAAACTTCCAAAAATATGTTGAATAACAGTGGTGAGAGTGGGTGACCTTGTCTTGTTCCTGATCTTAGAGGAAATGGTTTCAGTTTTTTACCATTGAGAATGATGTTGGCTGTGGGTCTGTCATATATGGCCTTTATTATGTTGAGGTAGCTTCCCTCTATGCCTCCCTCTATTCTGGAGAGATTTTATCATAAATGGCTGTTGAATTTTGCATCTACTGAGATTATCATATGGTTTTTATCCTTCAGTTTGTTAATGAGATTGATCTGTGTATATTGAAGAATCCCTGCATTCCTGGTATAAACCCCACTTGATCACGGTGTATGAACCTTTTAATGTGCTGTTGGATTCTGTCTGCTAGTATTTTGTTGACAATTTTTGCATCTATGTTCATCAGTGATATTGGCCTGTAGTTTTCTTTCTTTGTGACATCTCTGTCTGCTTTTGGTAGTAGGGTGACGATGGCTTCATAGAATGAGTTTGGGGGTGTTCCTCCCTCTACTATATTTTGGAAGAGTTGGGGAAGGATAGGTGTTAGCTCTTCTCTAAATGTTTGATAGAATTCGCCTGTGAAGCCACCTGTTACTGGGCTTTTGTTTGTTGGAAGATTTTTAATCACAGTTTCAATTTCAGTGCTTGTGATTGGTCTGTTTATATATTCTATTTCTTCCTGGATCAGTCTCAGAAGGCTGTGCTTTTCTAAGAATTTGTCCATTTCTTCCAGGTTGTCCATTTTATTGGCATAGAGTTGCTTGTAGTAATCTCTCATGATGCTTTGTATTTCTGCAGTGTCAGTTGTTACTTCTCCTTTTTCATTTCTAATTCTGTTGAGTCTTTTCCCTTTTCTTCCTGATGAGTCTGGCTAATGGTTTATCAATTTTGTTTATCTTCTCAAAGAACCAGCTTTTAGTTTTACTGATCTTTGCTATTATTTCCTTCATTTCTTTTTCATTTATTTCTGATCTGATCTTTATCATTTCTTTCCTTCTGCTAACGTTGGGGTTTTTTGTTCTTCTTTCTCTAATTGCTTCAGGTGTAAGGTTTATTTCAGATGTTTCTTGTTTCTTGAGGTAGGATTGTATGGCTATAAACTTCCCTCTTAGAACTGCTTTTGCTGCATCCCATAGGTTTTGGCTCATTGTGTTTTCATTGTCATTTGTTTCTATGTATTTTTAAATTTCCTCTTTGATTTCTTCAGTGAGCTCTTGGTTATTTAGTAGCGTATTGTTTAGCCTCCATGTGTCTGTGTTTTTCACAGTTTTATTTTTTCCTGTAACTGATATCTAGTCTCATAGTGTTGTGCTCAGAAAAGATACTTGATATGATTTCCATTTTCTTAAATTTACCAAGGCTTGATTTGTGACCCAAGATATGATCTATCCTGAAGAATGTTCCATGAGCACTTGAGAAGAAAATGTATTCTGTTGGTTTTGGAAGGACTGTCCTATAAATATCAATTAAGTCCATTTTGTTTAATGTGTAATTTAAAGCTTGTGTTTCTCAATTTATTTTCATTTTGGATGATCTGCCCATTGATGAAACTGGGTTGTTAAAGTCTCCTACTATGATTGTGTTACTGTCGATTTCCCCTTCTATGGCTGTTAGCATTTGACTTGTGTATTGAGGTGCTCCTATATTGGGTACATAAATATTTACAACTGTTATATCTTCTTTTTGAATTGATCCCTTAATCATTATGTAGCTTCCTTCTTTGTCTCATGTAATAGTTTTTATTTTAAAGTCTATTTTGTTTGATATGAGAATTGCTACTCCAGCTTTCTTTTGATTTCCATTTGCATGGAATATCTTTTTCCATCCCCTCACTTTCAGTCTGTATGTGTCCCTAGGTCTGAAGTGGGTCTCTTGTAGACAGCGTATATATGGGTCTTGTTTTTGTATCCATTCAGCGAGTCTATGTCTTTTGGTTGGAGCATTTAATCCATTTACATTTAAGGTAATTATCGATATGTATATTCCTGTTAGCATTTTCTTAATTGTTTTGGGTTTGTTATTGTAGGTCTTTTCCTTCTCTTGTGTCTCCTGCCTAGAGAAGTTCCTTAAGCATTTGTTGTAAAGCTGGTTTGGTGGTGCTGAATTCTCTTAGGTTTGCTTGTCGGTAAAGGTTTTCATTTCTCTGTCGAATCTGAATGAGATCCTTGCTGGACCGAGTAATCTTGGTTGTAGGTTTTTCCCTTTCATCATTTTAAATATGTCTGCCTCTCCCTTCTGGCTTGCAGATTTTCTACTGATAGATCAGCTGTTAACCTTATGGGAATTCCCTTGTATGTTATTTGTTTTTTTTCCCTTGCTTCTTTTAATATTTTTTGTTTGTATTTAATTTTTGATAGTTTGATTAATATGTGTCTTGTCATGTTTCTCCTTGGATTTATCCTGTATGGGACTCTGCGCTTCCTGGACTTGACTGACTATTTCCTTTCCCATGTTAGGGAAGTTTTCAACTATAATCTCTTCAAATATTTTCTCAGACCCTTTCTTTTTCTCTTCTTTCTGGGACCCCTATAATTCGAGTGTTGGTGTGTTTAATTTTGTCCCAGAGGTCTCCGAGACTGTCCTCAATTCTTTTCATTCTTTTTTCTTTATTCTGCTGTGGCAGTTATTTCCACTATTTTATCTTCCAGGTCACTTATGCATTTTCTGCCTCAGTTATTCTGCTACTGATTCCTTCTAGAGATTTTAAAATTTCATTTATTGTGTTGTTCATCATTGTTTGTTTGGTCTTTAGTTCTAGGTCCTAGTTAAACGTTTCTTGTATTTTCTCCATTCTATTTCCAAGATTTTGGATCACCTTTATTATCATTACTCTGAATTCTTTTTCAGGTAGACTCCCTATTTCTTCTTCATTTGTTTGGTCTGGTGGGCTTTTACCTTGCTCCTTCATCTGCTGCATATTTCTCTGTATTCTCATTTTGTTTAACTTGCTGTGTTTGGGGTCTCCTTTTCGCAGGCTACAGGTTCGTAGTTCCACTGTTTTTCGTGTCTGCCCCCAGTGAGTAAGCTTGGTTCAGGGGCTTGTGTAGGCTTCCTGGTGGAAGGGACTGGTACCTGTGTTCTGGTGGGTGGGGCTGGAACTTGTCTTTCTGGTGGACAGGGCCGCATACAGTGGTGTGTTTTGGGGTGCCTGTGAACTTAATATGCCTTTAGGCAGCCTCTCTGCTAATGGGTGGGGTTGTGTTCCTGTCCTGCTAGTTGCTTAGCATGGGGCATCCAGCACTGGAGCTTGCTTGCTAGCTGTTGAGTCGAGCTGGGTCTTAATGTTGAGACGGAGATCTCTGGGAGAGCTCTCGCCAACTGATATTACGTGGGGCCCAGAGGTCTCTGGTGGACCAATGTCCTGAACTCGCCCTCCTACCTCAGAGGCTCAGGCCTTACACCAGGCTAGCACACCAAGACCCCGTCAGCTACAAGGCTCAGAAGAAAAGGGAGAAGAAAAGAAAGAAAAAATAATAATAAATTTTTAAAAATTATTAAAATAAAAATGTAATAATAAAAACAAAGGGAAAAAAGGAAAGAAAAAAAGAAGAGAGCAACCAAACCAATAAATAAATCCACCAATGATAACAAGCACTAAAAACTATACTAAGATAAATATAAAAATCAGTAACTAATCAGTCAGAGACAGCAAACCCCAAGTCTACAGCTGCTCCCAAAGTCCACCGCCTCAATTTTGGGATGATTCGTTGTCTATTCAGATATTCCACAGATGCAGGGTACATCAAGTTGATTGTGGAGATTTAATCCACTGCTCCGGAGGCTGCACAGAGAAATTTCCCTTTCTCTTCTTTGTTCGCACAGCTCCTGGGGTTCAGCTTTGGTTGTGGCCCCGCCTCTGCATGTAGGTCGTCCCCAGGCATCTGTTCCTGCCCAGACAGGAGGGGGTTAAAGCAGAGGCTGATTAGGGGGCTCTGGCTCACTCCGGCCCAGGGGAGGGAGGGGTACGATTGTTATACTTGGAGTGCGGGGCGAGCCTGCAGTGGCCGAGGCCAGCATGACATTGCAACAGCCTGAGGCGCGCCGTGTGTTCTCCCGGGGAAGTTGTCCCTGGATCACGGGACCCTGGCAGTGGCGTGTCATACAGGCTCCTGGTGGGGTGTGGATAGTGACCTGTGCTTGCACACAGGCTCCTTGATGGCTACAGCAGCAGTGTTAGCATTTCATGCCTGTCTCTGGTGTCCATGCTGATGGCCACAGCTCGCACCAATCTCTGGAGCTTGTTTAGGTGGTGCTCAGCCTTCTTTTCGGAAGCCTGAGGCCTTCTACCAGCATTCAGTAGGTGTTCTGTAGGAGTTGTTCCACATGTAGATGTATTTCTGATGTATTTGTGGGGAGGAAGGTTTTCTCCACGTCTTACTCCTCCGTCATCTTCGGAACATGTTTCTTTATGTATTCATGTAACAAACATGTATTGAACACCTGTTCTGCCTCTAGTATAGTTCTAGACACATACATGAACTTGACAGGCGTGCCTGCTCTCCTGGAGCTGATGTTCCACAGCAGAGGAACAGAAAATAAACAAGTCACCCAATAAACAGAAATTGGAAAATGGCAAGTGGGAGGAAGAGAGTAAAATGGGTGCTACAGCAGCCCACAGGTTCAACTTTAAAATGTAAGGTCAAGAAAGGCTTCTCTAAGAGGTGAGAGGTAAGCTGAAACCAGGATGTTGAGAAGGATCCAACTATGCCAAGTCCTGGGGGGAGAACGTGCCCGGCACAGGGAATGACACCTACAAAGGCCCTGGGACAGGCAGGAGTGTGGCTAGAGTACGGGAGGCCAGAGAAAGTCAACAAGAGATGAGATCAGAGCTAGACCAGGCACATGAAATCACAGAAGATGTAACCCTGGAGCCTGACCTGGGAACTTGGGAACAGGGATTCTAGTCTTTCTGACCCTGTACCAGTCACTGAATCCCTCCAGTTCCTCAACAGTTCAATTTCCTAAACTGTTAAATCAGAGTGATGTCTAAACTTCATGCCAGAAATTTAGTATTCTTAAAGTGCTTTATTGGTACCAAGATAACTGGACCATCCATCAGCCAGCTTTCACTTTTATCTGAGTCTCAATTCCCTCAGCTATGACAGGGGACAGCCTGAAGGGCCTAGAAGATCAAATGAGATCAAGAAAGTGAAGTACACTCTAAATCACAAAGTCAACCCAGGGGTAGAAGAGTAGAAAGAGCGTGAGGGGTCGCTGGAGGGTTCAGCTAGGCGTGCTTCCCCCTACTCTTCCCCGGAAGTTTTCTCCTGGAGAAATCTGCTTTGCCTTTTTGCTTTTTAATCTTTAAAAACCTACATAACAATAAAAATGTCCCAGCCACCATTTCTAGTACTTTCTGTGCTTTTCTGGACTCAATCCTCAAAACAATCCTGTGAGGTAGGCATTCGTATTTCCCCTATTTCACAAATGAGGAAGTTGAGGCTTGGGTACTTTTCTTCTCTCTTGCAGTGTGCTTTCTTTACCCACCACATGTCCACAGAGTTAATCTGATCACAACTAACAGGGAGGAGCATCTATTGCCAAGTAAGAACAGTACCCGAACTGATTTAAATAGTGGACCCTTAAATACATCCTGAGGAAAATTCATCCTCTGAGTGTGGGACCACAGCTGCTTTGAGAATCAGTCCCTCAGCTGGGGAATGAAGATGAAAGTTTCCTGAGATCACCTCTCAGTCATATTCTTCAGGATGAGCAGGGAAGGAGGTACCACAATTAGATACACTTGTGTTTTTATAATTAGTCATTTTTAATACAGGTCTGTAAGAACATACCAGAAAATATCCTCATGAAGAAATGAAGTTTAGTATATAATATTAAAATTTTGTTACGCTTGCTTTTACATGACAACTATTTGTTTACTCAGTAAATGTTCATAGGCTTTGATCAAATTTATCAGTATTTTAAAGTATTAGCCAATGCCATAGCACCCAGGTATAAAATTTAAGGCTTCTGTAATCCAAACTTATTTGTCAAAAAACGGGTCTACTGATGGTTCTAACAAAACAAAATAACTGCCCTACTTGAAAAAGCAATTAGTGTTGAGAATATCAGAAACAGACATGTGGCGATTTTACATGTTCTAGCCTGCCTGTGACACAGATAGGTGACATTTAAGCTGTGCCAAGGTCTAGGTTAGTCAATCATGAAACCCATCAACCATGTCCAAACTCCAGAGACCCAAAATGCATAGTCTTAAAAACCAACAGGAGTGTGTCCCTTATATTTCTGAGACAGCTTTCTAGCTCTCTGCCCCTGCTGACATTTTTTAATGGATAAACTTCAAAAGATTTGGACTCCGAAATTATTTTTTGTGTATTTTTCTCTTAAAAAAGAAGAAAATGTTCATTCTTGCCCAACAAGCACATTTAATTTGAAGCCTCTTGGTTCTGATCAAATTTCAGGCAATTGATAAGGCATCCTGCTGGGCAATAAACCATCCAGGTCTGCAATCCGCCACCTGTCTGCCCTCTGCACAGAACCCAACCAGCTCCTTGCCTAAGGGCAACACTGCTCATCTCTGCCACCCCTCTAGCTCTGGAATTATGCAGAAAAGCCATCCCCGCAAGCTCAGCCATTAGTGGCTACAGCCTTTTAGGGGAACCTATTGCTTTCTATTGTTGGCCAAACGCAAAAATGGCTAAAAGGAAGACATTTTTGTGTTTACCGGGAGAGTAAATCCTTAAAAATATGAAAATATAGCCAAGACCCTTATTGAGTATGATACTACCTAAATGGAGAATCAGGAAATAAGTGTGAAATTCAAATGCTCTAATTACTACTCTGGGTGAAATGCCCTTTCTGGTGGCACAGAATGTGACCTTCACTGCCACATGTCCACAGAAAGTGAGGCAGACTGTTCAGGCATTCAAAAGCCTCAGACTCCCTATTTGTGTTTCCTTCCACCCCCGCACCCCGCCCGGCTTTGTTACTATTCCAGAGTGGCTATGTACTGCCTGGGGGTAGCCTGTTTGGTCTGCGGCTGCAGAAACAAACAAAGCCATTTAAACCCAATGTAAAAGGTTATGAAGAGAAAGGGAGAGTTAGTAAGGTCTGAGCAAAGAGTGAAATATAGGCTTTCACACCAAAGGAAGGCTTTAAATTGAACATGACTTTAGGAAAAATCAATTTGCCTTTTCCTTTCTTGTCATAATTTTTCCCTGCAATATGACCCTTGCCAATTATTGAAGGGTGTATCGCTGCACAAACTCTTGCACAGTGCAGCTTATCCTACAGAGTAATCACATAATGCAGCATCTGTGATGTCACAATTGGTTTCCATGGTGATGGAAAAAAGAGAATAAAGAGGGAAAAAAAAAACCATCACACAAGTGACATGACAGTCACTTTGGTAGCAGTGGAAATGCTACTTGTAAAACCATCCTTAGCCCCAGGGTCCTGGAGCTATCACTGAGACCACTGTGCAGAGAGTGACAGGGGAGATGAGGAAGAGAAGAAGGTCAGCCATCGATGAGACAGCCGTCTGGGTCAGAAACATAATCTTACATAGTCCTGTAACAAGCATTAAGGAGAACAGCAAAAGAATCAACAAGCAAACAAGTCAAAATCTAAAGTAAAAAAATATAAGGAAGCAGAAGCTTGCCCCTAGTCTCAGTCACACACCCTGCTTCTTCCTACCTGATCTGCCATCTCGCTGAATGTCCACGTGGTACCATTCCCCATCGTTGGCTTTCTTCTGAGTGGCTTTCACTTTAATGGTGCCTGAGCCCATGTCAAGCAGCAGGTACAGGTTGCCGTCGAGGAGTTCCACGGCAAAGAAGTCCACCTTGGTGTTCTTCTGGCTCCGAGCATCCTTCCTCTCCTGGGGCTTGCCGTGAGTGAAGAGGATCAGGCCGTTGCGCTCAGTGGTGCGAAAGTCAAAGGAGATAGACCCCATGCGCTTGGTGTTCCACTTGGGCAAGCTGATGTAAGCCTCCGGGGTCTCAAAGTTGATGGGGTCCAGTGTGGCCACATTCTCACACTTGAATACAACCTCCCCGTAGATTTTCATCTTGGTGTCCCCAATTCTGGCCAAGCGAGACAGCTCCAGACGGATGTCATTATTCTTATAAACAACCTGTCAAAAGCCAGACAAGTGCCACATGAATCAATCTTGCAAACAGTGACCATCCATCGCTCACTGGGCACCCAGGAAAAAGGCCCAAAATGAAGCTTCAGGACACAACAGTCTGAAACAATGAGAAACAAGAGACACAGCACTTGGAAAAGCATCTGCACAGACCTCTGAGGTGCCCACAAGCCCTGAATAAGCCCTTATATTTCCATCGTATTCCTTTTGTCTGTTTCCTTCTGGCCAATTTTTTGCGTTGTCAGAAAGTTAAACAATATAAGCTTGCAGGTAGAAATCAAAAGCGACTGAGTTGCACAGACGCAAATACTTACCTACAGAGATATTTACTGAAATGTCCTCAGTAAAGGACCAGAAACAACCTAAATGACCAGCAGTAACAGACTGGCACATCTTTAAAATGGAACATTATGCAGCCCTAATAATCAAGATAGTTGCTCCCAGTTTTGCCATAGATACTCTGAGTAACATTAAGTGAAATTAGTAAGGAACAGGACAGCATGCATTATGCTATCACTGTGCAAAGAGTGTGTGTGTTGGAAAGCGTGTGTTACATGTATATATGCTTGTAAATGCATAAATCATTTTTGGAAGGAAGCACAAGAAACTATAAAATTGTCACTGGGGAGAGGATTTGTGGGATTAATACTCAGGAGTGGAGGGAGACTTACTTTTTACTCTACCCTGTTGTATTGTTTCTCTTTTTAAAGAAGATGATTGAGTGTTAAGCATTGGTGGAGAAGGAGATCTATATTTTTTTGCACAATTGCACATGTCCTCTATATACACACAGTGAGAGAATGAAACACCCTAAAACATTTTTTAAAAACCTATTATGATTTTCTAAACCCAGTATAATCCATATAAAAGCAGGGATTAATCTTGTTCCCCAAGATCAGAGTTTCAAAAAGGTTTTGCTGTAATTATAACTGAATTTTGATGCAGTGCCCTTGGATAGGTCTTGGTCCTCTGATCTCCATGCAATGTCACATCCACACTATAATAATAAACAAGCAAAAACAGAAGGCAAAGGGCTAGCATTTGAGTATTGGTTATGCAAACCACGTTGCTAAATCCTTCACATTGTCTTATTCAAATTGTAGATGAGGACCCCCATTTAGGTTCATATCCCACATCCACTACTTCTAAGCTGTGTGAACTTCAAAGTTATTTAACTTACTTGGGTCTGCTTCCTCCTCTGAAAATGCAAATATAGGAGTAGACTATTTCTTAAGGACGAAATGAGTTAATACATGCAAAGCACTTAGAAATGGCACATGGTATGGGCATAAAAATCTCAGCTATCGGGGGTGGCTGTCGTGGCTGTTAACTCATTTTATCCCTTCCACAGAGAAGGCTGTCTTACCCTCTCCATTTTCAATAAAGTAACAAGACTTAAAAGTGCTAAAGTCTTACAATCCATCTTAGTGATAAAAAGTTAATTGGGTGAGTCACTCCAGTATATACAATTTAATCCCTAACATCCAGCTGTAGAACTGCCTCCCTTCTCTCCAACACCAGGAGAGAAGCAAGCAGAGATATTTGCCTTTTTTTTTTTTTCCTTTTTTTTTTTTTTTTTTTTTGCGGTATGCGGGCCTCTCACTGTTGTGGCCTCTCCCGTTGCGGAGCACAGGCTCCGGACGCACAGG
Source organism: Kogia breviceps (assembly GCF_026419965.1). Lineage (NCBI taxonomy): Eukaryota > Metazoa > Chordata > Mammalia > Artiodactyla > Physeteridae > Kogia > Kogia breviceps. The sequence continues at coordinate 24,303,851 of NC_081312.1, forward strand.
CTCAGCAGCCATGGCTCACAGGCCCAGCCGCTCCGCGGCACGCGGGATCCTCCCGGACCGGGGCACGAACCCGCGTCCCCTGCATCAGCAGGCGGACTCTCAACCACTGAGCCACCAGGGAAGCCCTGAGATATTTGCCTTTTAATGTCTAACTAACAACAAAGAATTGAAAATGTCTCACCTACTAGATGACCTTCACCAAGGGTGTAACCATAGTCAATAACACTGAAAATAACAACAATACTAATATTTACTGAGCACCTACTACCAGGCACTGTGCTAAGGATCTGAAGCCTAGCATCCCATTAGATCCTGACAACACCCATTTGAGATACCTACCATCATTCCCCCATTTTACAGATGCAGAAACAGACATGGAGAGTAGTTAAGGAACCAGCCCATGGTCACATGGCCGGTAACTGGCAGAGGAGGACTTGAACCCAGAGAGTTAGGCTCCAGACTCCATGTGCTTTACCTTACCACTTGTGGACACTCAGAACGACAGTTACTACCAGCACCCATGAAGTTCATCTTTAATAATACATAGAAAATCATGCATATTCATCTTCCCAATTCAAAAGTTAAATTTCTCATCTTAGCTCTACTGGACTGACCATGTGCAAAGGGGAAAAACTGCAAGATCCTTAGGCAAACACTCAAGTGACTAAATGAGAAAACAAATGATAAAAGTTTAATGACTGGCAGCTTCTCCTTTCTAACTCTCACCTCCCAACATGTGAAATCTCTCTGTCATAACCAAACTTCAACTTTCTCTGAATCTGGGTTAAATGCCTAGGACCAGAGCTCTTGTAAAGGTTAATTATTAATGTAGAACGATAGCTCATCCCAAAGGGACAGACTAAGGCTTGGCTTCATTGAACTATCAGAGAAGAAAGAGCTCAAACACCCCTACAGGAGGCAGAAGGATAAAAAGAAAAAGGCCTTTTAAAAGGATGCAGCATCCTATGAGGAGGAACCCTTCTGTGAAATGGGTATGTGACCAAGACTGGGACACACAGTGAATAACTACAATGCAGATTTCTGGAGAGACAGACAAGAGAATCCGGGCCAGAAAACTGCCAGACAAAGACTTCTCTCAGAAGCTATTTGAAAATGAGCTCTCTATCTACTCCACAGCCCTGAAATTACTTGTCTATTTATATGCAGTTTCCACACCTTTCCAACTGACGTTGAGTAACCTCTTTGAGTCCCATTTTATTTCTTTCCAAAGGCAGGAGACTCAATACCTATTCTAGAAACTGCTCCCTTCCCCACCCCCGCAGGCAGTTATCAAGATTAAATGGGATACTATACATGGTAGAACACAGAAAATCCTCAATGGTACACAAACCTAGGAACAAGCAATAGTATACCTTGGTTTCCAGCAGTACCCCAGTACTGCTGGAAACTGACAGGGGCCTGGACTGATGCTCTTCTGAGGCTCTCCTACCAATAAGAAAGGGACAGGAGGGCAGGGGTCTTGTAGCCCAGTGATACTCAGTTGAGAAATTCCATGGCTGGCATCTTCACCTTCCCCCCTAACCCCCTGCCCAGTGCAAGACCACGGCATGGCCATGAAGAAGGGTAGTAGTACTCTGGGCAGGACGTCGTGGCAAGAAACCCTGCTGGACCCCCTTACAAGGCAAATTGGTATCTGGTATAGTATTTTCTATAAATTCAGACTTTCATCTAAATGAACGCCCCCCCACACACACACACACACCCGATGACTGAACTAGGAAGAGATGTGGCAGCAAGCGACAGAAAGCAGCCTTGGCTGACAATGGCCCCGACAAGAAGCAATTAAAGACAGAGTGGTAACAGCTCCCCAGGGGAGATGACACACAACCTGGGAGGCACAGAGGCAGAGTCACAGAGAGTGACAAGCAGGTCTGACCACCCCAAACCTTGGGCTTGTAAAAGCTGCTGTTTGGACTTGCAGCTCATGCTTAGAAGGCCAGACGGTAAAACAGCTGGGGACAGAGTCTCAGGGTTAAGGCAGACTCTCTCGGAACAGCTACTCTTGTATGTCTCCCTAATCTTTGATACAGGGGCACACAGGAACAATACCAGGAGTGAGGCAAGCCATGACAACACGATCAATACAATGAAAACGGCTACCACCTACTGAGAGCCTACTATGTGCCAGGCACTTAATAAAAACTCGAATGTATATCATCCAAATTAAGGAAGTGAAATACGTAGCATTAGCATCATTTTGCAGAAAAGAAGCTCAGAGGTGATAGGTACTTGCCCAAGATCATATAGCCCCCAGATCTCTCTGACTGAATGCGGGGCAAGGCCATCCTCCAGAGGTGGCAATTTCTAAGCTCTCCGGTAGCACATGCCTACCCACAAAGCAGAAACCTCTTAAGTCAGGCACATCAGACACACCCAGCTCCCTGCAGAGGTGCTAAGCCCTCATACCTGGTCCCTCCTCTCTATCAGATCCCTACTCCTCTCCACTCCAAGGCAACCTGGAGGCCTCTGTGTGAACTCAGTATTAGAACTTCTACATACTTGCTCACCTTGTAGGTAGGTTTCCCAGCCTACAGTGCCTTCCTCTGGTCTCCAGCCTCTAATGGTGCCCCTTCACCAGGATCTACATCCAAACCCATTCCAGGCCCTCTCTGACGACTCTGGTCCTTCCTGATGCCCACCATTTGATAAACTTAGAATTCTTACATTGCCTGCCTATGATGAAGCTGTCTGCCTTACTGGCCAAACCACTAAGCCTGATTGGAAAAGGAGAGGCTGTTCTAATCTACAAGATGTGCTTTTTCATGTTAAACTCTTCCATGGTGCTCGAGGCATATAGCAGGTCCATGAGAGTGAATCTAAGGGGTAGAGACAGTCCCAGTTCACAGGAGTAAAACTTTTTCTACCTCTTCCATCTTATCCCAGGACATCACCCTGTTCTCAGCTTTCTGAGAACGTTATGTCCACAAATTCCGCTGTAAATGCCACATTCCTATGCACTTCAGCAAGGGATCCGGGAGGAATGGGGGAGTGTGTGTGCCCCGCAGTGTCCAGACGGCCTCTTGGTACTGTTTCTCCTGTCCAGGAAGGGAAGGTTTACCACCTGACCTCTCCTTTCTCGTTGTTGTTGTTTTTTTAAACATCTTTATTGGAGTATAATTGCTTTACAATGGTGTGTTAGTTTCTGCTTTACAACAAAGTGAATCAGTTATACATATATGTATGTTCCCATATCTCTTCCCTCTTGCGTCTTCCCTCCCTCCCACCCTCCCTGCACCTTTAATCCTCTATGTGTCTACACATAGGGCAATTTCAATTAAAAAAACACCACCAGATCGGCTTATGGGACCATGATTTACAGGCCTGTGACTTGATGTCTGAGCAACTGATCCAGGTCAGTGGAGGATATCTGAAGTCAGGACACTGGAGGACATTCTCTGGAGTATCTAGGCCAGACGAAACAGAACGGTGGCTAAAAGCCAGTGTCAGGGGGCCTTGATGTGGAACAGTGCTGACAACAAATCCCAATAAAGCCTTTCAACTTTACACCTATGCGTGGAGCAGTTTACATACAACAAGCAAAAGACAAAGATTTGTTCCCCACCCCAACTTAATCCTTCAACAATAGATAATAACAAAATGAGCTTATTCTCTTCAGCTTACAGGATGGTGCAGCTTCTAGATAAATTGGGGGGGGGGGGCGTGCTAATCCTCTTATCATGTGACATTCCTACTCAGGGTAAATAAATAAGAAGCCCTGTGAAAGAATCTTGCTTCTGGGGTTGCCACAGAATCACACATCCTACTTTCTCTCCACCACTTCCCCTCCGTCCTTCAGGCAAATGATGACTCTGGTCGGCTGTGATTTTCCTTTCCTATGAATTATCTGCTCCACTCATTTGTCACTCAAAACACTCGAACTTGTTATCTTTGAATAAGCACAGGTCTTACCTTTTAAGCAAACCTCAAACACCTTACTAGCAAAAACTACACATTTTACGGCTTTCAAAATCTGAAACAGCACCTAGTTGTACTGGTGCTTAATAAATGCTCATATCTTCATTAAATTAGATGTTGGGCTCAGGTGGCAGCACAGGGTAGTGGTTAAGATCATGGACTTCACAGCCGCCCTATGTGGGCTCTGAGTCCTGTTCCACCCTTTGGACAATGGTTAAGGTGCCTCAGCCTCAGGTTCTTCACCTGTAGACTACAGGTAACAAGTCTCACTTCACAGGGTTTTAAGAAATAAATAAGATAATATGATCATACATAAAAGTACTTTAGCAGTTCCTGGCACTTCATAAGCATTCAATAAATGGTAGTTATCACTATTAATTTTGTTATTCTCTTTGAGAAGCCATAACTAGATCACCAGACAGGACAGCCTGGCATGGAGTCATTAGAATGGAAAGATTGCCTTGGAGGCTAAGTTCTAAGCCAGCTGTCAGCTCAAGAGACTAGTGACAGACTCTGGATTTAACAAATTCTGAAGTTAAAATAAGAATTAAAAATTATATAATTGCCTAATGTGGCATTTATAATATGTGAAAATGCCTAACGGTGGCTATTCCGTCTCTCACACACACACACCATGCACTTGCACAGATTTAGGATTCATTAGCATTAACATCATTATCTATCACAGTGTTCCACTGACCAAATTCCAACAGTGAAGTTCAAGCACAAATGGGGCAGCAGATGGTCCTCCTAGCTTCCAAAGTCAGAAGAAGCTAATATTTGGCATGGCTGGGGCCACATCTACATCTCTGGTCTTTCTCACCGGGATCAGTAAACTAACTCTGCCTGATGAGCTACAGCTGACATCCAACCTGGGGCCCAGAGTCCCCACTGCTGCATAGCAGGGACACCACCCTTTTCATGCTTTATATTCTGTCCACAGCGGTCAGGATCTACCAAAGATTAAAACTAAGCACCAGAAATAGAAAATGGGAATTGAGTTTCAGACTCGCAAGGCAGGAGTCAAAAAATGCCTAAGTTCTAGGGTTCAAAATAAAGGCCAAAAAGACTCCAGATGAAGTTGAAACCAGTAGTAGAAATGTTGGCAATTAATTAAATTTTAAAAAGGCTGTGTGATCCAACACTCTGTAGGTCAAACAAAAACATATCTGAAAGCTGGATCTCACCAAAGACTACCAGTTTATGGTTTCTGATCTTTGGCTTAATTTGTAAGAGAGCAGTAGGCAGAGATAAAAGGGACAGACAGAAAGCAAGCAGGAGTAGTAGGAACAATCCAGACAAACTTAAGAACTGAAGTTGAACCAGCCAAGTCCTCAGTCCCTTCCTCATTTAAAAAAAAAAATAAAGAAAGCCATCTGTCACCTGGCCATGCAAGCAGTCCAGAGAGGGAGACAGCACACACACAAGTAAGCACTATGGACCAGCCAGTTACTCTAACCTCATAAACCCAGGGCAATGGGTGCCAGTCCAAGAGCCTCACTAATGATGCAAGTCATTATCACTTACACTCAAGACCTCAAGACTTAGACAAACATTTATTTTGATGGATTCTTTGTGAGAAAGCAATGATCAGGTAAGTTTGTGCTCAACTGCAGACAGAAACACTAAGAAGTTTAAGACTTACAACCTTTGGTATCATGAAGGTCTCAATTTTATTCTTCTTAAGAAGAACTTTCTTAGGACTTTTATTCAGCTAAAAAGGCTGATTAAGAACATAGGTCTATGTATCCTGTAGAAAAAATTTTCAGCCAATCCAATTTGTAGGGTATTTAGGATACTGTCAAGGTTCAGTCTGTCACAGGAGATAAGATGTGCCAGTTCAGGCTGCATCATCCTCACACAGCCTGCTAAGCTTTTCCTAAATTAATGAACCACAGACTTGGCATAACCGGAACCAGGCAAAGAAATAAGACATGAATGTGCGTGTATGGGCCATAGTTCTCCAAGACCGGCCTTAACGAATACTGAAAAAGTTTCCAGATAATCTAGAGAAGTTTTCCAGGTGATCCTTTTAACCACACCTAGATAGAAAAGTCTCCCACCTCTTAGAGCCATATGGGCAAATACATTTCTCTGCTCTTCCTTCCTAGATAATGCAATTCATTGTGAATTGATGTAATTCTATTCTACTCCCCTTCTCATTAAACCCAGGTGAAGCCTCCACCAGTCCCAGAGCTGGAACTTGAGGTGAACCTTATCTCCACTCTGGTTATCCTCTAACACAAAAGCCAACTTAATGTAAATTAAGAACATTAGGAGACCTTCAACATGGTGGAAGAGCAAGACGTGGAGACCACCTTCCTCCCCACAAATACATCAGAAATACATCTACAAGTGGAACAACTCCTACAGAACACCTACTGAACACTGGGAGAAGACCTCAGCCTTCCCAAAAGGCAAGAAACTCCCCACGTACCTGGGTAGGGCAAAAGAAAAAAGAAAAATCAGAGACAAAAGAATAGGGACAGGACCTGCACCTCTGAGAGGGAGCTGTGAAGGAGGAAAGGTTTCCACACACTAGGAAGGCCCTTCACTGGTGGAGATGGGGGGTGGCAGGGGGGAAGATTCGGAGCCACGGAGGAGAGCACAGCAACAGGGGTGCAGAGGGCAAAGCGGAGAGATTCCCGCACAGAGGATCCATGCCGACCAGCACTCACCAGCCAAAGAGGCTTGTATGCTCACCTGCCGAGGTGGGCAGGGGCTGGGAGCTGAGGCTCGGGCTTCGGAGGTCAGATCCCAGGGAGAGGACTGGGGTTGGCTGCATGAAGACAGCCTGAAGGGAGCTAGTATGCCATAGCTAGCCAGGAACGCATCCAGGAAAAGGCTGGACCTGCCTAAGAGGCAAGAGATCATTGTTTCGGGGTGCGCCAGGAGAAGGGATTCAGAGCGCTGCCCAAAAAGAGCACCAGAGATGGGTGCAAGTCGCGGCTATCAGCGCGGACCCAGAGACGGGCATGAGACGCTAAGGCTGCTGCTGCCGCCACCAAGAAGCCTGTGTGCAAGCACAGGTCACTATCCACACCGTCCCTCCCGGGAGCCTGTGCTGCCCGCCACTGCCAGGGTCCCGTGATCCAGGGACAACTTCCCCGGGAGAACACATGGCACGCCTCAGGCTGGTGCAACGTCACGCTGGTCTCTGCCATCGCAGGCTCGCCCCACACTCCGTGCTCCTCCCTCCCCCATGACCTGAGTGAGCCAGAGCTCCCGAATCAGCTGCTCCTTTAACCCTGTCCTGTCTGAGCGAAGAGCAGATGCCCTCAGGTGACCTACACGCAGAGGAGGGGCCAAATCCGAAGCTGAACCCCGGGGGCTGTGCGAACAAAGAAGAGAAATGGAAATCTCTCCCAGCAGCCTCAGGAGCAGCGGTTTAAAGCTCCACATTCAACCTGATGTGCCCTGCATCTGTGGAATACCTGAATAGACAACTAATCATCCCAAATTGAGGAGGTGGACTTTGGGAGCAATGATTTTTCCTTTTTCTCTTTTTCTGTGTAGCTCACAGTCTTGGTGCTCCGGCCGGGTATCAGTCCTGTGCCTCTGAGTTGGGAAGCTGAGTTCAGGACATTGGTCAACCAGAGACCTCCCAGCTCCATGTCACATCAAATGGTGAAAGCTCTCCCACAGATCTCCATCTCAACGCTAAGACCCAGCTCCACTCAATGACCAGCATGCTACAGTGCTGGACACTGTATGCCAAACAACTAACAAAACAGAAACACAACCCCACCCATTAGCAGAGAAGCTGCCTAAAATCATAATAAGGTCACAGACACCCCAAAACACACCACTTCCCTAACATGGGAAAGGAAAGAGTCAATCAAGTCCAGGAAGCACAGAGAGTCCCATACAGGATAAATCCAAGGAGAAACACGCCAAGACACAAATTAGTCAAACTATCAAAAACTGAATACAAAGAAAAAATATTAAAAGCAGCAAGAGAAAAATAACATACAAGGAAATCCCCATAAGGTTAACAGCTGACGTTTCAGCAGAAAATCTGCAAGCCAGAACGGAGTGGCAGGACATATTTAAAATGATGAAAGGGAAAAACCTACAACCAAGATTACTCGGTCCAGCAAGGATCTCATTCAGATTCAACAGAGAAATGAAAACCTTTACAGACAAGAAAAAGCTAAGAGAATTCAGCACCACCAAGCCAGCTTTACAACGAATGCCAAAGGAACTTCTTTAGGCAGGAAACACAAGAGAAGGAAAAGACCTACAATAACAAACGCAAAACAATTAAGAAAATGCTAACAGGAACATACATATTGATAATAACCTTAAATGTAAATGGATTAAATGCTCCAACCTAAAGACACAGACTGGCTGAATGGATACAAAAACAAGACCCATATATATGCTGTCTACAAGAGGCGCACTTCAGACCTAGGGACACATACAGATGGAAACTGAGGGATGGAAAAAGATACTCCATGCAAATGGAAATCAAAAGAAAGCTGGAGTAGCAATTCTCATATCAGACAAAATAGACTTTAAAATAAAGACTATTACAAGAGACAAAGAAGGATGCTACATAATGATCAAGGGATCAATCCAACAGGAAAATATAACAGTTGTAAATATTTAGGCACCCAACATAGGAGCACCTCAATATATAAGGCAGATGATAACAGTCAGCCATAAAAGTGGAAACCAACAGTAACACAATCATAGTAGGGGACTTTAACATCCCACTTTCACCAATGGACAGATCATCCAAAATGAAAATAAATAAGGAAACACAAGCTTTAAATGATACATTAAACAAGATGGACTTAATTGATAATTATAGGACATTCCATCCAAAAACAACAGAATATACTTTCTTCTCAAGTGCTCATGGAACATTCTCCAGGATAAATCTTATCTTGGGTCACAAATCAAGCCTTGGTAAATTTAAGAAAATCAAAATCATATCAAATGTCTTTTATGGTCACAACGTTATGAGACTACATATCAATTACAGGAAAAAGAATACAAACACATGGAAGCTAAACAATATGCTACTAAATAACCACATGCTCACTGAAGAAATCAAAGAGGAAACCAAAAAATACATAGAAACAAATGACAATGAAAACACAATGAGCCAAAACCTACGGGATGCAGCAAAAGCAATTCTAAAAGGGAAGTTTACAGCAATAAAATCCTATCTCGAGAAACAGGAAACATCTCAAATAAACAACCTAACCTGACACCTAAAGCAATTAGAGAAAGAAGAACAAAAAAACCCCAAAATTAGCAGAAGGAAAGAAATCCAAAAGATCAGATCAGAAATAAATGAAAAAGAGATGAAGGCAACAATAGCAAAGATCAATAAAACTAAGAGCTGGTTCTTTGAGAAGATAAACTAAATTGATAAACCATTAGCCAGACTCATCAAGAAAAAAAGGGAGAAGACTCAAATCAACAGAATTAGAAATGAAAAAGGAGAAGTAACAACTGACACTGCAGAAATACAAAGGATCATGAGAGACTACTACAAGCAACTCTACACCAATAAAATGGACAACCTGGAAGAAATGGACAAATCTTAGAAATGCACAACCTGCCAAGACTGAACCAGGAAGAAATAAAAAATATGAACAGACCAATCACAAGCACTGAAATTGAAACTGTGATTAAAAATCTTCCAACAAACAAAAGCCCAGGACCAGAAGGCTTCACAGGTGAATTCTATCAAACATTTAGAGAAGAGCTAACACCTATCCTTCTCAAACTCTTCCAAAAGATAGCAGAGGGAGGAACACTCCCAAACTCATTCTATGAGGCCACCATCACCCTGATACCAAAACCAAACGAAGACGTCACAAGGAAAGAAAACTACAGGCCAATATCACTGATGAACATACATGCAAAAATCCTCAACAAAAAAAGGTAACAGAATCCAACAGCACATTAAAATGATCATACACCATGATCAAGTGGACTTTATTCCAGGAATGCAAGGATTCTTCAATATACGCAAATCAATCAACAAGATACACCATATCAACAAACTGAAGGAGAAAAACCATATGACCATCTCAATAGATGCAAAGAAAGCTTTTGACCAAATTGAAATAAAAACCCTGCAGAAAGTAGGCACAGAGGGAACTTTCCTCAACATAATAAAGGCCATATATGACAAACCCATAGCCAACATCGTCCTTAATGGTGAAAAACTGAACCCATTTCCACTAAGGTCAGGAACAAGACAAGGTTGCCCACTCTCACCACTCTTTTCAACATAGTTTTGAAAGTTCTAGCCACAGCAATCAGAGAAGAAAAAGAAATAAAAGGAATCCAAATGGGAAAAGAAGAAGTAAAGCTGTCACTGTTAGCAGATGACATGGTACTATACATAGAGAATCCTAAAGATGATACCAGAAAACTACTAGAGCTAATCAATGAATTTGGTAAAGTAGCAGGATACAAAATTAATGCACAGAAATCTCTGGCATTCTTATACACTAATGATGAAAAATCTGACAGTGAAATTAAGAAAACACTCCCATTTACCACTGCAACAAAAGGAATAAAATATCTAGGAATAAACCTACCTAAGGAGACAAAAGACCTGTATGCAGAAAATTATAAGACACTGATGAAAGAAATTAAAGATGATAAAATAGATGGAGAGATCTACCATGTTCTTGGATTGGAAGAAATCAACATTATGAAAATGACTCTACTACCGAAAGCAATCTACAGAATCAATGCAATCCATATCGAATTACCACTGGTATTTCTTACAGAACTAGAAAAAAAAATTTCACAATGTGTATGGAAACACAAAAGACCCCGAATAGCCAAAGCAATATTGAGAATGAAAAATGGAGCTGGAGAAATCAGGCTCCCTGACTTCAGACTATACTACAAATCTACAATAATCAAGACAGTATGGTACTGGCACAAAAACAGAAATATAGATCAATGGGACAGGATAGAAAGCCCAGAGATAAACCCACACACATATGGTCACTTTATCTTTGATAAAGGAGGCAAGAATATAAAGTGGAGAAAAGACAGCCTCTTCAATAAGTGGTGCAGGGAAAACTGGACAGGTACATGTAAAAGTATGAAATTAGAACACTCCCTAACACCATACACAAAAATAAACTCAAAATGGGTCAAAGACCTAAATGTAAGGGGAGACACTATCAAACTCTTAGAGGAAAACATAGGCAGAACACTCTATGACATAAATCACAGAAAGATCCTTTTTGACCCACCTCCTAGAAAAATGGAAATAAAAACAAAACTAAACAAATGGGACCTAATGAAACTTAAAACCTTTTGAACAGCAAAAGATACCATAAAGAAGACCAAAAGACAACCCTCAGAATGGGAGAAAATAGTTGCAAATGAAGCAACTGACAAAGGATTAATATCCAAAATTTATAAGCAACTCATGCAGCTCAATAACAAAAAACCAAATAACCCAATCCAAAAATGGGCAGAAGACCTAAATAGACGTTTCTCCAAAGAAGATATACAGATCGCCAACGAACACATGAAAGAATGCTCAACATCATTCATTATTAGAGAAATGCAAATCAAAACTACAATGAGATATCATCTCACACCGGTCAGAATGGCCATCATCAAAAAATCTAGAAACAGTAAATGCTGGAGAGGGTGTGGAGAAAAGGGAACCCTCTTGCACTGTTGGTGGGAATGTAAATTGATACAGCCACTATGGAAAACAGTATGGAGGTTCCTTAAAAAATTACAAATAGAACTACCATACGACCCAGCAATCCCACTACTGGGCAAATACCCTGAGAAAATGATAATTCAAAAAGAGTCATGTACCAAAATGTTAATTGCAGCTCTATTTACAATAGCCAGGACATGGAAGCAACCGAAGTGTCCATCAACAGATGAATGGATAAAGAAGATGTAGCACATATATACAATGGAATATTACTCAGCCATAAAAAGACACAAAACTGAGTTATTTGTAGTGAGGTGGATGGACCTGTGGTCTGTCATACAGAGTGAAGTAAGTCAGAAGGAGAAAAACAAATACCATATGCTAACACATATACATGGAATCTAAGAAAAATAATGTCATGAAGAGCCTAGGGGTAGGATGGGAATAAAACACAGACCTACTAGAGCATGGCCTTGAGGATATGGGGAAGGGGAAGGGGAAGCTGCAACGAAGTGAGAGAGTGGCATGGACATATATACACTACCAAACGTAGGGTGGATGGCTGGTGGGAAGCAGCCGCATGGCACAGGGAGATCAGCTCGGTGCTTTGTGACCACCTAGAGGGGTTGGATAGGGAGGGTGGGAGGGAGGGAGACACACGAGGGAAGAGATATGGGAACATATGTGTATACATAACTGATTCACTTTGTTGTAAAGCAGAAACTAACACACCATTGTAAAGCAACTATACTTCAATAGAGATGTTTAATAAAAAAAAAAAAAAAAAAAAGATACAGCAGACGGAGGAACACTCCCAAACTCATTCTATGAGGCCACCATCACCCTGATACCAAAACCAGACAAAGATGTCACAAAGAAAGAAAACTACAGGCCAAAATCATAGATAAACATAGATGCAAACATCCTCAATAAAATACTAGCAGACAGAATCCAACAGCACATTAAAAGGATTATACACCATGAAAAGTGGGGTTTATCCCAGGAATGCAAGGATTCTTCAATATACACAAATCAATCATTGTGATACACCAAATTAACAAATTGAAGGAGAAAAACCATATGATCATCTCAATAGATGCAGAGAAAGCTTTTGACAAAATTCAGCACCCATTTAAGATAAAAACCCTGCAGAAAGCAGGCGTAGAGGGAACTTTCCTCAACATAATAAAGGCTCTATATGACAAACCCACAGCCAGCATCGCTCTCAATGGTGAAAAACTGAAACAATTTCCACTAAGATTAGGAATAAGACAAGGCTGCCCACTCTCACCACTATTTTTCCACATAGTTTTGGAAGTTTTAGCCACAGCAATCAGAGAAGAAAAAGAAATAAAAGGAATCAAAATGGGAAAAGAAGAAGTATAGCTGTCACTCTTTGCAGTTGACATGATAGTATACATAGAGAATCCTAAAGATGCTACCAGAAAACTACAAGAGCTAATCAATGGATTTGTAAAGTAGCAGGATACAAAATTAATGCACAGATATCTCCTGCATTCCTATACACTAATGATGAAAAATCTGAAAGAGAAATTAAGGAAACACTCCCATTTACCACTGCAAAATAAAGAATAAAATACCTAGGAATAAACCTACCTAAGGAGACAAAAGACCTTTACTCAGAAGACTATAAGACACTGTGAAATAAATTAAAGAAGAAACAAACAGATGGAGAGATATACCATGTTCTTGGATTGGAAGAATCAACATTGTGAAAATGACTATACTACGCAAAACAATCTACAGATTCAATGCAATCCCTATCAAACTAGCAATGGGATTTTTCACAGAACTAGAACAAAACATTTCACAATTTGTATGGAAACACAAAAGACCCCGAATAGCCAAGGCAATATTGAGAAAGAAAAACGGAGCTGGAGGAATCAGGCTCCCGGACTTCAGACTACACTACAAAGCTAGAGTAATCAAGACAATATGGTACCGGCACAAAAACAGAAATATAGATCAATGCAACAGGTTAGAAAGCCCAGAGATAAACCCACGCGCATATGGCAGAATACGCAGTGGAGAAAAGACAGTGTCTTCAGTAAGTGGTGCAGGGAATACTGGACAGGTACATGTAAAAGAATGAAATTAGAACACCCCCTAACACCATACACAAAAATAAACTCAAAATGGATTGGAGACCTAAATGTAAGGCCAGACACTATAAAACTCTTAGAGGAAAACATAGGCAGGATACTCCGTGACATAAATCACAGCAAGATCCTTTTTGACCCACCTCCTAGAGAAATGGAAATAAAAACAAAAATAAACAAATGGGACGTAATGAAACTTCAAAGCTTTTGCACATTAAAGGAAACCATAAACAAGACAAAAAGCCCTCAGAATGGGAGAAAATATTTGCAAACAAATCAACTGACAAAGGATTAATCTCCAAAATTTACAAGCAGCTCATGCAGCTCAATATCAAAAAAACAAACACCCCAATCCAAAAATGGGCAGAAGACCTAAAGAGACATTTCTCCAAAGAAGATATACAGATTGCTAACAAACACATGAAAGAATGCTCAACGTCACTAATCATTAGAGAAATGCAAATGAAAACTACAATGAGGTATCACCTCATACCAGTCAGAATGGCCATCATCAAAAAAATCTAGAAACAATCAATGCTGGAGAGGGTGTGGAGAAAAGGGAACCCTCTTGTACTGTTGGTGGGAATGTAAATCGACATAGCCACTATGGAGAACAGTATGGAGGTTCCCCTAAAAACTAAAAATAGAACTACCATATGACTCAGCAATCCCATTACTGGGCCTATACACTGAAAAAAAAAAAAAAAACATAATTTAAAAAGAGTCATGTACCACAATGTTCACTGCAGCTCTATTTACAATAGCCAGGACATGGAAGTAACCTAAGTGTCCAACTTAGGCTGGACATTTAGATGTGGCACATATATACAATGGAATATTACTCAGCCATAAAAAGAAACGAAATTGAGTTATTTGTAGTGAGGTGGATGGATCTAAAGTCTCTTATAAAGAGTGAAGTAAATCAGAAAGAGAAAAACAAATACCATATGCCAACACATATATATGGAATTTTAAAAAATGGTTATGAGGAAACTAGGGTCAGGACAGGAATAAAGACGTAGAGAATGGACTTGAGATCATGGGGAGGGTGAAGGGTAAGCTGGGACAAAGTAAGAGAGTAGCATTGACATATATACACTACCAAATGTAAAATAGCTAGCTAGTGGGAAGCAGCCGCATAGCACAGGGAGATCAGCTCCGTGCTTTGTGACCATCTAGAGGGTTGGGATAGGGAGGGTGGGAGGGAGACGTAAGAGGGAGTGTATATGGGGATATATGTATATGTATAGCTGATTCACTTTGTTATAAAGCAGAAACTAACACACCATTGTAAAGCAATTATACTCCAATAAAGATGTTAAAAAAAGAATATTAATTAAGCTAACTTAATGTAAGGTACAAACATTGAAAACAAACAAAAAAAATCCATGTAAATGTGCCATATAACTCTAGACCATGGAGCATACAAAATAACATGAGATATAATCTCTGGTACCAACACGCTTAGAAATGTTGAAGGATATTTTATAATTTATATCAGAATTGGAACGAGATACCTGTCACTCCAGTTAATTAACATGCAAGGACCTATAATCAGAAACTTGACCCGGACTGTATTTCTCTTCCCTCTGCTTTCTAGGAATGGCACTGTTATGGTCTTTTGACTTTATAAACAAAAAGCCTGTGTGTTTCTGATGGCGTAACCACTGCATCCCCAGTGTCTGGCACACAGCTGAGGCTCAACAAATATACACTCTATATTCTTGTATTTTCTTAAGTACTACACTGACCTACCCAGTGCATATGTACATTTCCTTCTGTGTTAGAATATTTGATGAGAGCACCAACCTGACTACCGTGAAAGTTACATGTCACAAAGCAGAGGAACTAAGATCAGATGAGTAGGTGATACCTGATTATGAAAAGCTCTAAAAATATAGTCATTATGCAATTGGGAAAAAAAGGAACCATTAGAGTAGACAGGAAGCCTTTAGCGGTTTCATTAGAAAGATGACAAAATTTAAAAGGTGCCTTCCTGAATCACTAGGAATCTACGGTTATTTTTATTCTGAGGACTAGACATGACTCTAATCACCTTATTTTTTTCCCTGGGGATTACATGCCCTTCTCTGCTTAGAACCCTTCAATGGTTTTCTATCAACTTCAGAATCAAATGCAAACTTTGAAGCATTACATAGAAGTCTTCCTGACCTAGCCCCCTCATCATCATCATCAGCCTTGCCAAAGTTCTGTAGTTCTTCCAATAAACCACTGCCACCCTCCCCCCCCACCCCGCCCCAGGATAAACCTCACTTGGATTCTCTATCTGAGTAACTACTGCTCACCATGAGAGGCACAGCTGACGCATCACCTACTCTGGAAGCCTTTCCCAACATTCTTGCCCATTCCACTCCCACCCACAGCTGATTTCCTTCCCTCTTCTCCCAAAGGTCCATGTTCCAACTGCTGTCAGAATTTATCACGTTGTGCTGTAATTGTCTGTCTCCCGCGGTCTATCCCAGTGCCTGGCACGAAGTCAGTATATGTTTTTAGGAGGATGTGGAAGAATGGAGAGGAAGAAGGGCAAGGAAGATCACAAAGTCTAAATCCTGATGCCTCTGTGTCAAGGAGGACTGAAAGGCAGAAAGAAGCCTCTTCATTCATTCTGCTTGACAGTAAGTGATGAGACAAGAATGTAGAAAGCTGAAGTATCACAGTTGAAAAGAATCTGATAGAACCATTGAATGGTTGTTCTCCCTCATGTGCATGCTTAAGAAATGTGTTTATATTTTCGGCCTATAAATATGGAAAGTTCTGCACCCTAGAGTGGCAGCTGTCATTAGCCTGTGTGTCTTGGCGGAACACTCATAGAAGCAGCAGCGATAAAAGCCAATCACAAATTCTAGCAAGGTACTCTAGGAGACTGCCTGACAACGCCCAGCACTGCCTCCCCCTCTTGTAGCATGCGAAGAGACTGCCGTACACTTCTTTACGACTATGTAGCCTGGACTGTCATAGAAAACATATTTTGAAACAATACCTCAGAGCCTTTATGCCCTGCACCCAGAGTCAAAAAACCAAGAATGAATCCCCAACAATGAAGTCTTTGGCCATGGCTAGCAACTTCTGGCCGCCACCAACTACCCTGCAAGAATATAGATTACAAGAGTAATGCCAAACAGCTTTTGAAGAAAACTTGTAGGAAAAGCCCAAAGGCAAAAGAGCAAGGGAGAACTACTATAAAAGGACTCAATGAAACAGAACCTTCAAGATGTCTGACATAGTTGGCTGGAAACAACAGTAGCGTATCAGGAAAGCCAAGTATTCTATGCAGCCCAGAAAAATGAAAGCAGTGAGTTCAGAACCATGGCCAGTGACAGACTACACCAAGAGGTGCTGACCAACGCACAAGCTCCAGGAGGACTATCTAAGGCTAACAGGGCAAGTTCACATAGGGGCTTTGCAGTTCACCCTCTTACAGTGTGAAGCCCATTCATGCATATAAACTACATGTGGACCAGAGATGTATGGCTTCCTGATGGTCACCCAACTTTCTAAGAAGGGGCTCTGCCTGTCAGAAGCAATTATCAACTATTTCTTGCCTAGCCTGCTAAGCAGCTCTGCTTCCAGCCTAATAAGGGCTCTAATCAGATGGCTTTGCAAGGTGACCCAAAGAGCCCCTCTGCAACCAGCAGAAGAGGTGAGGAAAGTATAGGAAGAATATGCCAGGCTGGCGGGTACCTGATCACATAATCATTTCCAACCGTGTGCAAAAGATAGCAAAAAGAGTTGGGTTCATACTGACAATAATATAGACAGAAATGCTAGGACTCAAATTAATTTTTTCGAAACAGGTTCCTTTATCCTTGGTTAATTTCAAAATAAAGAGTCGTGCAACAAACAAGGCCAACCTCCTTATAGGGGGTCCCTTTCAAGGTGATGGTCCTTAGCCCCAGTACTTACACACGTGACTTTACCTTTAGTAAATCTGCAGAGACCTACATAGCCACTAGATGTCCCTTATGCCACGTAAAACCAACCCGAGATGAATTTCACTACCAGTTACACAAATCATATTTAAAGAAAGCTTTTCTAAGTCTTGGACCTTAGGTGTCAACTATAACTCCTATTACAACTCACTCCTTCTCCTTATTTATATTTTGTTCATTTCTACAGTATTTCAATAGTCTTTTACAATGAAATATTAAATTACAGGTAGAGCATAGGAAACTATTATGAATTAAAATTCAGAGGTAGAAATGATAGAGACATAGAGAAGAGTATTGCGGGAAAGGGGTATAGGGTGTCTAAAGAGATCCAAAATTCATTATCACTTCTAGGAATCAAATAAGTTTCAATATAAATGGAGAAACCCACAAGCTAAGCTTAAATTCAGAGTCTCCATACATTGGAATGTTAGATTCAATGAAATTAGGTGTGGCAAATAATTTTAATTTCACATGTCAAGTTTGATCAATTAAGAGTGACTACCTAGGACACAAAATAGGAAAGATTGGTCACAGCACAATAATGAGCAACATCTAATCTGGTTATGAAAATGCGGCATGGTGGCTCCCATGATATGCATTTGCAGAACCTGAGTTAACCCCCAGCTCTAAGCCTCCCAGACTTGGGATGACCGTGGGTGATGGCAGCAATGATGATGGTAGTAGTAGAAGTAGCAAAAGTAGCAACAGCTAACCCTAGTGGAGGGTCTTCCATGGGCCAGGTATTGCTCTTAGTATTTTACATAAAATAATTTAATCCTCATATGGCAAGTATCCAAATCAAGATACAAACCCAAACCAAGATATGACAGTACTTTTGAGAGTAAAAGAGAGCACTTAATAATTCACCTGGGGCTCCCCTCGTGGCGCAGTGGTTGAGAATCCGCCTGCGGATGCAGGGGACACGGGTTCGTGCCCCGGTCCGGGAAGATCCCACGTGCCGCGGAGCGGCTGGGCCCGTGAGCCATGGCCGCTGAGCCTGCGCGTCCGGAGCCTGTGCTCCGCTAAGGGAGAGGCCACAACAGTGAGAGGCCCGCGTACCACAAAAAAAAAATAATAATAATAATAATTCACCTGGACAACAGGTAACCCAGAACTTTCCAAGACTACCTGAGTTGGATGGTCACCCTATCTGATCCTCACAACAACCTGGGGCATGAAAGGCAGCATAACTAAGGTACTGGCCTGCAAGCCTTGTAGCTGCCCAGCTTCCAGACTGAAGACAGAACCCAGAGACAGCTACAGAGACATCAACAGCTTATGGGATGGGGATCTTACATGTCTGCAGCCAAAGGGCCTGGAGCGACACCCCACTGTGTGGAGCAGACAGGAGGCAGGACACGGCAGCCATATTCCCTACTCAGGGGAGGAGGAGGCTACCACTTATAGATGGAAATGACGTCAGGTTGGTTCATCAGTTACCAGGGAAACCAGGGCTGGGGCAGGGGGCAAGCACACAGGCAATTACTGATTAAGCCCTATAGTTAAGAGGACTGGATGGTCATGTGAGTGAAGCAGGGACCGGTCAGGAAGATATACAAGGAGCAAGAGAGCAGCCATCTTGAGTGGCCTGGCTACACATTTCATCCCTACATACCCTGCACAACCCTTACAATCTGGGTCCACTCCTCTTCTGCGACACGCCTGGGGTCATTTAGAGGTGCACTGCAACCGGATACCACAAATGCAACACAGACAGCAGCTAAAGAGTAAGCCAGGTGCTTACTGGGTCAATTTTTCATGCAAGTCCAGAGGAGGGCAACAATGGCATCTCACTGTAGACCCAGCAATCAGACTCATTTCACAGTGAGGCCACCATTCTTGGCGAGTTTGCAAACAGATCTCCCTCTGCTCAGACTAGGGGCGAACTGTAACATGTTTAACAGGCACGGCAGAGGGGAGATCATTACCATCAGGCAAAATACAAGCAGTAGCAGCATCCTGAGATAACACCACCCTTAGTCCTCATTCCCCACAGCTGAGGCCAAATACTGGCAAGGCGGTTTAACAACAGACCACAGGGTTAATATAATGGTGCCTTTCTCCAGCAGGGGCCCCGGATTAATTACCTTAGTTGTCTTAAGTGGGGCAGGTGGAAGACAGGTGAAATCTAAGTTCTTTTCTAATCCTGTTCCCCATGGGGTGCTACATCCAAACAGCCGACGACTTACCACCAGTCCCAGGGCCTTTATATAATGTGTCCCCCGGGTGGATCCTATGGCGAGGGCAAAAGTGAGTTACTGTCCTGACCAACAGCTGGCCGAGGTCCTTTGCGGTTAACAGTTGTACTCGGATGGTGTTGACTAGTTGCCTCTGGGTTAACACGGCCTAGGCACTGGGACCATCGCTCCTGGGATACTCAGTTATAGTTCGCAGGGCTCGAGTTAGCCTCCTGGTCCTCGTGTTGAGAGAGCGTTTTCCTGTCTCAGCTGTTGTTTAAGTAGCCTGTTCATCCTTCCAATTAGCTGGGCAGCAGTGGGGTTGTAGGGCAGGTGGAAATGCCAGCGTATGTCATTTTTATCGGCCCACGCCTGAACTTCATGGCCGGTAAGGTGGATCTCTGGGTCACTATCCAATGTCCATGGGGGTCCTGTACATCACACACAGCTGTTCTAGACCCCGAATAGTGATTTTTGGCGTTGCTCGAGGCCTCGGGTAGGCCTTTTCTAAGGTCTCCCACCTGTTGTAACGTTGTGTAGGTGCATATGGCTGCTGTTCCATCACACTATATGGTTGCTCTGCCCACTTCCGTAGCTGGGATCAGGAGCCCAAGGACACTCTTATTAGTTTGCCGTTGCCACGGGCCCCAAGCAAACCCTTCCAGGTAACTGGCCACGTCCAAGTCACAAGTCCGTCCCTGAGTTAATATCCCTAAAGCCTGTGTCTGTTAACTGTTTAGGGGTGGAGGGTCAGAAAACACCTAAGTATATGACAGATAATCCAGGTCCTTGCGTTTTTTTCTGTATTCACCAGCGATCCCCGTGCGGTCAGAGGAACCACAAGCACGGGGCTGTTACTTTTAAACGGGTAAGAGATTCCAAGGTTAACAGGATATCATCAATCTAATGGAAAAGAAAGACATCTCCCATGGCAGTCGGCCGCCCCACAGGCTAGTGGACAGCCAGCCA
Organism: Kogia breviceps; assembly: GCF_026419965.1. Lineage (NCBI taxonomy): Eukaryota > Metazoa > Chordata > Mammalia > Artiodactyla > Physeteridae > Kogia > Kogia breviceps. The sequence goes on from NC_081312.1 coordinate 24,324,666, forward strand.
CCTCGAGATCACCCCTGCAATTTTCCATTCCCCATCCTTATTTCCTGACATCTTGGAGCTCACAGGAGTTTTCTCAGCCTCCTGGCTGGCTCTTCAACTGTTGGGCTGCACCCGAGCCTTGTCACTGCCCAGTCTGGAGACTGAAGAAAGAGCCCGGAGACAGTAACAGAGACATTAACGGTTTATTGGACAGGTGATCTTACTGGTCCACAGCAAAAGGTCCTGGAGTGACACCCCACTGTGAACAGCAGCTGACAAACAGACCATGGGGCAGCCATCTTTGCTACTTGGTAGGGAAAGAGGCTACCATTTATAGGAGAAATTGATATCAGGTTGGCTCATCAGTTACCAGGAAAACCAGCAGCTGGGGCAGGGGGCAAACATGCAGGCAGTTACTGATTAAGCCCTATAATTTACAGGATTGGCTGGTCATGTGAGTGAAGCAGGAAGTGGTTGAGTAGGGGATGCACAGAGAGCAAGAGGACGTCCATCTTGAATGGTCTGACCATACATAGGGGTAAGAGACTTTTGCTGAAGTCAAACTATATGGGTTCAAATCTTTACTTTGCTTCTTGTTATTGTGTAACCTGGACAAGTTATTGAACCTCTCTGTACCTCAGCTTCCTCATCTTTGAAGTGGGAATAGTAACAGTACTCTTACCTCATAGGGTTGTTGTGAGGACTAGAAGATTAAGTAAACGTAGGGGGTTTAGAATAGCTCTTGGCACATTGTAAGTGTTGGTTACAATTATCTTCATTTTACGGAAGAGGAAACAGGAATCAGAGATTTTAGTATCTGTCTAAGGTCCCACAGCTATTATGTAGTGGAGCCAGAATCAAATAAGAGTAAGTCTGGCTTGGGAGCCTGTGTTCAATAACTATCACTATCCTACCTCTACACAACAGAAGAAAACAAACAATGTTTCCATAAGATCCCTCCTATAATCCAGTTTCTCCAACTAGCTGGACTATAAGAGAATCACCAGAAATGGGAGTCCCTCCTGCCTGAGGCTTAGGCTAGCAGGTTACAGTCAAGAAGGCACACTGAATGAAGTATGCTCAGGGCATCCGTCAAAGCCCTGTGGAAGATCTCTCCTGGGATCCATGCCCCCCCTTAGGCTATATGAGAGAGGTGTAAAGGAGGTGTAGAGGAGCCAGGAAGAATCTGCTTCCCAAACTCAACTGCTGAAGTTCACTGATTCAAAAACTGGTGAAGACCCGCCTCCGACCATGCACACGGGGCCCGATCCAGAGCTCCTCTCTCTTGAGTCCACCTGAATTTCCCTCCCAGTGGCCACCTGCATCCTTCGTGACCCTCCTAATGAAAAAGATGGCAAACGCAACTGCTGGACACAGAGGAGTGAGTGCCAGGCTAGCTGAGCACACCTGTTACCCCAGAACTAGACCATGATCCATCCAAAACAGGGCCAGGAACTGGCTGCCACTGCTGACTTGCCCAGAACTCCAACCAGCTCTTCTAGTACTTACTCAGATCCTCAATAAGTATTAACTGTTTATTTTCATAATGAGAGCTGGGAAGGTTACCATAGCCACCTGTCCAGCGACATGAGACTGACCTAAATTAGCCCTGTCCTCATAGTAGCCCCTGGCTTATTTTAAGTGGGCCATCAGTTTGCAAATGGTTTACTCATGAGGTGTGCCTGTAAGCAAACCAAGTTCCTAGAAGAATAAGCACTTTGAGTCTGCCAAGGGGAAAAACATCTGTCTCTCTGAAAGGCTGAATAATTCCTCCCAAAGATATCAGGTCCTAATGGCTAAAGTCTGTAAAATACTACCTTACTGGAAAAGGGTCTTTGCAAATGTGGTTAAGGCTCTTGAGATGAGATTATCCTGTACTATCCAGGTGGGCCCTAAATGCAATCACCTGCATCCTTATTAGAGTGAAGCAAAAGGAGATTACACATGCAGAGAGAAGACAACAATGTAAAGGTGGTGGCAGGATTGGAGAGATGCAGCCGCAAGTCAAGAAATAGCAGCAGCTACCAGAAACTGGAAGAGACAAGCAACAGATCCTACCCTACAACTTCCAGGGAGGAGCGTGGCCTTGCTGACCTCTTGAATTCTGCCTGGTGAAACTGGAAACTGATTTTGGACTTCTGACCTCCAAGACTGTGAGAGAATAAATTTCTGCTGCTGTGTTAAGCCACCAGTTTCTGATACTTTGTTATAGTAGCCAAAGGAAATATACTCTTTCTCTTCTCATTCCCCAGCCCCTATTAAAGTTTGACTTGCAATAACTCCCTCAAGGCAAAGCCTGCCTGCTTTGAGCTCAAGCTTGCCATACATGGATTTCTCAGGTTTGGCGAGGAAGAACCAAGCAAGAGTGGAAAACTGTCCAGGCCTATCAACACTAGTATTCCAATCCTAGGATGTTCTGTCTCTTAAACTTAAATTACCAGCTATGCTTAGCTATCAGGTTTTTGATCCCACAGCTTTATCAAGTATGTGCTTATATAATAAAGAGAGGCTGCCTGACTCTCATAACCCACCAGAGCTGGAGTTCAAATCAAAGCAAAAATTAATATAAGAATTAAAACATGAATTATGTACAATTCACTGTGCTAGAAGCCATCTAATTTTTACAACACAATCTCTTTCCTGAAGAACTTAGCATGTTCTGGGGAAAATAGACATGTATATTGTTATTCATTCACTGAGCATTTACCTTGCAACTACTATATACAAAGGACCATGCTGAGAAGTGTGAGGGATACAAAGAAGAAAGAGACACTGGCTCTTCCCTCAGAGATTTTTTTTTTTTACTCTATTAAAGGAAACAGATACATACACATTTATTCAGTTATTCATATGCTCATTGTCTATTCATTCAGTGTCATGTTCTGTGGAAATACAAAGATGAAAAAGGTAAGTCCTCTGTTAGAAGGGGAGACAGTCAGAAAAGTTAGCAACATGCATGACAAAGGATTCTATAAAGTATTCCTACTTACCACGAAAGCAAGGATGAGCCCTAATTCAACCTATGAGTGGGAGAAAGGGTCAATCAAAAAATTGACCTTCCAAAGGATAGAGTACTAAGGTGAGGCTTAATAAATGACTTGCATCAGCCAGGAGAAAGAGGAAAGTAAGAGAAACAACATGCGGAAAGAGAGACAAGGGTGAAAAATCTTGGCATATTCACAGAATGGAGAGTGATTAGTATGGCTGAATTACACAGAGTAGTGGGAGGGATGGAGGTGATGGTAGAGAAGATGGTAAAAAAGGAAACTGGCTAAGACCCCAGAAGACCTCCTGCATTCAGCTGCAAAGTTTTAATTTGGTCCTAAAGGCAGTGGGGAACCACTCATGCAGCAGAGTCATGAGGTCAGGTTGGCACTGTATAAAAGATTAATCTGGTGGCCATAGGAAATGAATTAAAAGGAAGCAAATTTTTTAAAAAGCAAAAAACAACTTGAAAATCTACAGCAACATGACATATGTAAGACCAAAAGTATAAAAAGTGCAATGAATAGAATTATTATGGCTTGGTGACATATGTGTCAGGTAAGAGAAAAGCATAAAGAAAATGAAGAAGGAAGGATCAAGCTGATAAAATAAATTCATACCAAATCACAGTCTTAAAAACGAAGCTAAGGGGACTTCCCTGGCAGTCCAGTGGTTGAGACTTCGCCTTCCACTGCAGGGTGTGAGGGTTCGATCCCTGGTTGGGCAGCTAAGATCCCACACGCCTCGGGACCAAAAAACCAAAACATAAAACAGAAGCAATACTGTAACAAAGTCAATAAAGACTTAAAAAGAAAAAGAAGCTAAGCACTGAGGACCCAGAGCAGGAAAAACATAATCAGAAACAAGTTTTTGTGAAAAACAATATGGCAGCTGTGTGCAGCATATTAAAAAAATATCCAAATAAGAGAAAGTAATTTCCAGGTCTAGAGCAGTGATGATAAAAATGGAAGGAGGGGAAGGTTCTAGAAAAATTTCAGAAATAAAGCTGAGAGGGCTTGATGACTTGCCGGAGGCCCTGGGAAGGCTATACTGGCTGGGTCGGCTGAGGCATCCAGTTCTCCATCTGACACTGGTAATGAAGGACAGATACTAGGTGCCAAGAACGGTGATAAATGCTTTACATTTAGAATCCCCTGTAATTATCACAACAATTCTATGTGGTAGCATCATTGTCCCATTTTACAGATGAGAAAACTGAGACTTGGAGAAGTCAAAATGACTTACCCAGGCTCACAAAGCTTTCAACTGGCAGAGGAAGGATCTCAGCTCAAGTCTATCTGACTCCCAAATGGATTCTCAAAACCATTAGGCTCCCACTGTAAAGCAGTTATACTCTAATAAAGATGTTTAAAAAAAACCCATTAGGTTGCATGGTTGGCCTGTATATTCCAATTACTTTGGACAAAACAACATTTTAGAAGTTTAGAAACAACCTTTATTCAATCACAATGCTATTACTACTTCTCAGGAAATCATCCCCACCTAGGAACTCCTCTGTTCACAGACAAAACCACAACGAAGACTTATATACTGTTGTATATATGAATCAGTGTGTCACTGCATTTACCAACTTTCCTTGAAATCCAAATCAGCAGCTGGAAAGCTTGGTACCATCTAATCAGGCCAAACTGGAGTGATCAAGGAAACAAAAAATAGGCAAGGAGCCTAGGGAATACATGGCATTTGGGGGACCTTCCTGTAACCAAAGGTCTAATAGATATCCTGAGAGGAAGCTAAGACTTTGTAAAAACCTACCCACTTTTACCTCTGCCTCTATGATTTTTAGAATTTATTTCTGGGCTGGCATGAAAGTAACCACTATCATGGTGTTTCTTTAAATGCTTCCTAAGGAGGTGCTGACACTAAAAAAGGATAGCAAAGTGTTTCTACCTGTAAACAAAGCAAACAGTATAAAATTAAATTTATGGTTGCAGAGTTTACCAAGGACCTTTCCTGGAACTTTCATAGCACTGACCACATGGTCACTGTTTTCCCCATTTCTAATGGACCGTTTAACTGGCCATGCCCTTGTCTATGTTTTCTTTCATCCCAAAGGTAGAAAATATTTATTTTCCTGCCTCACATAATTTTGACCAGCAAGTGTCTTCTGTATTTACCACAATCCAAGGATTGAGGAAGACATGGATAATGGCATCCTTCTCCCTGGCCCCTTATGGGCTGCCCTGAAGAAAGTGCTGACAGCATGGCCTATTGCACCTAAAAGATTGTCGGGGTCTATCTAGGGCTCTCTTACTCTTACTCAAACTATGAATGTACAGAAAGGGAAAAAAATCAAGAGAGACTAGAATGTCCCTAGATCCAGGGCAAAGAAAAGACAAGGCATCAATTTGAATTCTATCAGTAACCCCAAATCTACTGCTTAATACCCTACAATGAACAGAGAAAGTCAAAAGTGGCAAAGGGATAAATCAAGACACTTAGCTTTTATCTCTTTGGCTTCTTTCACTGGATTCCACTTGACTGTGTGGCTAGAGGATACAGTTCCAAGAAAAACCAATAAAAGGTATTTTATTTAACCACAGATGCAAGAGGAGAGAATTTTTACCACCTTGACTTTGCAGCATTCAAAATACTGTGTTTTAACTTAGTGGCTTTCTAAGATAAACCATTTTAAATTTATGAGTAAATAATTTTGAAATAAGATTATTAATGTTTATTAACTAAATTTAAATAGGCCTCAGTCCTCAGAACATTCAATGTCTGTGAAATAGCTTTTTTTTTTTTTTTTTCGTCTATCACTTCCTTCTCAAAATTCTCTTTTCCAGGGTTTCCTGACTGTACATTTTCCAAGTAACTCTTTGATGACTCACTTTCTGCCTCTGTCATCAGCATCTTTTCCAAAGTGCTTAAAAAGCAGCTTTCCCCAAGCATCTGATGAAGGTTCTCTTCCTCCTTTTCACTACTCTATCTCAGTTGGTAATATCCTCCACTCACACATATTTATCTCTAGACCAAACACTTTCCAAAGCCCCACAATCCAAACTGAATTGTCTGCTGCAACAATCATCTACCTAAAATTAAAATTCTCCAAAGAACCTTAGAATCAACCTGTTCAAAAATAAACTCATCAACTCCTCCTCCCAGATTCCTCATTTCTGCTAATGGTCACCCAAGTTCAAAGTTTTGAAGATATATCTGATCCTTCCCTCCTCATTGCCCCTAGTATCAACTTGTTACCAAGTCCATTTGGTTCCACATCCAACAAGTCTTTCACATTTATTTTCTCTACTCCATTCCTGCTGCCACTGGTTCTGTTCAGGCCTCCATTTTCTTTAATCATCCACTGAACAACCACAGAGAACTTACTAAATGCTAGGCTCTGTAAGGAATGGTATGGCCCCTGACCTTAAGGAACTTTCCTCTTAGTAGAGCTGTTTCACAAGTAAACATATATGTACAGTGATGTTAGAAGAGGAATATGTATGGGATGCAGTAGAGTCTCAAGGCAGAATGGTCAATTCTTCCCTGGAGAAATGGAGTCTGAATTAAGTCTCACATGGACTAGTATGATATCGATTCCTAATGAGTACTAATTCCAACTCCAATGTCTTCTCCTTCAATCTGTTCTTCATACTGCTGTCCTACACTTGGTCTGTGGTCCGTAACATTACAACAATCCAGAACAGAATGAACAATTGTACTGAGAAAGTGGCAATGGGTAAGACAGAGATGAATCTAGTCAACATACCTTAGGGACAGATGGGTCTTGGAGGAGTGTTTAAGGAAAGAAGGGGAAGCTTGGGTAACTAGGGAGATATCCCACCAGAACTGAAAATGAACCAAATTATACTCCAGAGAAGGTGTGTCATAAAAACCACATTATCCCTAGCTTGAAGAAAAAGACAGTCCACTTTTATTCCATTTGATATTAAGATATGTAGTCACTACTTTACCCTGCATCCACATGCCAGGACTATTTATCTACATATGCTTCTTATATCTAACTAACCTCAATAGAGAAAAAACTTCTCCAAAGTATTCTACTGACACCTATATATGAAGCCTTAATCTCTTGTACTCCCTCTGAGCACTTCTCCTTCCTGATTCTCTTATCTTGCCTATGGAAACTGAACTGAAAGAGCTTAGGGCAGGAATCATGTTCATCTTTGAAATAAGCACTCAGTAAGTACTCAGCTTATAATCAAAAGTGCTATCAGTATACCTTGCTATTCTAAAATGCATACCTCTCAGGAGTTCTAGCCAAATTTTTAAAACACCAAAACAACTGCTCCAATGAGGTCTAATGGTGATGATAATTATTTTGATAATGATGATGGTGACAACTGATGATGATGAAGATGAAAGAGGAAGAGAAACAGGAGAAGAAGAAAAAGATAGTGATGAGTATGGCACTAATAATATCTTTATTTTAAGCAAGCTTCAGAGAAATTTCAGAACAATGAGAAGAAACAATAGGAAAAAGAAAAGTGAAAAGCATCAATCCCATGTATTTGAGATTTAAAAAATCCATTATCCCACGTGTTCCACAGTTCTTAGCTATGTATTTAACCAACTGCAATAGTGTCTACAGCAAATCTGGCCTGAAAGCATAGAATGTAGACTACATATTTATGAGAACATAAAACTTGAAGAAAAAAAAAAAAAACCTGAAGAAAAACCTCTTGAAAAAGTATTGAAACTCTCTTTCTTTGATTTGTATGACACATAATCTAGTCAACCTATTTTCTCCCATTTCTTAACTAGCTACACTTTCTTCTCCTGGTTTTATTAATGTGTGTTCCCTAAGGCTCAACCTTGATCTCTCCACTTTTTTTCTCTACACATTTTCTATCAGAGCTCACTGACATTCCCAGTTCCAACTCTTCTGTATGCAGAGGGCTCCTAAATATTTATGCCAGCTCTGATTCTTCTCTATGTTCAGATTCATATCTCCAACTATTATCTGGGTATTTTTCATTTGGCTGCCTTTCTTTTAGGTCAAAACATTTCAAGAGACAAAATCATCCTCTTGCACACAAATCTGCTCCCCCTCCTAACTTCTTATCTTCTTGGTGCCATGTCCCTCCTCACTACAGACTCCATTCGACTGCTCTGATTAGAGAAAAACCCTTCCAAAAGTTGTCTGTACCTACTTTCATCAATTCCACACTTGCTATTCTCTCCTCAATCCACTTCAAATTAGTCTCTTGCCCATGTCACACCACGGGAGTGGTCAATAGCTTGCCAGAACCAATAATAAATTCTCATTTCCCTTGACTTCTCAGCATTCTTCTTGCAATATTTGCTTCTCAAGGTCTTGTAAGATTCCATAATCTCTTGTGTCTCTACCTACCTAATAAATCTCTCTGTTTTCTTTACTGGTTACTACTCTATAAGACCTCTGCCTGTTAAGAGTCCAAGAGTTCTGTCTTTGGCCCTCTGATTCCAACTACATTCTGTGAGTCTCATTATTTCCAAAATTATATATATATATATATATGGTTGATGCTCAAATTTACATCTCTAGCCATAGCTTTCCTCTGATCATCAGACTCACATTTCCAGCTGCCCTCTTGGCATCTCCACTTAAAAGGCTTTTAAATTAAACGTGGCTAAAAGAGAAATACTGATTTCACCTTTCCCAAGCCCATTCCTCCCAAGCATCTCCACTTAGCCAATGTTATTAACAGTTATCCAAACCTGGAAGACATCATGGAGCTAACAGTGCTGCTGTCTGAGTAGTTCTGACCCTTTACCTTCCTGACATGAGACAGGACTGTATTTCTTGGCCACCATGCGGTCGGTGGGGCTGTGTGATTACTTTTGACCAATTCCTTTTGAGCAGAAGTGATATGTGTCATTCAGGCCAAACATTTCATTCATTCATTTCTCTTCTCCCTTTTCAATGTCAACCACCAATGTTCCAGTGAGTGGTTACCCTGACATCCCATGTCCCAGAGTGAGAACAATAATAAAAATATCAAGGCCCACCAGCCAACACACAAAGGATATGAAGTGTTCGTGAAAATACACCTCTTTTGTTTTAAGTCTCTGATATTCTGGAGGAGTTTGTTGCCACAACACAACCTAGCTTATCCTGACTAATAAAGATATCCACAATTACTCATCTCTCACACCCAACACCCAGTTCATCAATAAATCCTCCTGACTCTATCTCCAAAATACATCCCACATCCATCCACCTCTTACCACCTCATTGCTGCTACTCTCATTCACACCGTTCTATTTTCCAGCCTGCCTGGTAGCAGCAGCCACCTCCCCATCTTCTCTCTCTACTAGTGCGCACTGTGGCCCATCCCCCCACGGACCAGTCAGAGGGATCCTTCTAAATTCAGATCAATCACTTCCCTGCTAAAAAGTGCCCAGGGGCTTTTCACTGTAATCAGGCTAAAATCCAAATCCCTCACCAGGGCTTAAAGGCTCCATGCAACTTGGTCTCGCTTAATTCGTTTGCTTGTATATCCCTTGAATTCCACCAGCACCTCCTTCTCAGGTCTTTGCAACTACTGACCCTCTGACTTCTTGTCAAGCAAACATCAGCTGATGTTTGCTACCAACCCAACTCTCTAAAATGGCACTCGTTATCTTCCATGTTACCTTCCACTCCCTCACCACAGTATATTTTGTTTCCTCTCCTCAAAGCATTTGTATCACCGTATATAGTACTTCAGATTTACTTTCTTACACGTTGTTTCCACCTACTGTAAGGTAAGCTCTATGAAAGCAGGGACTTTTGTTGTTGTTGTTCCTTCTCACTGCTGTATGTCTAGCCTCAGCAGAAAGTAGTAACTAATGAGCTAGAAACCTTCCCCATATAAACCTAGGGGAAACCTTCCCCATACTTCTACTTCCCCAGGCATCAAGGGTTCCACCGAACCTTCAGAGTTCTTTGTGGGGTTCAAATCTTTGGACTTTCGGGATCTTCTGATTCTTTAGGTCATATATATTCACGCTTACATATACAAAAGTACTTATGTAAACGTACAATATACACAAAGAAAAGTATGTGGGTGCACACACATACACACACACATATATGCACACATATTTTTCATCTAACAGCTAACCAGGTATTACCAATCAAATTTCTCAACATGAGGGAGGCTCTTTTGGCCAGGCCAATCCTCTCCTACTCCCTCTCCCCAATACCAAACCCTGCTTTCCACAACTGTGACTGAGATGTTATCTCAGCAGAAACCAAGAGTCCCTGACAAGTTCTGATAAAATCTTGTGTCCCCATTACAAACTGTAAAGTCATTGCAGAGAAATAGTCCATTGGGGACTCTTGCTGGTGCCAAGAGAATATACTCATCATTCATCTATCCGTCCACTTACTAGGCAAATATATGTGGAAGATACTGCAAGAGAAGAAAAATAAATTACACAGTCAACAAATATTTATCGAATTAATACTATGTGCACAGGCATGGTCCCAAAGTGGACAAGATAAAGTCTTACCCTCATGGACCTTAAGATCTAAGTTGATGGGGCAAATAAATAAGTGAACTTACAGTATGTCAGACGATAAGCAAGCTGAAAGAGAACGTGTGTGCTGGGATGGGGTGGAGGCTTGCTACTATTTTTGCAGGATAGCTAGGAAAGGCCTCTAAAATACTGTGATATTTCAGCAAGGGCTTGGAAACACTGGGAAAAAAAAAACCTGTACACATTTAGGGAAAGAGAATTCCAGGCAGACAGACAGCAATTACCTAAGTTCTGAGCAGTCAAGTATGACATATTCAAAGAACATCACACAGGCTGATGTGGCTGGATCAGGGGGAATGGTGAGGAGCAAACTGGAGATGAGGGCAGAGAGGTAGTATGGGCCAGAGCCCACAAGGTCTTACAGGCCTTCTAAGAGCCTAAACTCTGCTTCTGAGCAAGATGCAAAGCCAATGGAAGGTTTTGAGCAGAGGGGTGTGTATGTTTCTTTTATGTTTTAAGAGGATTCTGGATGCTAGGGAGCCAGAATAGACTTGGGGAAGGGGGAAAACCAGAGGTGAAAACAGAAGCAGGGAGAGCATTTAGAAGGTTGTTGCCGCAATCTAGTGAGAAAAGACGGTGCCTTGGACCGGCATGTCCCACTTTACAGCCCTTCCTTCCTGACCCCCAGATCGCTTTACTGGCCCCTTTGCTATGATCCTGAAACACTGAGGCGGTGCCTCTTTAAAGCACTTCACAAATTGCACGATAAGAATTTGTTTACTTGTCTGTTTCCCTGACCTGAGACAGAGCTCTTCAATAAAAAAAGACGAGTCTTAACTGCTTTTTCAACATTGCCTTCACACATTCGTTACAAAGAAGTGAATCAATGAAACTGAAACAGTTAAAGCTTAATAAAAGTCAATCTATTTATTAACACAATAAACAGTACAGTAGAGTTGCATCATGTTTATATGTAACTTACACAAATTCAGTTTCCCATACTCGGGGGAAATGAGAGGGAGTGAGAAAATTGTCTATTTACCACCTAATGTTTTGCCTTATTCCAAGTAGACCTGGCCTTCATATCTCCTGGGAAGAGTTGCTTAACAGAAATGCAGAGAGAAATCAAGGATGCTAACTCTTGGTTTTGGAGCTTTCAAGGGTCCTGGACTCCAGAGAGTGATTTTAAAGACTTGTTAAGGATAAAGTTGACTGCAAGCATTTTTTTTTTTTTTACCTCATATGCCAGTTTTAAAATGTAATCTCCATGTAAATTGTGACTCTTCTGTACCACCCCTCTAGAGACCTCCATTACTCCACGCAGCCAGAGCCTGTTTATAACACATGCCTAAGATCCAAAGACCCCTACTGTTAGAATCTGGCATATTTAATTTCCAAGGTCTTCCAATTCCCAGATCAGTATGGTTAATGCAGCCAGTAAAAAGAGGCCCCCAAATTAGATACAGTCCTTTATCATTGAATCTTTATTCAATGGATGGCAATATCCATCTTTGGGAGTTCTCCAACTAAACCATCCTTAGAAAGCGTTTATATAAATGTCGCTGGTGTGATTAAGTTGTCTTTCTAAATTTCACCAGGGAATCCTTACTCTAAGATGTCACTAACATAAAATACCAAATATGGAAATTTTAATATATCATAAATTAGGAGGCCAATCATGACAAAATAGTCTGCTGTTGATCAATAAAGAATTCTACAAGGACACTTGGAAAGTAAACTTCCATCAGTCTAAAGGCACTCCTTTTCCTGACGTCCAAGATTCCCTACAACTTGTCCCGCTGCTACCTTAACCATACATAAGGCCCCTCCCCTCCCCTCTAATATACTCACTGTCACTGATACAATCTGCAGTCCTGCTCCACCTGTCTGAATCCCAACCACCTGTCAATACCTATGTATCTGTATTCACTTATTTTCACTTAATCTACCCTTCTATATTCTGCTCTGTAAAGCCAGGGAACTCTGTTGGAATAAGAGTAGTTCAGTGTGCTCTTCTACAGCCCAAATGAAATATCCCTAAAATGGACTAGCACCTCTTGCTCTGATCCCATAACTCAAACAGTGGACAAACTGCCCCAAGCTGACCACAAGCTAATCCAGGGCAGTGACTGAGTTTTACAGGTAGAAAGAAAAGGGTGCTCTAGATTATCCATGTTTTTCAGTCTCTATAGTAGTGTTGTCTGAAACCAGACTGTATGGATTTTAATTTCATTTCCAACTCTTAACTGGCTGTATGGCTTTTGAGTAAACTATCTTTGTTCTCTGGTTTCGTTTTTTTCTCTTCAATGACAGTGTGGTACCTATCTCCTAAGAGTTAGTATGAAGACTGGATAAGTTCATAATGTAAGCACTTAGGACACTGCTTAGCATATAGTAAGTGATCAATTAATGTTGATATCATCATCATCAACATCATTAGCTAAAATTGAAACTCTGAGACCACAGGGATGCGGATCAGACTATGGCTAAGGTAATGCCACAAGGGAACAGGCACCCACCTTATTAAGGCCCAGACTCCAACAGCCCACTTACTGTTGAGCTGCCACACTCTTCGGGGTCCTTGCCTGTTTCCTTCAGTATAAGCACCTGCCTGTCTTCCTGCTCCTCCCCCACCACTGTCACTTTGTGATGCAGACAGACTCACACTCATCTATGGTTCTGGAGAAGAACTAGATAGACAGGGCAGTGAATAAACACACAATTGAAACAGAATCACAGAGCATGGAAACCAGTTCCAGATTGGTTTTGGCAAATCCCTCCCAATTCCCAACACTGGAATGAACCAGCAAAGGGGTATCAGCTATGGATTGAGAGAAGGAGTATGTCCTGATCTCCTGCACATCTTTTACCCAGAGTGGTTTCTAACCTCCATCATTGCCAACAGGACACACATGGGATGGGAATGGAATGAGAACTTAAGTAGGAGACCCACTTTTCCAAAAACATTTCCTGCAAATCAGCCAGCTGCTTTGGGAGGTCTAGCTACTTTCCTTTAGGCTCAAGCAGTTAAAAAAATAAGCCAAGTCCATTCCTCATTGAAATTTCACTGCCTGGGAATGACTTTGGTCCCCAAAAAAGAAAAAAAAAAAAAACATACTTCCATTTCCACCTCTGCTGTTATCAAGGAATCTGCATGGAACAATTTACACACCACTAACCTGAAGTATCTCACTGATTTTGAAAACTGAAAACATGCGAAGGATCTTACAGTAAAGATTCAGGAAAAAAAATTACATTTTTCTATTTTTTTTCTCTTATGGTATTTGCTGCCGTATGGAAAAGTGTCTTCAAGAACACCACAAAGCTGGAAGCAAAGCTACTTATCCAGCATGTGGATGCTGATTCCCCCTCCAGGTGAAGATGTGGCCTTGCCATGCCACATTTGGATAAACAGCCAAGATATTCCAGAATTTGAAAACATTCCTTTAAATGGACATTCATAGATTATTGCTGTCAATTCTTTTAGATTGTGACGTAAGTCCCAATCATACAAGGCAGAGTCATAATAAGACCTGAGCTTTCAAAAAGACTTGAAAGGACTCAATCCCAAGTGAACAGTGTCTCTTGTTGCTGCTCGCTGCTATGAAGGACTCTGGGTGCCAAGCGAAGCTGTATTAGGAAACATTACATCTGTTCCTGCCCTATGTGGTCACCGTGTCTCTGATAGTACTTTTATCCCTGAGAAATTGAGAAATTAAATGAAGTGTGTGTTTACGGTCTCTTCCTGCCAATCCAGAGCCCACTTGAAATACTATAGTTCAGGGTGTATCTCTTCAGACGGTGGACAAGCTGGTTCAAGAGGTGGACCAGCCACCACAGGCACTGAGATCCTCATTATAGACCCTCTTAAACCTAGGGAATTCACTTAATGACATCTATAAAGGAGAGAGACAAACAACAGGCCAACAGTTACAAAAAAGGCGTTGTTTATGCAAATTGAGAAAACCAAACCACTCTACTCTGTGTTGCTATAGATCAAGGAACTAATTAAAAGGAGATGGAAGACTCTGCATTCATGTATAAGCTGAGAAGGGACGGGTTTCCAGGAAAAAGGAAGTTAAATGCCAAACTCAAAATTTTCTGGCAAAACCAGTCTTTAGCTGGTGGTATTTCAAATGCAGTCCAATCCAAAAGTCCATGTTACGGTTTCTGCTCAAGAACCTGTCATCTCTTTATGTTTTGCAATCAATTTATGATACTCTACAAACAGGATCCAACCTATATCTTTAGCCTAATCTCCTACCCTTCTCCCCATACATAATCAACATTCTAGACACAAACACTTGTTAATTGAAAATAAATCCTTCCACTTCTGTATATTTGTCTTAGGCTGTTCCTTTAATGGAACATTCTTTCCCTATCTCTTCTGTCTGGAAAAATAACCATGGCCAATTTTCAAATCTGCTTCAAGCCTTCTCAAGCAAAATATATTGTTCCTCTCTTGGCTGACATTTTTTAATTAAAACATACATTCAAAAGTCAAGAGCTCGAGTAATATTCAGAGTGATCATCTATATGTACTCACCATCTAGACCAAGAAAAATATGACAATTACAACACCCCAGAAGCCTCCTTCTTGCTCCCCACTCACCCCATTCTTCTTCAAAGATAACTGATTTATAACAGCATAGAATAGTTTATCCTGTTAAAAACTTTATATAAAAGGAAAATTATAATATGTACTCTTCTGTATCTGGCTTGTTTTACTCCGTATTATATTTAGAGATGTATCTATGTTGTTGTAGATAGTTCATTCATTTTTATTACTGTATAACATTCTATTTTGTGAATATAACACAGTCTATTGATTCTACTGTCCATGGCCATGTGGGTTATTTCCAGTCTGGGACTATTTTAAGTAGTGTGTTTATCGACATTTTTGTGTAGATACTATGATGTAATATGTATGCATTTCTGCTGGCATATACCTAGGAATGGAATATTGTCAGGGCCCCTACTTACTGATAAATCTGGACTCAATTTCTGTCTACCAGCTCCATGAAACTACTGAAGGTTCTGCTCACATTCTCAGCCTCTTTGATGGCACTTCCTGCCTCTTAGGAAATGTCTTGAGGGGAAAACATACGCTTTTTCGTGAGACTTCTGGTCTCACATTTTTGTGCTTTCCTTCTCTTTTTTCAGCATCTTGGCCCTTTGAGTCCTCTCTCCCTTGGTAGATCTCTGATGTCTACAGACTGATCATTTTTATGCTCTGTCTGGCTTTTCTAGTTGTCCTTAGTGACAGGGTCACTCTGATAAAAGCTTATCCATCATAACCAGAAATCTCATGTAGTATTTTAAACATCTTTCTAATTTGGCATCTTTTATTCTTCATCATAATTACTACAATTATTTCCAACATGCCTGCCAATATTTCTCACTGGTCTGTGGGCCCCTTCAAGGAAGGAACCATTTTATATTAATTCTGTATCCCTGTGGCTAGCACAGTGCTTAATAATAATAGATATTTAATATACTTTGGCTAAAATGAATTAAGTTAGACTGGAGAAAGAGACAATGAGAATATCACCAAGGGAGAAATATCTTTTCAGCTTTTTAACACTATTTGAAGACAAATTAATTTTTTCTTACAAAAATTATAGACTTTATCACACTTTTTATTCTTTGCTTCAACTTCTATGTACTTGCATATGAAAAATGGTCACTTCATGCTATGACTTCTTTCTGTGTGTCTTTGTGTCTCTATCCTCACTGTCCTCTTTTTCAACACTGAATACAAAACATATTTATAATACAAATTCATACTGCAGTAAAAATATTTAGAATATAACATCACATACATACGTAATCTTAAGTCACATATCACACATCCTTAATGTTACTTTTCAAGTTAAATGTTAAAGCCATAGAGATATAGGGATCCTTCTGTTTGGCTATGGAATCTCACATCTTTAAAAACCACATTGATTGAAAAGATGATGAAAACTAGACCTCAGATCTCAACAAGGTATGGAATATCTTCTATCTGATCATCATTTTATCTTTAGCACTTAGCACAGTACCTGACATACAGAAGCACTTAATAGTTATTTGATAACTTAATCAAGGAACGCTCAGTTTATTCAAGCGCAATAGTTCAGTGATCTCAAACTTTCCATCCTTGTCAAACTACTTCTCTCAATTGTCTGTAAGGCCATTGTAGCACTGAACTTCACTTCTCATTCACAAAGAATTGAAGCAAAACTAACACCATTCTTGGTAGAAAAATCTCAACAACACTGTTCCTAAAAAGTTAGGTAGTTTTCTATACATTGGTATGCTATTGAAATTAATTCATCAAATTGAAATTAACCATTAATTAAGAACAAGGAATTTGTTTTTCTCACATCTGGGTCTTCAAGCTAAACTACATGATCAAGTTTGATTTGTTTCTTTGTCACATAACAACAAAAATAAATACTTTGCTTTAACTATTATAGAAAACGTAAGAAAAACACTTACACATGAAAGGGTCAATACTAGTAGTAATGGTAGGTGAGGTCAACTACATAGTCCACTATAAGACATAACTTTATGACTTTCCATGAAAAGAATTGTTGCGAGCCATAGGTCTGAGAGACTCAAATGCTGACCACACATTTTAAACTCTAGGGAGAACACAATACCCATCAATACCCCAGAAAGGGAAAGCCTAAAGTGGGAAAAGAATGAACACATTTGGGGAACAATATTTTTCAAGAAAACATCCTTTTGTAACAGTTTTGATGCCTTCATTTTCAGTTGCTCAGTAATCATATCTGCATTGGGGATTTGGTTATATTTTGCTTAATCTTCCTTTTTTAATGAAGTATAGTTGATTTACATTGTTCCAGGTATATAGCAAAGTGATTCAGTTTTACATATATATTTTTTATTTTTCAGATTCTTTCCCATTATAGCTTATTACAAGATATTGAATATAGCTCCCTGTGCTATACAGTAGGTCCTTGTTGTTTATCTATTCTGTTTTTTATTAGTCCTAATCTTATTTTATTTTTATTTTTTAAATTTTATTTTTTTATACAGCAGGTTCTTATTCATCATCAATTTTATACACATCAGTGTATACATGTCAATCCCAATTGCACAATTCATCACACCACCACTCCAGCCCCCTACCGCTTTCCCCGCTTGGTGTCCATACGTTTGTTCTCTACATCTGTGTCTCAATTTCTGCCCTGCAAACTGGTTCATCTGTGCCATTTTTCTAGGTTCCACATATATGCGTTAATATATGATATTTGTTTTTCTCTTTCTGACTTACTTCACTCTGTATGACAGTCTCTAGATCCATCCACGTCTCAACAAATGACCCAATTTTTTATGGCTGAGTAATATTCCATTGTGTATATATATATATATATATATATATATACATTGGAATATATGTATCTATTCCAATGTATATATATTCCTTTGTATATATATGTACATATGTATATATGGGCATTTAGGTTGCTTCCATGACCTGGCTACTGTAAACAGTGCTGCAATGAACACTGGGGTGTATGTGTCTTTTTGATATATGGTTTTCTCTGGGTATATGCCCAGTAGTGGGATTGCTGGGTCATATGGTAATTCCATTTTTAGGCTTTAAGGAAACAACATACTGTTCTCCATAGTGGCTGTATCAATTTACATTCCCACCAACAGTGCAAGAGTGTTTCCCTTTTCTCCACACCCTCTCCAGCATTTATGGTTTGTAGATTTTCTGATGATGCCCATTCTAACTGGTGTGAGGTGATACTTCATTGTAGTTTTGATTTGCATTTCTCCAATAATTAGTGATGTTGAGCAGCTTTTTATGTGCTTCTTGCCCATCTGTCTGTCTTCCTTGGAGAAATGTCTATTTAGGTCTTCTGCCCATTTTTGGACTGGGTTGTTTGTTTTTTTAATATTGAGCTGCATGAGCTGTTTATATATTTTGGAGATTAATCCTTTGTCCATTGATTCGTCTGCAAATATTTTCTCCCATTCTGAAGGTTGTCTTTTTGTCTTGTTTATGGTTTCCTTTGCTGTGCAAAAGCTTTGAAGTTTCATTAGGTCCCAGTTGTTTATTTTTGTTTTTAGTTTCATTACTCTAGGAGGTGGGTCAAAAAAGATTTTAAGTGATTTAGGAGTGTTCTTCCTATGTTTTCCTCTAAGAGGTTTATAGTGTCTGGTACATTTAGGTCTCTAATCCACTTTGAGTTTATTTTTGTGTATAGTGTTAGGGAGTGTTCTCATTTCATTCTTTTACATGTAGCTGTCCAGTTTTCCCAGCACCACTTACTGAAGAGACTGTCTTTTCCCCATTATATATCCTTGCCTCCTTTGTCATAGATTAGATGACCATAGGTGTGTGGGTTTATCTCTGGCCTTTCTATCTTGTTCCATTGATCTATGTTTTTTTGTGTCTGTTGTAACATCTTTTTCATTTGTAATTTTATTTATTTGAGTCCTCTCCGTCTTTTTCTTGATGAGTCTGGCTAACGGTTTATCAGTTTTGTTTATCTTCTCAAAGAACCAGCTTTTTAGTTTTATTGATCTTTGCTATTGTTTTCTTTGTTTCTATTTCATTTATTTCTGCTCTGATCTTTATGATTTCTTTCCTTCTGCTAACTTCGCGTTTTGTTTGTTCTTTTTTCTCTAGTCCCTTTACATGTAAGGTTAGATTGTTTATTTGAGATTTTTGTTGTTTCCTGAGGTAGGCTTGTATTGCTATCAACTTCCCTCTCAGAACTGCTTTTGCTACATCCCATAGGTTTTGGATTATAGTGTTTTCATTGTCATTTGTCTCTAGGTATTTTTTGATTTCCTCTTTGATTTCTTCAGTGATCTCTTGGTTTTTAGTAATGTATTGTTTAGCCTCCATGTGTCTGTGTTATTCCTGAATTTTTCCCTGTAATTCATTTCTAATCTCATAGCATTGTGGTCAGAAAAGATGCTTGATATGATTTCAATTTTCTTAAATTTACTGAGGCTTGATTTGTGACCTTAGTTGTGATCTATCCTGGAGAATGTTCCATGCACACATGAGAAGAAAGTGTATGTCCATTCCATCTGCTGTTTTTGGATGGAATGTCCTATGAAAATCAATTAAATCTATCTGGTCTATTGTGTCATTTAAAGCTTCTGTTTCCTTACTTATTTTCACTTTGGATGATCTGTCCATTGCTGTAAGTGAGGTGTTAAAGTCCCCCACTATTTTTGTGTTACTGTTGATTTCCTCTTTTATAGTTGTTAGCAGTTGCCTTACGTATTGAGGTGCTCCTATGTTGGGTGCATATATATTTATAATTGTTATATCTTCTTCTTGGATTGATCCCTTGATCATTATGTAGTGTCCTTCCTTGTCTCTTGTACCAAACATTCTTTATTTAAAAGTCTATTTTATATGATATGAGTATTGCTACTCCAGCTTTCTTTTGATTTCCATTAGCATGGAATATCTTTTTCCATCCCCTCACTTTCAGTCTGTATGTGTCCTTAGGTCTGAAATGGGTCTCCTGTAGACAGCATATAGATGGGTCTTGTTTTTGAATCCATTCAGCAAGCCTGTGTCTTTTGGTCGGAGCATTTAATCCATTCACATTTAAGATAATTATAGATATGTATGTTCCTATGACCATTTTCTTAATTGTTTTGGGTTTGTTTTTGTAGGTCCTTTTCTTCTCTTGTGTTTCCCATTTAGAGAAGTTCCTTTAGCGTTTGTTGTAAAGCTGGTTTGGTGGTGCTGAATTCTCTTAGCTTTTGCTTGTCTGTAAAGCTTTTGATTTCTCCATCAAATCTGAATGAGATACTTGCCAGGTAGAGTAGTCTTGGTTGTAAGTTCTTGCCTTTCATCACTTTAAGTATATCATGCCACTGCCTTCTGGCTTGTAGAGTTTCTGCTGAGAAATAAGCTGTTAACCTTATGGGAGTTACTTTGTATGTTATTTATCGTTTTTCCCTTGCTGCTTTTGATAATTTTTCTTTGTCTTTAATTTTTGCCAATTTGATTACTATGTGTCTCGGTGTGTTTCTCCTTGGGTTTATCCTGTATGGGACTCTGTGTGCTTCCTGGACTTGGGGGGGGGCTATTTCTTTTCCCCTGTTAAGGAAGTTTTCGACTATAATCTCTTCAAATATTTTCTTGGGTCCCTTCTCTCTTCTCCTTCTGGGACCCCTATAATGCCAATGTTGTTGCATTTAATGTTGTCCCAGAGGTCTCTTAGGCTGTTTTCATTTCTTTTCATTCTTTTTTCTTTATTCTCTTCTGCAGTAGTGAATTCCACCATTCTGCCTTCCAGGTCACTTATCTGTTCTTCTGCCTCAGTTATTCTGCTATTGATTCCTTCTAGTGTAGTTTTCTTTTCAGTTATTATATTGTTCATCTCTGTTTGTTTGTTATTTAATTCTTCTAGGTCTTTGTTCAACATTTCTTGCGTCTTCTCGATCTTTGCCTCCATTCTTTTTCCAAGGTCCTGGGTCAATTTCACTACCATTATTCTGAATTCTTTTTCTGGAAGGTTGCCTATCTCCACTTCATTTAGTTGTTTTTCTGGGGTTTTATCTTGTTCCCTCATCTCGTACATAGCCCCCTCTGCCTTTTCATCTTGTCTATCTTTTTGTGAATGTGGTTTTTATTCCACAGGCTTCAGGATTGTAGTTCTTGTTTCTGCTGTCTACCCTCTGCTGGATGAGGCTATCTAAGAGGCTTGTGCAAGTTTCCTGATGGCAGGGACTGGTGGTGGGTAGAGCTGGTGGCCATTGCTCTGCTGGGCAGAGCTCAGTAAAACTTTAATCTGCTTGACTGCTGATGGGTAGGGCTGGGTTCCCTCCCTGTTGGTTGTTTGGCCTGAGGCAACCCAACACTGGAGCCTACCTGGTTCTTTGGTGGGGCTAATGGCAGACTCTGGGAGGGCTCACACCAAGGAGTACTTCCCAGAACTTCTGCTGCCAGTGTCCTTGTCCTCACAGTGAGCCACAACTGCCCCCCACCTCTGCAGGAGACCCTCCAACACTAGCAGGTAGGTCTGGCTCAGTCTCCCCTGGGGTCACTCCTCCTTTCCCTGGGTCCCAGTGCGCACACTACTTTTTGTGTGCCCTCCGAGTGGAGTCTCTGTTTCCCCCAGTCCTGTCAGAGTCCTGCAATCAAATCCCACTAGCCTTCAAAGTCTGATTCTCTAGGAATTCCTCCTCTCGTTGCCGGACCCCCAGGTTGGGAAGCCTGACGTGGGGCTCTGAGCCTTCACTCCAGTGGGTGGATTTCTGTGGTATAAGTGTTCTCCAGTTTGTGAGTCACCCACCCAGCAGTTATGGGATTTGATTTTATTGTGATTGCACCCCTCCTACTGTCTCATTGTGGCTTCTCCTTTGTCTCTAGATGTTGGGTATCTTTTTTGGTGAGTTCCAGTGTCTTCCTGTCGATGACTGTTCAGCAGTTAGCTGTGATTCTGGTGTTCTCGTAAGAGGGAGTGAGAGCACTTCCTTCTACTCCACCAAGTTGGTTCAGGGCTCCTTTATCTATCTTATATATAGTAGCGTTTATCTTTTGCTTTATCTTCTGAATGTGGGTATTCAGACTGTGATCTTCTCATATATCCTGACATTTTTTTAAAGGCAGTACAGCTGAAATACTGCGGTTGGGTAATAAAATTCTGTAAGCTCTAGAAGAATTACACATTTTTAAGTGGCAAGACAGCACGTTTCTTCTGATAAAGAGACAAGCTCCAAACTGACACCTGAATGGGCAGCCTCTCACTGGGGCTTAGCAGAGTAAGAAGGAAAAAGGTAAGAAACATGCAATTTATACCCCCTTAAGGTCTGTAGATTCTCAGCTGGATTGAGGAATTTAAACTCACATACTGCTAGTGGGAGTGCAAATTTGCACACTGCTTTGTAGAGCAATTTGGCAATATCTGGCAAAGTTAAAGATACACCCAGCTTATGACCCAGCAGACAACTTCACTTCTAGGTATATATCCTAGATAAACTTTGGCACAGATGTGAATAAAAACACATACAGGGGTATTCACTCTAGCCTTAACTGAAATACTGAAAACTGGGAACAACATAAATATCGAGCCATACTAGAAAAGGGCAAGAATAAGTAAAACAAAGTATATTCCCACAATGGGATACTAAATAGCAGTTAACATGAATAAATGAACTCTACTATCTTCCATCTTAAAATGAATCTTCCATGATACATCTTGAAAATGTTATGTTAAATAAAAAAGTAAGTTGTACAAAGATATGTACAGTAAGATATCATTTATACAAATTTTAAATACTCAAATTATAGTATATATTGCTTAAGGACATAAATACATAAAGTTGTAAAACATGAACTAGAAAGCAAAATAGCAACTCAAGGATAATTGTTTCCTGTGACACCAGACTCCTTCGTAACTCTACCATTACCAATATATCTGAGCTGGCATAATAATAAAACTTATTTTTTCCTACAATTTCACTAGCGATAGCTCAAAGCTTGTCTTCTCACCCTTTCTTCAAGCTTTGAAATTGGTTGAGGGCAAAATTAACTCATCAGTGACCCAATGGACCTACTCAAGAAGGACTGAAAGCCTTTAGAGGGATAATGTTTTAATAAATGGAAATTAAGGGGGCCACTGGCTCTCCTGGATCTCTGCACACAGCTTTCCTCTTAGGTTTCTTTTCTATATGATGGGCTCTCAGAAGAACCACCTTTTGGGTCTTTCTCTTATATGAGACTTAGACTTCTCTCATCCCTTTATTTCTTATCTCTCATGTTTTGGCTGCTGTAAGATGACCTTGGGCTGATTCTCATTTGGGAGACCTCTCTTGCCTCCAATGCTTAGAAGGCTAAGTGGTCAAGAAGGTGAGGTTCAAAGGAAAGAAGGCCTCTCAATTGTGTCTCTCATCTAGGCCTTAAGTCAGCTCACAGGACAGTGAGACCAGACAGAGCTTCAAAGCTGCATTTGGTCTGACATTTTCTACACAGTGAATAAGTCTTCTTCTGGGCCTGGCCCCACCTACTTGGCGGCCTCTCTAATTGCTCATCATCCTACAATGAGTACTTGCTGTGTGGGGAACACACTGCTGCTCCATGTTCCTTCTTTGCCTCGGTAGTTCGTGGACTACATCTTACACCTGAAACAGTTTGTACTGTCCTTAAATAGAGAAAGCCTTGCTCCTCTTTTGTAATGGGAAATTATGAAGAGTGAGGGATGCTTTCTATGGATGCTTCTAACTAAGACAGTGAACTTAGGATGGGACAGAAAAGAACTACTATTTTCCTGATTCAAGTGAAATATTTTAATGTGACCTGTAAGACATAAAAGTCATTGGTGTAAAAAGCTGACAAGTCCCCTGCCTCCCTAAACTCCTTTCCTCTAATAGCCTATAAATACCAGGCTGTTTTCACCCTGGGGACCAATTAAAGAACTTTCACCCACCACACTCACTGCTAATGGATCAGCCCTGACACCACAACATATTCTGCCCCAGCCACATAAACACTCACAGTGTGGTAGGAAAAGTTATTCCCTGCCAAAATTACCTGGACACATGCCCTAGGCATAAAAGGCTCTATTTCCCTTTCTGAGCACTAATGATTCATTTGAAGAGACCTCTGAAGTAATGATTTTCCTCTCCTTGAGATGTTGAGAGCCTCTTGTTCTTAGTTACGGATTTCAATATGCCGGAAGGAGGGTACAGTAGACAGGGCTCTAGGGCTTCAGAAAGGTCCCCCATTGTTTGCAGAAATATCAATCAGTGCCCATAAATGTATTAGAAGTCCCTAAACACTGAACACCAACTTCCTTTTATAAGCAAATAGATTTGAATGAGGCTTTGACTATGTCAGACCAGCTTCTGCCTTGTTTTAACCTCAAGTCAGCAGAGTATAACTTGAGAGACCCACAGGGCCCCAAGCTCCCTTCTTTCCTGAGTCAGTCCTGATGGGACAGGAGTAGACACCTCTGCCCCAGAGTGTGGGATTAGGTCTGTAAACCCAGGGGTACTCCTGAGCAATGGGCTCCCACATGGTCACTCTGTGACACTCATTCCTGCTCTACTGCAGGCCTGCCTTCTCTTGAATATGCTGCCTTGTGCTCCATTCCTTTTGAAATACCTGAGACAACTGTGAACCTTAGTCTGCTTAGACTGGCCTTCCCTGCTTTCAGTCCCAAGCCTTCCCAGGTGCCATGGACTGAATGTTTGTGTCCCCCCATCCAGAGTCATGTGTTGAAGCCCTAATCCCCAGTGTGATCGTATTAGGAGGTGGGGCCTTTGGAAGGTAATGAGGTCATGATGGTCGAGACCTCATGATGGGATTAGTGCCCTCATAAGAAGAGGTACAAGAGAGATGATTTCTCTGTCCACCAAGACAGCCATCTAAAAACCAGGAAGAAGAAAAAAATAAATAAAAAATAAAAATAAAAACCAGGAAGAGAATCATTAGATATCAAATCTGTGGGAACCTTGATCCTAGATTTCCCAGCCTCCAGAACTATGAGAAATAAATGTCTGTAGTTTAAGTCACCCGGTCTGTGGTATTTGTTATAGCAGTCTAAGCTGACGAAAACACCTGGGAATCTGACTCTTTATCTTAGGATCCACACCCCTAATTTGACAGGTCTCTTGAAACTACAGCACAGCTTTACCTGATTCCTACAACTCCAAATGCCCCAGGCCACCTGGTGGAGGACACCACTTGGCATCAACAAGTGGCTTGGGC
Organism: Kogia breviceps; assembly: GCF_026419965.1. Classification (NCBI taxonomy): domain Eukaryota; kingdom Metazoa; phylum Chordata; class Mammalia; order Artiodactyla; family Physeteridae; genus Kogia; species Kogia breviceps. The sequence continues at coordinate 24,349,765 of NC_081312.1, forward strand.
CACCTGGTTGCCCTGTAAAACGAAACAAAATCAAAACAAAAACACCCAACAGCCTCTGTGGCACAATTAGCTCCACCAGCCTTTGTGAGACATTCCAAAGAGCAAGTCCAACCCACCCAGGCTTGATTCATTCACCCCACTCCTGGGGTCCTTTGTCACTGCCAATCCCAGCAGGGCTACTACATCGGTCTGTTAATTTATGACAGGCGATTTAGATTTCAGGTCACAGGATTTAACCTGCAGTAAATCCAAATTTGCATAAGGATAATGGGCATTCTACTACACTTTATGCCAATAAGCCCTAGTGTGGTAATTAACCACTGAGCACATTTACTGATAAGCTGTTCATTAGAGAAAAACCTGACAACTACCAGTGTTATCAGACTCCACAACTTTCAAATCTCTTTCAGAAAGGCTTTTTTTGCCTATAGGGACTAAAAGCTAGCAAAAAACACAGAGCAGTCATTCTCAATGCTGTTTTCGTGAAACTGCCAGTGTGATTAACCCATAGAGGTGAGAACTTAAAGTCTTGTGGATTTCACTTCATTTTTTTCATAAAGCTTTATCTTAACCTTAAATTTCTTTCATAAGAAACTGCTACGGTGGGAAGCACTGGTTATTTCTTTTTTGTTTGTCTACCTTAAGCCAGAATTGGCTCATTCATTCACACAGGAAGCATGTTTTTATGAATCAAGTACTGTTGTAAGGTAGGAAGAAACCCAGGGGGTGTGACCAACTCCCATTGATAATGCATCCAAGACTTAGCCTTCTCTTCTCCTATGAAGACATTTTCACTCCCTGTCCTCTACAGATGGAGTTTTTACAATTCACTTTCTCTTGACCTTGAAGCTCTTTGTCACTGGCACCCTTATTTGGAGAATGTCCACAAAGCACACGGTCCAACCTGCCTCCACTGCACTAATCCAATGGCCAAACATAATCAATTCAGCACCGACTGTGCACTTAATAAATGGTGGCCATTGTGCCTTGGCCCAGGGGAATACAAAGATAAGACACAGTCTGTCCTCAAGGAGCCAACAGTATTTTGATGGCTTGGATCACCCCTTGCTACTTTACCACTGGCATTTATTCTTCAATTAAGAGTACTTTAGTTAAATTCTCTCCAGAGAAGAACACCATATAGAGCTGGTAAATGGAGATGCTTCCAATATTCCAGTACATGCTAGACTCTCCCTTCCTGAAAGTACACCTTGCTTGTACCACTGATTCTACATGTGATAATAGCATTTCATTACATGTCTTCATGATTAGATTCAAGTGCTTTGGTGTACGTAAATCATTTCTCGTCAACTACATTCTTAGTTGCTGTAAACCCTTTGTGCAATAAACATACAAAACAGATAAGATGGTAAGCTGTTTGAGAGCAAAACATTCTGTCATATCACTGTTAATAAAAATGCATGGCATTCAATGAATGACTTAAATTGAACTGAACTCAACTGAATTGACACTGTGTTCTACATATTCTTTGGTGTCTTAAAATTTCACATCTATGAGGTTGGTGTCCCATTTGCTAATCACATAAAAATATCCCCAAAGTTTTACTGTTCTACAATTATGGCTTTTAAATTTTATTATAACAAATACATGTTGAGCCCCTCCAGCCCACAACTTCAGTAAAATCTAATGATCGAGCTAATCAATTGGGGGAAGGAGAATATAACTACGAAACATGAATCTCTGAAAGATTATATAAAAATGCATTTCTAAAACAGGTACTACAACTCAAAATATAAGCCTACAAAATATAAGATTTCTTGTACATACTTTACTTAATGAATACTTAAGAAAAGTTAGGAATTATCTCCTGCGATGTTGTTTCAACATTTTTGTTCCTTATATCTTTAGCTTCTCCACTTCTACTGGCTTTTTGCCTGTAGAATGTTTTGAATTTCAAAACAGTTAAGTTTCTCTGATTCAAAAGCAAAATAAAATTACCCATGACCTCTGAATTGTCAACTACAATGGTCCTTTCAGTTCTCGACTTACTGGTGCTCTCTGGCACTAAGTTCTGGAAACTTTCTACTTTCTTGCCTTCCCTGATACCACTTTCTCAGATTCTCCTCCTACCTCCCTGATATTTTTCCTTTTAAATCTACTCTTCTTTTAAATATTAGTGACTCTCAGGATTCTTTTATTTTTTTTTAAAAACCATTGTTCTATAGGATGTGCTTTCTTACCTGGGTTCATCGATTTTAAATAACTTAACAATATTTCCTTATATTCTTATTACAGTTACAGCTCCAACTATCTGAAATTGACTCTAAACTCCAGATAACATAAGCACCTCCAACACAAGACATTCAATACTAAACTTTGCATTTTCCCCATTAAGCTTGCCTCTCCTCCAGTAGCTCTATATTCCATTAATGTCACCAAGACAGAAACTTGTGACTTCTCTCTACCCTTACCCTTAACGTCCAATCAAGTTGAGAAGTCTTACTACTGCTTCCTCGCCGCTCTTCTCATTTCTAGCTTCGCCCACGTATAGAATATCCTAGCTCCAGTACATACTCACAGCTCCTACCTAATCTCACATCACCCAGCAACACTGAGCTCTGTTTCTAGGAGATGAGTTAGCACATGTGAAATACTAAGAAGAGTTCCTGGCATACAGTAAGTGCTCACTAAATGTTAGCTGCTATTATTATTATTACTACCACCACCGCTCCCAATCCCTTTATTCTTATTATTAGTTTCCCACACTCACCACACTATTTCACATGTTTCACATTTTTATGTCTTTGCTGATGCTATTCCCTCTTCCTGGAGTTGTTCTATTTGCCTAACTCCTCACTCAAAAAAACCAAAAAAACAAACAAGCAAAAAAAAAAAAAATTCATAGTCTTTCTCCTTCAAGAAACCATCTCTAATATCTCAGGTCAGGCTAACTGCCCATATTTTAAGCTTTACAATAAACCTATGAAAACTCTGACCATACATCTTAATATATTGTAATTATCTGGTTTTGTTTACCATGTCACCTAGAGCGGGGGAGAGTAAACTACAGTCCTAGGACCACATCCAACCTTTCTACTTTCTTATGTAAATGAAGTTTACTGGAACACAGACTTACCCAGTTGTTTACATATTATTTGTGGCTGCTTTCCTGGTATAAAGGCAGAATTTGGTAGTTGTGACAGAGACCCTTGGCCCACAAAACCATATCTGTACTATCTATTTACTATTTATTATCCGGTCCAGAATTTCTCAGTCTTAGCACTATTGAGATTTGGGGTTGGATAATTCTTTGCCATAGAGAGACTGTCCTATGCACGGTAGGATGGACAGCGACAGCCTTGGCCTCTACCCACTAAATGCCAGGAGCATTCCTACCCCATCACTTCACTACCCCTCTTTGCTTCACTCCGTCTACCCAGCCCCAACTCCAGTCTTAACAAGCAAAAACATCTCCAGACACTGCCAAATGTTCCCTGAGGTCAAAACTGTCCCCATTTGAGAGCCACTAACCTGGCCCTTTACAGAAAAAAGTTGCCAACCCCTGAACTATAAGATCTTCCAAGGAAGGAACTGTGCCCAGTTCACTTTGTATTCCAGACACTATACCTGGAACATAACAGAAGCTCATTAAATCAATCATTTAAAGGTAATTGGGGGATTTTAAGACATTTCAAAGTAATTTATAATTTATAAGAATTTCAGACTTGAAAGGGACATTGGTGGCCATAAAGCTAATACATGATGTTATAAGTTTTATTTCCTTTAGCGTTTTAAACATCAACTTTCAGAACTGTTTCATTTAAAGTATCTGTGAACAAAAAGTATGCTAACACCATCACACCACCATTTGATTACCAGGAATTTAAAAAATATGAAATCACTGAATTCGTATTTCATGTATGCACATACCTTTCATTCATCCATGAATAAGTTTTTTTGCTGTCTATAAACAAGAAATTACTATTTTCATTTTGCAGATGGGATCATTTCAATTGGGGCCAAACTATGGTATGGAGAAACAGCAACTTCCTTATAGTCAACCAAGAAATTCATTCGAGGGATATAAATTACTTTCTACTCCCTTTAATTAATAAACCTATGGTATAAACAGCATTGCTGAAACTACAAAAACCTCTCTGCCTCAAAGGGATTATACGTCTGCCAGAAAAGCTAACAAACAAATGCAGGTCATTTTAAGGACCATTTGGTCCTTAAAGAATAGCCAATATTTACTAAGCACTTACCATGTGCTGGTATTGCATCATTTCATTTGATTCTCATAAAAATTCTGTGAGGTAGGTACTGTTAAGAAACCCATTTTATGGCCATCATCAAAGAGTCTAAAAATAACAAATGCTGGAGAGGGTGTGGAAAAAAGGGAACCCTCCTACACTGTTGGTGGGAATGTAAATTGGTGTAGCAACTATGGAAAACAGTATGGAGGTTCTTTAAAAAAATAAAAATGAGCTACCATATGATCCAGCAATCCCAATTCTGGGCATATATCCAGAGAGAACTATAATTCAAAAAGGTACATGCACCCCAATATTAATACCAGAACTATTTATAATGACCAAGACACGGAAGCAACCTAAATGTTCATCAATAGATGAACAGAAAAAGAAGATGCAGTATGTATACACAATGCAATACTACTCAGCCATAAAAAAAGAATGAAACAATGCCATTTGAAGCAGCATCGCTGGACATAGAGATTATCATACTAAGTGAAGTAAGTCAGAAAGAGAAAGACAAATACTATATGTTATCACTTATATGTGGAATCTAAAATACGACACAATGAACTTATTTACAAAACAGAAACATACAGACATAGAAAACAAACTTACGGATACCAAAGGGGAAAGGGGGTGGGGGAGGGATAAATTAGGAGTTTGGGATTAGCAGATACAACTACTATATATAAAACAGACGAACAACAAGGTCCTACCGTATAGCATGGAACTATACTCACTGTCCTGTAATAAACCACAATGGAAAAGAATATGAAAAAGAATACACACACACATATATAATATATACATATACAAAACTGAATCACTTTGCTGTACACCAGAAACTAACACAACATTGTAAATCAACTATACGCCAATTTAAAGAAAAATGAAATCCATTTTATAGATGAAGAAACTGAGTTTCAGAGAAGCTGACTGACTTGTCCGAGGGCATGCAGATAGTAAGTGGCAGAACAAAACTTTAAGCCTGGAAGTCTGCCTCCAAAATCTGAGCTCCCACCCAACATACCATATAAACGTGCTTGGAATTCAGAAATGAGAAAGACCGCTGCTAACCAGGGTGATGGGTCAAGCAGGCAACCATGAGATGAGTTCTGGAAGAATGGGAAGAGTCACATGGCAGAGAGAAAGGGTGAAATCCTTGGCTGGGATATCCACATAAAGAAGTTTTAGAAGCAGGAACTCAAAACATATATTTCGAATAAGATGAAATAGCCACTCTGGTTAAATAGAGAGAGGAAGTACGGGGAAGAGGTGACAAAGTCGAAGCCCAACTACGGAAGGCCATGAGCGGGCGGCTGAAGAACACATGCTCTTGGTGGGCACGGGATGTTACTGAAAAGCAGCACAGAAGGCAAGGTGGGGCCGAATGCAGGCTACAGAGACAGGCAGAGAGAATGGAGGTGGGAAAACTCGTTATGACGCCACCACAACAGGTGAAGGCAGAGGGGGAGGAGAGAGCCGACTGTCCAGAAAGGAAAGAAATGAATGAGAAATACAACAAGGGGATATTGTCAATGGGATTTGGGGCTGATGCGAAGAGAGCAGAGGGGAAGGGGAACGAGAAGGAAAGATCAGAGCTCACCCTGAGGTTGCCAACTTGAGTCAATGCGTGATGACAGTAGTGTCAGCTGTTCTAAACCTCCCGGATTATATATAACCATGCATTCGTCTCACACTTAACACACTGCCCCGCCTCTGTTCTAGACAGATATGGATCACCCCATCATTCCTTTCTCAAACCTCAAAACCATTCTGTGTTTTGTCTCCTTTCCTACCATCTCTGGGAAAGAAGTATTCTTTCTCTCCCTGAGTTTAAGAAGGTACCGGTCAAGGGAAGGATTTCATGGAAGGACAGGCTGGACTAGCACACGTTTGTAGGCCGCAAAGGAAAAACAAATAGAGAGGCAAGGATCAAAGGTGCAAGACAGCGTGGGGATAATTGAAGAGTAGATGCCAGGAGGAGACAGGAGAGAAGGAGATGCTCAGCAGGGTTGAGCAGGTGAGCTTAGAAACCTGGAGGGACACCTTGTCCTCTGGAATAAAGGGAGAGAGAAAGTCAACCTAGATAGGAGACAAACAGCAAACAAACACTCCAAGGTGGAAGTAAGCTTGATATGTTGATATTGCCTAACTTGGACCTTTTAAGACAAGCCGGATGTCTAAGCACAAACATTTTTCCTCTCATCCCCCGCTCTCACTGAACCACAGCCACAATGGTCTCCTTACCATTTCTTTTTTTTTAAATTGAAGTATAGGTGATTTACAATACTATTTTAGTTTCGGGTGTACAGCATAGTGATTCAGTATTTTTACAGATTTGACTCCACTGAAAGTCATTATAAGAGAATGGCTGTAATTCTCCCTGTGTTACACAATATATCCTTGTTGCATATCTATTTTATACTGAGCAGTTTTCATCTTTTAAGCCCATACCCCTAACTTGCCCCTCCCCCCACCCCACTCCCCTCTGGTAACCACTAGCTTGTTGTCTACTTCAGTCTCCTTGCCATGTCTTGAACATGTCAAGCTTTCCCTTGCCTGGGGTCCTTTTCATCCTTGCAGCTTCCTTTGATCGGAAGAGCCTCTCCCAGATCTTTGTGCAGTTGACTCTTTCTTGCATCTTAGGTCCCAGCTTAATTATCACCTCCTCAGAGAGCCCTTCCCTGACCACTCGGTCTAATAATGGAGACCCAACCTCCTTGCCACTCACCACCCCGTTATTGTCTCTTACTTCCTTCATACCACAAAGTATCTTAATTAGGTCTTTACAGATTTGCTATTAGTCTCCTTCAACGATAACACTAATTCCATAAGTTCAGGGACCCTATATATGGTCTCATTTACCACATACTCCAACACTTAGAGCAGATCTGATAACTGAGTAGTTGCTCCACGAATATACACTGCACTCATGAATAAGTCAATGAATGATATGCTGTTGAGAAAATGGATATAAGCAGAAATGGAAATTTAAAGCAATAGTTTCATTACTGGTATTCACAAATATTTATTAATTTTTTGAAGAATATTTTCCGTATACTCATGTGCCGGGACTTATGCAACTCTAAAGGGAATACTCAATCTGTAGAAATCCTAGTCCCTGCTTCCAAAAGCCCATACTATTAGGGAAACATATGAGCACAGATCATTAAAATACAATGTACTATAAACTGTAATAGCACTTACAATGCCAGGCAGTTAAGAACCGAGAGCTGTGAAAGCATACAATAAAGTGCTCCTAACGTAAGCAAGGCAAAGCCAGAAGACAATTCTACTCAAACGCTGAGGACAGGTGTGGCGCTTTCGTGGGTGGCTGCAATTGCAGAGGGTATGGAGTAACCATGAGGTAGAGAAGGTGGGACACGCATACAACTCTCCCAAGAAGTTTTCCACTGAAATAAGGAATGAACTAAGATGCAAATTCATCAGGAAACAGAATCAAGAAAATTATTTTGAGCATGTCTCTAGTTTGAGGGAATAGAAAAGAGGTGAAGAGAAAATCTAAGGTAACCGAAAAGGGAGGGATTCCTTAAAGGGGCTAAATCTCAGAAGAGGCAAAAGAGAATGTCAGTTACACTCAGAGAAGAGGAGGAGAGCTCATCCTATAAGACAGAAGAAGAGAAGGTAGCAATAACTACTTCTGAAGGTAAATCTAAAAGTGGAGGGAGAAGAGTTTTAGCAGCATAAGCTAAAGATTTTCTATTTTTCTCCATGAAGTATGAGATCGACCATCCGCCAATACTGGCTGCTGAGGGAGAAGCTGGGGGAAAGGGAAGGAGGAGAATTTTACTGGTTGATAATTGGCGTGCAATGTTGCTGCCCTACGCTACATCTTCACTGATTTTCAAAGTGAAAAATGCGTCCTTCTATCTCTCTTGAAATTTATGCAGAAACTAGTTGTGGCATGCTGTCCACATGGAGCGATGGAACACAAGGTTACAGAAGCACATAACGCTAAAGTCAGAGTCGTTTTGGCATTTGCAAGGCAACTTTAAAGAACATTAGCTAATTAATTAGCTCAATGATGACTTTAACCCTATAGGTATATGTGTACAAGGACTACTTTTTCTGTCTCCTTTGAGGCATTTGAAGACACAAGAGACTTTGTCTCAGTGGGAATGCTGTGGTAGATTACATTTGCTGTAAATAAGTGACATTTTTAGAAAGCAATGAGTTCCACTGAATTTATCCTGAAGAGAAAACAAATGGCAAAGCTGAATGAGAGACTCCCAGAATCCGACTGAAAATTCACCTTAAGCCCAAAAAGCTCCTCATTCTGGCTTTCTGAGGGTATTGGAGGCAAATAGCTCCAACTTCACAGGAAATGTTGGGCAGGAACAAAAGTACAGATGTGCTGCCCATCTCAGGAAAAAGGTGTTCCACTGCTTGGCGTTTATACCAAGAGGAGCTACTGCCCACTCAGGTCCCATAATAAAAATCATTCCTCCATTAACAGGTTGAGCAATATCAGTCTGCCCAGTCAAGAGTCAGAAATCAAGCAAAAACTGCCTCCCTCTCATGGCAAGGGGAAAGAAATTCGTAACTATATCCAGTCTCCCAGCAGGACATTTTTTGCCTGATTCAATGACCTCTCCTCTGAAGGGAAGCCTCTAAATAGCAGTGAGAGACCATTCCCTAGAGTGGGTTTAAGCACAGAATTACCAACCTTTTCCGGAAACGCTTTTTCCTTTTCTTCTTCACCAAGTCTTTCGATTGAGTTGGTAGAGACCGCATCAGCAGTCACCACGGCAACAGTATTCAGAGCTCAGCTCCAACCCTTGCTAAGTGAGTGGCCCTGGGCAAGGCGCCCACTGTCTTTACATTCAAATTAGTAATGACAACAGAATCCACCTCATAAGTTTGTTGTGAGAACTCAATTAGGGAATACATACGAAGCACTTGGCCACAGAGACATACTTCGCATGCATCCACACTGTTAAGTGCTCAATAACCGGTAGTCTTTATTGTTGTGATTATGATTGCTGTGGTTATCATGGTTTTGGAGATGATGCCAGTGAAGGTCTGAGGAAAGAGAACTAATTATAAGTGACTAGTAAGCGATGACAGTGGCTGGGAACCTCAAATCCTACCGCAGGGGCGACTCTTGAGTCTCTCCAGGACATGTGTAGTCGACCGATTTGGAGATAAATCAGCAAAGGCTTCAACACAATGAACCTGGTGTAATTAGTAAGTCCCGTTCTTTCTTTTCCGAAAGCTCGTTCACTACAGAGCTATAGGATCTTATGTGGGTTACTTTTCTCCCCAGCTTTATTGAGATATGATTGGCATACAACATTGTACGTTTAAGATATATAATGTGATAATTTGAAATACTGAGTGAAGTAAGTCAGACAGAGAAAGACAAATTATTATATTGCTTATGTGTGGAATCTAAAAAAATGGTACAAATGAACCTATTTATAAAACAGAAAGAGAGTCACAGAGGTAGAAAATAAACTCATGACTACCAAAGGGGAAAGGGGGGGGAGGGATAAATTGGGAGGTTGGGTTTGACATATACACACTACTGTATATAAAAGAGATAACTATAAGAACCTACTGTACCACCTAGAGGGGTGGGATAGGGAGGGTGGGCGGGAGGGAGACGCAAGAGGGAAGAGATATGGGAACATGTGTATATGTATAACTGATTCACTTTGTTGTAAAGCAGAAAGTAACACACCATTGTAAAACAGTTATACCCCAATAAAGATGTTAAAAATAAATAAATAAATAAACCTTTAAAAAAAAAAAAAGAACCTACTGTACAGCACAGGGAACTCTACTCAATACTCTGTAATGACCTATATGGGAAAAGAATCTGAAAAAAAAAAAAAAGAATGGAGTATGTATATGTATAGGATCTTATGTTTAGAAGGAAGCTAGAAAATCAAGACTGTCTACTCATTTGACACTATAATCTCTTCTACAACCTCAGCAAGATGGTTGCCCAGACTTTGCTTGGATGCCTTGAGTGACAGAGAATACATTATTTTAAAGGCAACTTTGGACAGCTCTCATTGAAATGTTTTCCTTGTATTTCATACCCAGCTTCCACTCATTTGCCCCAGTTCTTCTTCCTGAAGATACATGAACCATGTTCAAAGCCACTTCCTAAGACAGTCCTTCACATATGAAGACAACTCTCAACCCGTGAGCTCAGGCCTCTTCCCCTCAGGTTAAACGTTCCTGGTTCCATCAGTCAACTCTTTTTACGTCAGACTCTGGAGCACGCTGCTATATCTTTTTCACAGCTCAGCTCCAAACATGTTCTGTCAACTAGTCAGCTAACCTTTGAAGCGCTTATCATTCAGAACTGGAGAGAAACATTCCCAGTAACCAGATTATCACACACGGATCACACAGCATCAGTGGTGATGATGATGATGTTGATAAACACTGTTTACCAAGCATTTTCTATATGCCAGGCACTGCTCCCGGGGTTTTAAAATTATTATCTCAGTTAATACTCACAACAACCCTATCAAGTAGGTAGAATTATTCTACCCATTTAATAAATAAGCAAAGTGAGGTACAGAGAGGGTTAAGTAACCTGCCCAGCATCCCACAGACAGTGGGAATAGAGGTGGGTTTTGCAGCCAAGAACTCTAGCTCCAGAGCATACTATTTTCGCCAATAAATTATACTATAGAACTGTCGCATCCTTTGTTTTCATACCTTTATTAATTCAGTCTCAGAACAGTAAGGCACATAATTTCTATCATTCTCAGCTCCCTGCCATTCACAAAGTTGATGAGCATGCTCTCTTACCTTCCCTCAAGCCCCTAATAAATGTCGAGTAACACAAAGCATTGGACATTCACCAGAAACTTCCGTGTAAGTCAAAATGGACCCATTTACCAGGGCCCAGTGGTATACTTAAATAGATACTCCTTTACTGAATAGCTCTTACATCCAATCCCTTTTTCCCCATCTTGTGGATGAGGATATCACAAAGTGTATTGCCAAATACCTTGCTGATATTTAGCTATGCTACTAGGCCCATGGTACTTTTCTGAGCTTTAAGTATAGTAACAATATTGAATAATATGTGAGTTTAGTTGCTTATATGGCTTGTTTTTAGTGAATGACTAAATGGTTCTCTTTTTTCTTCGGTGGGCTCATATCTTCTGTTAATAATGCAATCCAAAATCTTTCCCAGATGCCAATGAAGTTCGTAAGCCCATAACTTGCACTGTCTACACTTTTTCCATCTTTAGTCATGACAAACCTCCCCCGTTCTCTACAGTTTCTCAAAAACCAACTGGATTTCAAAAATCTTATTTTCAAATTCCCTCTGTATCATTCATCTAAGTCAAGAAATTTGAATTAATGCAGACCAATTAGGTGCTTTCCAGCAGGCTCTGATATTAAATTTCCTAACTTTGTCTATCTTTTCCTGGCCAAAGACCTATTTTCTTGTCAGAGAAGACAGGGGTAAAATAGGCATGAGGAATTCTTTCACATCATTTAGGGCTCTGCTGCAAATGACAGAAAATCTAGCTCATGCTGGCTTAGACAGAAGAAGGAATGTAATCAGTCATGGCTGGAAAGCCAGAGGTAGTCTAGGTGGAAGCATGTTTGATCCAGGGCCTTAAAATGTGACCAGAACCTAGTCTCTCCCCATATTTTAGCTCTGCTTTTCTCCATTCTAACTTCATTTTTAGTCCCATTGTGGCGGCAAGATGGCGGCCAGAAGGTCAGTTTTATACCATCCCAAGTTGTAGCTCAAAGGAAGGAGAAGTACCCCCCCTACAAGATATAAACAGAGTCCTGAGACTGAATGTCAGTGATCCAAACTGTGACATTAAGTGTGGGTTAGGTGCCCAGCTATGAACAAAATAACCACAGCCAGAGTAATGGAAGTTCCTGATGGACTTAGAGTTCACATGCTCATCAGGTGAGCCAGGAATGGAGTCAATGCCACTAAATCATTGGACTAAGCATGAAGGAAAATAAAAATCAAGACACATTTATTGAAATAAGGGAAAATGAATACCAGATCTCTTAAAAAAATGTTTACCATATCTTACTTCTCCATCAATAGCCCATCAATTGTAAGTAGCAAACCATTCTTTAATATCTTCTTCTGGCATTAACTGAAGAACATCTTGCTGTTTGTCATAGCCCTGCAATACTAAACATCCTGCGGCTTCAGCCCCCTTGATAGTCTTCCTCAGGTACACACCACTTTCTTATAGCCACCCTGGGCTAAGTGCTCACACCTTGCCTCCTCTGTGAAATAAACCTCATACTCATCATACATCCCCAGGAGCTCAGGGCTTTGACTCCTCTTCCTCTGTGACATCAAATGCCATTCTCTCCCCTGCCCATTTCAGCTCCTGGTAATCCAAAAGGTAATCTCTTTTCAAGAAGATCCAATTAATCCTCTTCAAAAATTTTCATTCTTAAACTGACTCACATGACATTGCCAACATTTGACTTTTTTTTTTTTTACCCAGAAAAATGGCAATTTCTATGGTCAACCCAATAGGCCTCTCCTGAGACACAGTTTCTCCTCTTTCTTGTCTTCTTCTGCTACATTCTTCCAATTTCCCAGATTCCGATTCATGTTTCTACCTTTTTCTACCTTGTTGGAATCTTGTCCCTCTTGGTCTCCGTTTTGTATTGGCCCTTCCATTCTGCCGAGGCATTCTTCCCTCTAAGCTCACACTGTGCATATCTTCCTAAGAATGGGGAAATAAATTCTGCATTGCTATCCAACTTGTCTTTCTACGTTAGAAGTATTCCACAGTAGTGTGTGTTTGGTTTGACAGTGATAACGATCCTCATTTTACGGTTCAAGACATGGGTGTTCAAAGAGGTTGTATCGTTTTCTAATTAGTACCAGAAATGCATCTGGTAGCCAGGTTCTAATTCAGTTGCTCTTTTTTAAGATACATTGGATTCTCCTAACTTCTGCAGTTTTTTAATTGCAGAAACAGCAAATAGCAGTAAGTGGTTCCTTAAACATACCTGATCAATTTGGTTCCATTTATTAACATAAATAGTAACATTAGCATTTGCACAGTGCTTTACAGTTTATAAAGCACCTCCATTTTTTTTTTATCCCATTTGTTCCCAACATGAAAGTGCCTGAAGTAAGTATTATTATCTGATGAAAAAACTGAGCCTAAGAGCATTCAAGTGGCTTGCTAAGAGTCTTGCAGCTGATAATGAATGAATCTAGGCAAGACTCAAACCCTGGACTTGTGCTTCCCAAGTCAACCCTCCTCTCATCTTCCATGTTGACCCTAAAACCCTCACTTGATCTTGCTCATCATGGGACCACACAGTATTCTCAAAGCTAGGAAAAAGGGAATTTTTAGGCCCAATGCCATGACCTAAATTTGCCTAGTTATGGACAGAGTGACTTATCTCCACCTGAGAAATCAGAAAGGACACAAAACAAGAGCCTGAGAAGCACAGAGGCAGGAAAAATGAGAACAGGGGTAAAAAAAAAAAAGCATAGCGAGTGAGAAAGAGGACAATACAAAAGAAAAACCAGAAGAGAAATTGTGATCGCATAACAGACAGCAGAAAAGACAGTGAGACAGGACAAAATAAGCATATATTTAAAACAAAAAAAAAGCAACAACAAACACATTATCCTAAAGCCCACAGGTGCCAGCAATTCAAATAAACATATAGCAATTAACAGAATTAACACAGCCTTAAATAGTTTGGCTCACCAGATGTGGACTCCTATCAGGGTTCTATAAAATGTAAAGTTATTACAGATTAAACCATTAATCATCTTTTCAGAGACTATCTCTGGCTGCAAAATCCCATTCAGTTTTGTTTGTTTGTTTGTTTTGTTTTTTTGGGTTTTTTTGCAGTATGCGGGCCTCTCACTGCTGTGGCCTCTCCCGTTGCGGAGCACAGGCTCCGGACGCGCAGGCTCAGCAGCCATGGCTCACGGGCCCAGCCGCTCCGCGGCATGTGGGATCTTCCCGGACCGGGGCACGAACCTGTGTCCCCTGCATCGGCAGGCAGACTCTCAACCACTGTGCCACCAGGGAAGCCCCCCATTCAGTTTTAAATGGCTAACAATCACAAAGGGATGAGGGTTGTAATGTGCACAATGATGTTCTAACCAATCCTCTTTCCTTTAAATGTGTGTTCCACTCTCCCCGTTCTCCTGCTTTCCTTCCTCCCCACTAGAGATGCCATGAGAAAAGAAAGGTGGGAGAGACCAGTCGGTCTCAGAGTTCTCAGCAGCAGGTAAGCTTCCCCATGGGCAATGGAGAGCCAAATGGAGAACCAACATGCCAGCGGAGAAGTAACAGATTGAGGGGAAAGGAAGATGGTGTAGAAAGAACCAAGTCAAACAACACAGAAGACGCCAACACATAGGAGGATATTGTGATGGGCTTTAGTCAGCTCCCTGGTCCTCCTAATAGAGACACTATTCATGCAACTCAGCCTTGATTTGGCTTTGCTCTACTGCACTGTGCTTCATCCAAAAATAGTAGCTCAGTAATGTCAAGGACAGAGGAAAGGAGAAATAAATGTCCTGACAAGGAGGGCCACTGGAAACTGAAATGGGAGTTAGAAGGAAGCACTTTCCTGCAGAAACCTGAAGACTGAGAGAGGCACTCTCCTGGCCCAGTGCTAAAGCCAATGAAGCAGACTTCCCAACGCTTCCTCATCTCCCTAGGACAAAAAGATGAATCAAGTAGAAGTAGTAGACGGACTAACTTCAGTTCTCAAGGAATTTAAAGCCTGACAGACAAGCTGTCAATCTATGTCATTCTACTACTTCAGATCCTTTAATGGGTCTCCATTACCTAAAGTCCAAGGGTAGAGTGTGATATAAAGCTCTCTATGACCTGGCCCCTACCTAACTTTTCAGATACATTTTCAGAACTCCTGATCTTATATTTTGTGCCCTGACATTGGCAAACTGTTTGTAAGTTCCTCACCCAGACACCACGATGTGCCCTGTCTCTGGGCCCTTGTTCATGTGGCCCCATCACCCCGGAGCACCACTTCTTCCCTGTTCATTTCTATCTGTCTTCA
Organism: Kogia breviceps; assembly: GCF_026419965.1. Classification (NCBI taxonomy): domain Eukaryota; kingdom Metazoa; phylum Chordata; class Mammalia; order Artiodactyla; family Physeteridae; genus Kogia; species Kogia breviceps. The sequence goes on from NC_081312.1 coordinate 24,365,028, forward strand.
AGCCTCCCTTGGGCATCATCTCCTCCACAGCATTTTCCTGACCCCCATAATACACTAAGTCCTTCTCAGCAGCCCCACCGCACCTGTGAATGCCTCTTTTTTGGTGCATTAACTGCTTTTCCTTGAAATTATATGTGTGTCCCCCACTAACTGTGAGGTCCTCTGAGGCAAGAACTGTGTCTGATTCACCTTTGTGTCTTGCACAGTCTTTGGCATACTGTATTTTTTCAGCATATACCTGTGAATCTAAATTCTACCAGATTTTAGAGTTCCATGAGGTTAGCTCAGTAATGAATTAATTTATTTATTTGTTCCAGACATGCTTATTGAGTGGTTTTGTTTGTTTGTCTTGCAGTACGCGGGCCTCTCACTGCTGTGGCCTCTCCCGTTGCGGAGCACAGGCTCTGGACACGCAGGCTCAGCGGCCATGGCTCACGGGCCCAGCCGCTCCGCGGCATGCGGGATCCTCCCAGACCGGGGCACGAACCCGCGTCCCCTGCATCGGCAGGTGGACTCTCAACCACTGCACCACCAGGGAAGCTTTGAGTGTATTACTTTATGCCAGGAACTCTTCTAGGTGCTGGGGAAACACCTGTGAACAGATGAGGGCTTTGTCCTCAGGGAGCTTACATTTTCATAGAAGGGAGATAGACCTTTGTCAAATAAACCAGTGTCCAAAGGAAACAGACTAGGTAATGACTGAGGGTGGGTAGGATGGGTTATTCCTATTTCAGTGAAGATGAGAGAATTTTAGTAAGGCAAACCTCAGAATAAAGTTGTGTTTTTCCCCCAGATAGTGATTTGGTAATATGGGAAATACAAACATACGCATGTGCTAATGTATGTTCACTTACGCTTATATTTATTTCATAAACTGTTTTAGAAGGATGATTACATAATCCTTAATCATAATTACTGTAGCAAAACATCATTGTATATTTATGTATGGTTTCACTTTTACGTATATTATTTTATTTGTTCTTAAGAACACAACAGAGGTCTTATTATCTCCATGTTATAGGTTAGGAAACTGAGGCTCAAATAAGATCAGTGGCTTATTCCAGGCCATATAGCCAGTAAAGTAATAAAGCTGGTATTCCCAATCAGGTTTTCTGATTTTAAACCCAGTATTCTTTTCATATATACTATGATGCCTCCTCAAAGCCTTTTCAATCCCGTTCTTCTCAGAGTGGGTTCCAACCCATTTCTTTTACTCTTGCTGGGCCTTTTTATGTAATACTTCACTCATATCAGACAGCTGGGAGGTTCCTAAAAGATTAACTATTGCCATGTCAGGATGTTCTTTAATGATCCCAAGAAAGTCACATTGTCAACAGTGCCTAAGAGCATTTATCTAAAAGCTATTTTTTAAACTTACAAACATGTGATTTCATTTGGCAAATATTTATTGAGCGCCCACAAGGTGCTAAGAACAATTCTAAGAGCTGGGGACACAACAAGAACAAAAATATGACAGACATGTTAAAACACAAAACCACGAAAAGGAACAAGGTGGGGATGTTTGTGATGCTTGAGTGGACATAAATATTGAATTGATAACTAGGGCATGCAGAGTACTTCAATAATTGGATGATAACATGGACCCTCTCTGTCACACTTTTACTCTGGTATCAAGTTAGGAGCTGTGCACACAGGTGAAATCCACAATCACTTTGACTCAAGAGTGGAGCCAGCAATATCACAAAAACAAAAAACCCAATCCAAAAATGAGCAGAGGACATAAATAGACATTCCTCCAAAGAAGACGTACAGATGGCCAAAAACTACATGAAAAGATGCTCAACATCACTAATCATTAGAGAAATGAAAATCAAAACCATAATGAGGTATCACCTCACACCAGTCAGAATGGCCATCATCAAAAAACCTATAAGCAATAAATGCTGCAGAGGGTGTGGAGAAAAGGGAACCCTCCTACACTGTTGGTGGGAATGTAAACTGATACAGCCACTATGGAGAACAGTATGGAGGTTCCTTAAAAAACTACAAATAGAACAACCATACGACCCAGCAATCTCACTACTGGGCATATACCCTGAGAAAACCATAATTCAAAAAGAGTCATGCACCACAATGTTCACTGCAGCTCTATTTACAATAGCCAGGACATGGAAGCAACCTAAGTGTCCATCGACAGATGAATGGATAAAGAAGATGTGGCACATATATACAATGGAATATTACTCAGCCATAAAAAGGAATGAAATTGAGTTATTTATAGTGAGGTGAATGGACCTAGAATCTGTCATACAGAGTGAAGTAAGTCAGAAAGAGAATAACAAATACCGTATACTAACACATATATATGGAATCTAAAAAAAAATGGTTCTGAAGAACCCAGGAGCAGGACATGAATAAAGATGCAGGCGTAGAGAATGGACTTGAGGACATGAGGGGGGGGAGGGGAAGCTGGGTGAAGTGAGAGAGTGGCATGGACATACATACACTACCAAATGTAAAATAGATAGCTAGGGGGAAGCAGCTGCATAGCACAGGGAGATCAGCTCGGTGCTTTGTGACCACCTAGAGGGGTGGGTTAAGGAGGGTGGGAGGGAGACACAAGAGGGAGGGGATATGGGGATATATGTGTACATATAGCTGATTCACTTTGTTGTACAGCAGAAACTAACACAACATTGTAAAGCATTTATGCTCCAATAAAGATGTGACAGATAGATAGATAGACAGACAGATAGATAGATAGATAAAAGAGTGGAGCCAGAACTTAACTTTCAGGTGTGAAGTAACTGTAGTTCCAAAGATAAAAACTATTTTGTGCCACACACAAAGTATCAACAATCTGGAAAAGAAATCCCATAGGGTCTTCACCATGTCCCCTTTTTGAAAAAAATGAAACATAAAAGCACCCAGCTCAGCTTAAGGCAGCTTAGAGCCACAAATGGCCAGAGGTGACAGAAAAAGAAAGAAAGAGATAGGGAAGGGAAGAAGAGGTTGTAAAATAACTGCTAACTGTTCTAAGGGGAAACAGTTTAAAGTGGGTAAGTGGGATTTATCAAGGAGGGAAGTCTCAACATAGCTGGAAGCTTTTACTGTTTACGAAATTGTCAAAGGGAAATGCCAGGAACATGAGAAGAATGTCCTAGACTTTCCCACAGAAGAGTGAATTATAATGATTAAATGCAAAGAAAGACTATGCCAGGATTTCATTAAACTCAAAGCTATCTGTTTAAAGCACTCAGACAAATGAGAAGGCCTCCCAACTCCCTAAGAAAGACCATACTATATACGTAAAGGAGAGATGGTGCAGAAGTTTATATTAAGTTCTTGTTTCGCCTACCACTTCCTTCACTGTTTTGGACTTTCTTTCTTCTTTCTTTCTTGATCTGGATGTAAATTCTGTTTAGCTGCTAGCTAAGATGTGTGCATATTTTTATTACTATTACTGTCATTTCTGTCATTGACACTGGTTTTCAGAATTGTCTTTAATTTTTAAGCTATTAAGTACCACTTTTCACAGACTTTTGAAGCCGTCCGCCCTCCACCTGGACAGTGTAGCGTGTGAGTATGTGGGTGTGCGTGTGCGTGTGTGTGCAGATTTTAGTTACTTTAGGTTCTGCATGGATAAAATCAGCAGAGATATCTTCATGTTTTTATGAGACTTGTTTCAAAATATTCGGGGCATCCTTCCCAATTGATAGATTTGAGGTTGGGAAATTGCTCCTTTGTCTCAAAATACATAATGGAGCGATGGTTCAACGTAATTGTGTGCAGGGGAAAATTAGTCCTGGAGGCTACCCCTAGATCCAGTCCAGGGGAAACTCCAGGCTCAGGGCTGTTTGACGACAAAAATGGACGAGCTCTCCACAGCAATCAACGCCTAAATCATTCCTGAGCTACAAACGTGGAACAAGAATGCTCCTATCTATTTCTGATGAGAGTGCAATCCCAATGGAGTGATTTAACAGTGTTTAAGAATCTTTCATGGTTCATTAGACAGAGTAGTTTATATCGTTATTCTATTCAAATCGGAGTAAATCCCAGGGAAGAAGTGCTCTATGTCTACTGCAGTTCCGTCGGGAATGACCTGTAGAGTCCCTGTAGCCAGCAGAAGCCTAGGTAATGTCCAGCAGAGAGAGGAAAACTCTCTAAGACTTTTCTCCTGTCATTTTTCCTTCAGAACAAGAACAATACAAAGCTGTAACTGGATTTTTCCCTCCTTTGTCATGTCTCCCCTTCCTCCCCCTTTCTCTCAATGCACACATGGTTTATTGCAGCGAGGCCCAGCTCAAATATCAATTCTTCTCCAATGCTGACTCCCACCTAAAATGTATCTGTTTCCTCAGCTCAATGAGATCACTTCATCTGTGGCACTGAACACATAGTGTCCTGAGCTATAATTGTTCCCTTACAGATCTCATCTCTCTTCCCAGATTACAAAGTCTTCAAACACGGAGACCCTGGTTTGCAAAGAGCCATTAAGGTTAGTTACAGCACGAAAAAGGTACCCAATGATTATCTGATAAATGTCTCCATTCAATAAATAATTATTATGCACCTGCTCTATGCCAGGTATAACAGACGCAACTCCTGTCTAGACACAGCTCACAGCCGAGTGGCGTGAGTGAAAGCACGTGTGATGCCATCTTACATGTAACTGATGTGTAACAAATTTCAAATAACCATAAGAATAAAACATGTGCCCTGAGAGGAGGCTCATAGCATGTCACAAGGAATCTTTATCTACAAGAAAGAACACTGTTAGCTTCTCAAGGAATTTCCACAGGGAAATGGTATAGCTATCTGAGGCAACCAAGATGACACTGTGTGCCAAAAGAACTCCAGCAAATCAAGTGTGATTCTTTTTGCCTCAACAACTGACCTTAGAGATTGAACTTACACTTGACTGAGGCTCCTTTGCTCTCAGACAGAGGTCTCAACACATTAGCTCAATAGTAATAAATGAGTAATGGTAAAGCCCCACTGCTTTCTCACAGTTGCGAGTCCTCAGGGAGGAAAAAAAAAAAAAAGGAAAACCGAGTCTTCTGGGCCTTAATATTATATTCTGAGAATTTTCCTTCATCTCGAATAATGAGACTCTTGGGAACACCAAGGTTAGCAAAGGTAAAATAATACATATGTTATGTTTTAGACAAGACACACAACCACAAATTGAGCCACTTTTAGCTAAGGCTTCCCTACTTGCCAAGTCAAAAATACAAAATCAAACTTCACACGGGTCTAGTTCCTTGCGATTTCAAAATTCCTTTCATCTGAGTTACTTCATTTAATTTATAAAGCACAGATACCTGTGGGATCAGGTTCCTCATTAGTTAGATGAGGAAACAGAACCACAGGGTACTTAAGTGGAGAACCCAAGGTCCTGCAACCAGCTTAACCTGGGCTCAAAACCTAGGGCCTCTACTTTTAAGTCCACAGTCTTTTCTGCCACAACCTATGGCCTCATAGAATAGATTAGAGGACAGATCCAGTCACTGAACTGAAAATTTCATTTGTTCTCAGACAGTCAGTGCATTAAATGGAGTGCGTGAACCTTACCTCTTTAAGGCAGCCCATGAAGTTGTTGCTGACGGGTGAGCCGGGCAAGTCAGCGGTACTGGGGCTTCCTCCCACATAGAAGAAGTCATCTGAGCCCAGCATGGTGTAGTCTTCTTGAGTGTAGCCCGTCGTGGTAAGGATGCCATCCACAGAGATTGTCACCTGGTGGAGGGACATAGGGACAAAAAAAATCCCAACAATGACCTTACAGTCCTTATCAAAACCCGGGGGCTTCCCCTACCTGTGGCGTCACTTTCATTAAGATTTGGGTGAGGTATTCTTTCTAATTTGGATTGATTTTGGTATGTGCAGCCAAGTTCCATTTTCTGGTCTGCCTCCCTGTGGCCCAAGCCTCCAGTGTTTCCCTGCCGACTCCTGGGAGAGTTTTTCCGGAACCGCCAAGCTGAGCAACTCGCTCTACCCATTGCCCTCTCCACTCAAGTCAGGCTAGAAAATGGAACTATCCTCAAGACGTCTCAGTTCATTGGTAAAAGGATCATTTGCTTTTGAAAGATTGTAATTTACAGTGGTTGTGAGAAACAGCAAAGGAGATGTTTGACAATGGGGTTTGTTAGGGGGTTGGTCTTTGGTTGTTGATGGTTTTTTTCTTTTTTCTTTTCTTTTTCTTTTTTTTATTTGTTTCTTTTTGGGCTCACACCACGCCGACAAACATGCATTCAGGGAGGGAAGGAAAAGGGTCTTGATTTTGATGAGTCATGGGTGATACATGCCACGGACTGCCCAGGACACCAACCCCTGTCCTCCCTTGTCTGCCATCACCACCAGCCAGGGAAGAAATGATCCAAACCAAAAAAAAGGCAATGCTAACAAAAAGAAAAGGAAATATGAGGCATAATAGCCAAAACAACAACAATGCCCACAGGAAATAAACAGCACCCATACACCCAACATCCATGAAAGGCGCAGAGGGCACAGAGAAGAGACGGGGCCTCGAAGCGTGCACGCACCGCACACTGACACACCCATGCGAAAATCATCTGGAGCCGAGAGAGAAGGCAGAAGAATAAAAGGGAGGGAAATGGGACAAGGGTGAGGAGCACTAAAGAAGAGAATCAAAATCCACTTCACACTTACATGCACTAATAAACCAGCTGAAAAACGAGAGGGGAGGGAAAAGAAGAACACACACTCGAAACTAGAGGGCAGTCTTTCCCCTGCCTGCCACCACCTCCCTTACTAACAAAAAAAGAAAAGAAAAAGTCCAAACCCAACCCCAAAATATATGAAGGGTGAGAGGAGCATGAAGAAGCGTGGAGACAAAAAAAGAGAGAGAGGAGAACGTGGAGTGGGGTTGATGACTGGTAGGTTGTTAGTACTGAGGGGGAAAAAAACGAGGGAACAGATTCTGATGCCCAGGGGGAAATTCACGAGACAGGAACATGCCATGCAGAGTTTGTACGGAGAACACAAATTGGCACAGCTCCCTTTGGCCAAGGTGGGAAAGTAAGGTGAAAGGAGGGAAAGGAAGAATACAGAAAGTCGAGTACTTTCCTCTCCAGATCACCTGTGGCAGCTGTGGCCAGACAAAAGGGAAAGAAAAAAGGGATTCGGGAGTGGGGAAGGGGGAAAAGAAAGGACAAGTGAGGGGTAGGAAGACACACACGGAGAGAAGAAAGTCCTCAACAGAAATCTCTGTTGTCCCTAGTCTGTAACTTGGAACTTGCAAAATAAGAAAACAAAACAAAACGAATTTAGCTCAACAAAGAACATTTCTTTAAAAAAAAAAAACCCTTTATTTAGGAAAAAAAAAATTACAAAGTAGAGAAAAGGAAAACTGTCCCAACCAAACTCATCCAAATATTGTCAGGACAGGTGCATGCCCTTCCATTTTCTTCTTAAAGAAAAGGAAAGGCTTGTATTTAATTCAACAAAAAATTTTAAAAGAAGAAACAACTCTAAAGAGGATAAAAGGGGGTTTGGGGGAGGAAAAGGGGGGCAACACACGGCAAACCCAAAAAAAGAGACAATAAGAATGATATCTACCAGACAATGTAGTTTGTTTACCATAGCGTGTCCGATGCCTGAGTGCTTTGCGGAAAAGGGGGAAGAAAGGAAATTAAAAATTGTGAACAGAACGATTGTTAATTAAAAAAACTAAAAACAAAGATGAGTCGTTAGGGTGTTAGTACATTAGTCGGTTAGTAAAATGACACATTGCATGAATGATCTTGTGTTAGTTTTTCAAAAAAAAGGCACCCGACACAGAAGAAGAGAGTGGGGGAAGACAATGAGACCAAGACTCTATGGAAAACCTTGGAACCTGGGGCACAGCCAGGAAAGGAGCTGCAGTCCACCTTGTCTGTGTAACTCCCCTCTTGCCCCAAATACCACTCAGACCAGACCTCACCCCAGTCAGAATTAGCGTCAAACTTTCCAAGAGCTGTTCTGAAAGAACACCGCACTGCTCCCTTCCCACCCTCTAGCACAAACACAATCCACCTGTCCTGAAAGAAAAGACCCCCAGGGGTTTATCGTTCCACAGGTGGATAAATAGAGAGAGCTGAAATACCAATAATTTGGGGGATTGTTTTTTCACACCTGTCTCTGATTACATGCATGGACAATCATGATTTTCTCCTAGGACAAAAAGATCTTAAAACATTTACAGGTCACATCTAGCATAGGAAGGCTACATATGTAGTTTACTCTGGGTTTCCGTAGGTAATGTAAAGATCCACGGACCCCCTTGATTTTGTGTGGATTTGTGCGGCAGGAGGGCAACTTCCTCCTCTTTCCTGTTCTCTCAGGTTGAAATAACTGTGTCGTTAGAACGCATCAAAATAGTTGGAGTCTCCTTCACCAGCCAATAATGTTACTTTGTTTACTTTGCCAGAATGTCTCCTGTTAGACTCACTCTCTCCTCATTCCTTTTTAAGAATGCTTTTCAAGCTTTTAAGCAATTTCTTGCATGGATAGCAGAGAGAGGACTGGCAGGTTAAACATGATTAGAGAAGCCCTACAATTAGTCTTTTCTCCGCTGTTTTCAAATGTTAAATTGCCAACACACCCGGAGCTGGGAGTCTGGAAGGCTACAAGATGGTTAACCCCAGTTTTGTGTTTGTGGTTTGACTAAAGTGGCATACAAAGGTAAAGCACTTCCTGTGATGGCCATGACCTTGGACTCAGGTCCTGGTTATAATTTAGAACAGATAATCCACATTCCCTCCATTAATCAGAACCCCCAATGAAGTACCTGACCTTGGCCTGACTTGGCCCAAAAGTAGAACCGTAGCAGATGACCAAAAAGGAAGAAAAGGGGAAAGTTCTGCTCCATTTGGTAAGGAAACCCCAAGTAAGCTTTCCTCAGATGAATCTCTACCACAGAAGCCATTCAACCTTACCAAAAGAGGAGGCGAGACTGCCATCAGCTTATTGTCAAATATTTATGGAGTGATTTACAGTTTAACTGAAATAGACAGGGGCTTCCCACCCCTTCAAATGTATCCTAGGGAACCCAAAAAGATGTTATAAATGTATTTTTAATGGGAAAAATAATAATCTTAGCTGACTCAGGGTTGAGAGGATTGTATTTGCAAAATCAACTCTGCTTTTCTGAGATTTTTTTCTTCTTTCAATAAATTGCATTTGGATACACAATTCAGTCCAGATTCCGACGCGGTCCAATTTTAGGTGCACCTTCTCTACAAGATTCATACTCTTTCTGCCGAGAAATGCCCCCAACACCCTAGGGCCTCAGTAGCCTTGTCTTGCGAGCTCTGCTTAGCTGCATCCATGGGGACAGACAGAGGAAGTCACCTTTGAAAGAACACTCAGCATGTAAATCATGTGCATGTCCCAGCGAGTCTAGCACCCAGACCATGGATGAGCTCATAATCCTTCTGGAACATAAGGTGCTTTGCATATTTAGCCACCACGCGTGGAGGACTGTAATCACCATCTCACAAATGGAAAATGTGGTGTGGAAAGGTTAAACGCTTTGTCCAAGGGCACAGAGAGGAGTCGGCTCTTAGAACCTGGAAGAGAAACCGTATAGTTTTGCCTTCCTCTGCTTGTTCAGACTCACTCAGCACAACCAATATCTGAACTACAGTTTGGTTCATCCCCAGTTCAGAGTAAAGGGCTGAATTAGGGCCCAAGTCTATTTTAGAAAAGTGTTTTTAGTGGAAATGAAAGTGAGCCTTTTCCAGCTAATTGGAATCACTCTAGAACGGCAAAGAAGCATGTGGGGTGGGAGAGAGAGAGAGAAACGGATTGGCTGGTGAGACCCACAACCTGATTCCGCTCCCCAGTACGTGCAAATCCCCCCTTAACTGACTAACGCCAGAAGGGTATTACTGTGCGACTACCAATCAAAACCGACAAAAGGTCATATTCTACTTTTTGCTCTAGTCTCTGCTACTCAAACCTTTCAAGCCCTTATATGTTAGCAAATGAAAATTTGATGTGGGCTCTCTCGGCAGCTGACGGGGACTCTCCTGTAAGTACAGGTGGGGAAAGATGAAAGGAAACATCAGCAACAGGATTCTTTGGCCTTGCAGGAGAAACATAGAACGGTGATTCAAAAATGTGCGACCTATGTGTATGAAGATGATGGGGGATTCCTTAGGATTTGGCACCTTCATCACAGATAGAATAGAATCTCCAACCACGGGGCTTCCTTGACATGCTTAAGTGTGGATGGAAATGGGCATTTCGAATATTGTGTGTTTCCAATGTGGCGGAGCCTTTTCCATTTACTGAGCATTATTAAGGAGTTAACACTTTTATCAAACAGAAAACACAGGCAAACACCTGTCAGTTCTCATGCTTTCATGTTTACATTAGAAGGCATTAAATCAATCACACTGCAGAAGGAAATTTGATAAGCACCTTCTGGAAATTTACATAACGCTTTCTGATTTAATAAAGGATGAATGCTGTCCAACTGGGTTTAATGACAAACTCACAAGTAGAAAAACCAAGCGAAAACAGAACCTGAAAATGGCAGCCTCAGAACAGACCTTGACTTTTACAGGAAGTGTTTTTAATTTTTTCCTGATGTGGGCTGGTGAGGTGTTACTATTGTTGTTATTGTTATCATTATTATTAGTTATGAAACGGAAAACAGCTTCACTGGGCCAAGGCTTTCTGAGAGTGTTGTCACCTGATGGAGTTGCCTGCTTAGAATCAGCAAGTGATGGGAGTTCTCAAGCACGTACAGAACCAGGAAAGGCTGCTCCAAAGTTGACTTTTTTATGTGGGTCCTTCCACTTTCCAGGCCTCCTAGTCAACTGAAGAGCGTCAGAGGTAGAGACAGGGGCAGTAAAGTATACCACAACCCCAAGGAACAGAGAAACAAAGGAATTCAGAAAGATCCCAGCGAATTCACTCCGAGGCTAGAGGTTAACACAACAACCCAACAGAAAGAATAAAAGTGGACGAGGGGTTGGTAAATTAAAAGGAAGAGAAAAAGAAAGACTTCTTCTGGAAGGAATTAAAATTATGGCATCATGGCAATGGCTAACTTAATTAAAAAGAAAAACATATATTCAAAGAATGAGAAAAATCTACCAAGCTGCAGAAACAAAACGCTAACCCCTAACTGATTTAACAATAATACAATATTCAAAGGTAATCAAGAAACTGATAAAATGGAAAGCAAAACAAAAGGAAAGTATTTATAACTTTTATCTATACAACTGAATTTTTTTTTTTCTTAAATAACAAGCACAAATGGAAAATTGAAGTAAGAGAAGAAACATATTTTAATAATTATCCTTGTGAAATTGTAAAGGCTGGGAGAAAGTCTGACTTCGACAAATCCAAACCCATCGGGTATCTCTACCCCTCTCCATGTAACCTAACCCACCACCTACTTCACAGACTTCCTCCCCAGCCACCTAAGGGGAGCCTCTGGGCACTCTCTCCCCTCAGCCATTACCTGCCGGAGGTTGCGTGTCACTTTGACATCATGCCAGGCGTTGTCATTGAATTTTCCATTCACTGGCTCCACAATGGCCTCAAAGGCCCCAGACCCCAGGTTAATGACCAAGGAGACTGCGCCATCCTTCAGAGCCAGGTTGACATAGTCAGCCGACTTGCCCGTGTGCAGAATAAGCCCGTTCCGCTGCCAGGTCTTAAAGGACAGGGTGATTTCATCACTGCTGCTCTGGATTGGGTTCTGAGACAGGTCGTAGCACAGGTACTCTGAGCCTCGGAAAGTGGCCACATTCTCCTCTCGAGCTACAGAGAAAGAAAAGTGGAAAGCAGTCAACACTTGACTGGCATGAGCCAGGTCTATGCAAATACCAAACAGAACACACACACACACACATACACACACACACACACACGCACGCACACGCACACAGGGCAGTGTCCCTGCCAGAGGCCTGACACCAGCACAACACCCCCTCTAACTCTTCCACAAGACTCGTATCTAACCACCAGGGAAACTAGTAGAGAAGGTAACTGCAGAGAAGTTATATGTCCACACAGGGGTAGAAGACTAACACGATGGTGCAGGAAAGCCTGCTACCTTTCCTTCAAATTTTCTCAGAGAAAAACCTAAAGGGAAATTTCATGCAAAATGGTAAAGTGAGGTTTACTTGCTTTTGCATCAATATTGGCTTTTATTTCTTTTGTTTGTTTTTTTGCAGTACGCGGGCCTCTCGCTGCTGTGCCCTCTCCCGTTGAGGAGCACAGGCTCCGGACGCACAGGCCCAGCGGCCATGGCTCACGGGCCCAGCCGCTCCGCGGCACGTGGGATCTTCCCGGACCGGGGCACGAACCCATTTCCCCTGCATCGGCAGGCGGACTCTCAACCACTGCGCCACCAGGGAAGCCCAATATTGGCTTTTAAATGCTTGTAGAAGAGCTGGTTTAGAATGGATAATTAACTGTTCTGACAAAGGGTTCTTTAGCTCTAGGTACCTTTTATTGAACGATAACTAAAAATCAATTAGCCTGAAAGATTTGGCTCTAATTTCCATCCATCCATAACCCAAGCTAACTTTGGTTTCCATGGTAGAGTCCTGTGCCCAGTGGAACATGACTGGGTTTTTAAAGAGGAGGTTGGACCTGAGGAAATGCTTGAGCAGATGAGGAAAAGGGAACAGAATGGAATTTGGTAAAATATGTTTTGATAAGATAGCAATACTTCCCTTACAGTCAAAGGGACCTCTGCCCTAGAGGTCTCCTGTTTGAGATGGCCTGGTCTGACCATCCTACGGAACATCTCTCTCCACAGGACCAGGGGTCCACAGAGCCAACATGGCATTCCACTGGGACTCATACTCTCTGTCAAGACCATATTCGAGACCCTGGGGTCCTGTAATTCCCTACCCAAAGAGCCCCAAGTCTGTTTCCAGGGGTTGTGCAGTCCTCCTTCCTGGATCCATTCTCTGAAGGCAAATCATGCTCTCAGTGTGCATATCTCAAGGTCTGAGGGCTAACCCTGGGGGACTGTTTGCACAGGTCTGGACAGAGCTTTGTCATGTGGGTCAAGGCATCCACATGCATTTATACCAGACCTCTGTGATACAGGATGGAGCTGAATGTGGGCAGAGGAAGCGGAAAGGCCACAGGCTGAGGACCAGAGGGGCTGGCTCTCCCTGTGTTGGTATTTCCCAATGCAGAACTCCTAGGAATCCAAAAACTCTAAATGTGAACCTGACTTAACCAGGTAGTGTCAAAGGTCTATTTTTCAAGGTTAAGAGAACAGAATGTATTCTATTTAATTATTTGTTGATGTGATTTATAACACAGACACTCAGCACGTACACCTCCATTTGTCCTCTTGTCAGGCAGCCTCATTTAGAGAGTGGCCTACTTCATATCAGCGTTGGTCAAAAGCACCTCCTCAATGAAAAGAAATGGGCGACTACAAGTTTAGATATGCAGCTTCCCTTTAAAGAGGGGTGGCATGGTCTACAAAGTAAGGTTGAGGGGACTCTATTTTCCCTTCTCCGCCTTATTCACCAAAGCTTGTCCACACTAATTCATATCCTTATCGACCATCATAGCCCTTGGTAAGTTCCCTAAGTAAAATCAAATAAGTATTTTCTCATCATGAGGTAAAGGAGTCACTCTTACAATGTGAAGAGATGACCACCCAATATATACTGTTGAATTCACTGCAGCATCACATCATTAAAACATGAGCCTTAACTTCACACTCCAGAGAGTCAGAAGAGATTAAGTGTGTCCTAAATCTTCCAGAGGGCCTCAAGGATGTGTGTACACCTACACATTTCTGTTTGCACACACACTGGTATAAGCAAAAGGGACTTGTCCACCTCTAGGGGACCAGTGTTGTTTACACATACAAGGAGCGAGTACTACTCAGCACATAACCCATGCCAGATGCATTTTACCAAAATTAGTTCCCCCGAAATCACAGAGCAGAAATTTGGCACTGTCTGTCTGTTTGAAACGGGTCCATCCATGCAATCCCCTACTGCCCTATCTTCATGATCTCTCATTTCTAAAGAAATGGTTTTGTTAAAATTCAACTGGACAAGCTCTTGTTCAGTAGACTGGATGTAACCCTAATTTAGAGCAGAAGATAGCAAATCAAATTCACTTATCACCACTAAGCTCTTTTCCTAACAATGCAAATGTACACACAGCCAACTACTACGCCTGTCCTTGGCACCCCACATGGTATATTAGTGGGAGTCTTCTATAAACATTTAAGTTACACCTTGTGTGCCCAGTGAACTGAGATAAATGAGCAAGGAAGCTTCTTTTTTTTTTTTTTAATCTGGTACGCGGGCCTCTCACTGCTGTGGCCTCTCCCGTTGCGGAGCACAGGCTCCGGACGCGCAGGCTCAGCGGCCATGGCTCACGGACCCAACCGCTCCGCGGCATGTGGGATCTTCCCGGACCAGGGCACGAACCCGTGTCCCCTGCATCGGCAGGCGGATTCTCAACCACTGCGCCACCAGGGAAGCCCAGGAATGCTTCTAAAGAGAAGCCTCAATTAATCATTGAGTACCCTTCAAAGGGGGAAGGGCCTGACACAGAACAGCAAGGCACCAAGATATTATTTAATGTGCTATGTGGTGCTTAATATTTTTTATATAATTAGACTAAGGAGTCTATCAAAATAATAAATCTTAGAGCTTTAAAGGATTTTAGAGATTGCCTGATTTAACACCCTTATTTTATTAAGGAAGAAACTGATGACTAGGAATTAAGTCAGTTGCCCAAGACCAGACAGTTAGTTCGACTCTGGACTTCTACCGCCTCTGGACCTTCCTCTAAATATCAGTTACCTTTCCTTTTGCCCATCATTCTGGATACAGCACATGCTCCTACTCTGCTTCTCAAAGGGCATGAATGATTCCACTGAACCATGTACTGACTTACAAACCATCACAAACCTTGAATAAACTGAGCCAGAGACCTAATCCTCCTACCCCATGTAAATCACATTTACTCATCAAAAGAAATGTTTCCCTTCCCTGCATCCCCACCCCCCGCCCCCGGAATCCATGTGTTTAAAATAAAAGAACTTGTTTTATGTGGAAGGCCATAGAAGAAAAATGACATCATTAAGAGAAGAGGCTATCACAATAAATAAATAAGAAATAAAACCCACGTGAGGAAAAAAGTCTATGTAAATCACATGCATATGTATGCTAATGTCCATGCAAATTCATCAATGAAGATTTTTATGTAGCCTTGAGAGTACATTCCTTTGCAAATACCTAATGAAAACTGCTGCAAAAGTTCACAACCTTCCCAATCTCTTCATTCAATGATGAATTTTCCCAGTTTACCCTTTCCCTGGGCTGGAGAAAAACACCAGAGCAGCATCACCCCAGATGCTGGCTGTCTCCTTCACATGTCAACAAACAATCGACCACCGAAAGCTACTCTCTGAATCGTATTCTAGATAAGCAAAATCATATCATTTTTAATTCATGGGATACTTTCCTCCTGATTGTTACAGGAAGGAGAGGCATAGGCAGTGCATGACCCAGCCTTTAAAAGAGCAAATAAGGGGCTTGCAAGAAGAAAGAGAGAGGACCTTGAAGAAATTCTTCCTTTGTATACTCTCACAACTGACATTTTTCTCCTAAAATCTCAATCTGTCTTAATTTCCTTCCAGTGGCTAAAGCTCGAGCATTTTCTTATCACCTTGAAAACCATACATACCAAGTTGATAGTGAACAAAACTAAAAGGTGCAAAACCAAATAGTGACAAACACATTTCTAAGCCCATTCAATTCTCCAAACTCTCCATTAGAAAAATGTAAGACTGCCCCAAATCTGTTTTCTATACTGAGTGTTTACACTGAGGAGGAGGTTGAAGAGACAATTCAGTCACCTTGTATGTATTCAGGCTAAATAGGTAGAGAAAATGAATGCAGGGGATTACGTAACACAGTAACACACAACAGCTTAGCATAAGGCTACAGATTGGCAAGAGGGTAGGCACTGACATGGCTAATGGACTGTTTAGATTCATTTAGATTATATCACCCCAAAGTTTACAATCAATTGGATAAGTGTTAAAATAAAAATGTTACTCTCACTGCACGAAAAGCAGAGCTCAACCCCGTATGACAACAAACCGTTTACCCATTATTTGTAAGTGTCCAATTGATTAAATACTAGATGCAATCGAGATAAGTATAACTCAAGGTTTTGAATCAGTTTGTGTAAGATATATAAAGCACTGATCTTTCAAATGGCTTGCTAATCCAAGTACTGATATACACATTGCATTAACAAGCATTTACTCAGTCCTATTTTCCACTCTCTCCCAAAAAACATCCAACTACTGATTTATGTAATAATTCTATTTCTCTGAGAAATTCCAAAACAGATTAAAATATTCTGTCATTTTTTTATTACCATACAACCTAAGAGGTATGAAGAAATGCATATCACTGTTGAATTGGGCCTGTGGTTCCTGATAGCTTGGTGTCCTAGGCTGTGAGATCAAGAAATTTGGACCTTACTCTGAAGGTTCTGAGGAACGACCGCATAATTTTACTGAGAGGATGGAGGGTCAGATTTGTATTTTTAAAATACAAGATTATGCAGCCCAACTTCTGCTGGGTTGAGAGTGAACTGGAAAGAAATGAGAGCTGAAGGCAGAGAGCCCAGTTAAAAGAAGGGAACACATGAACCACTTTTCCAGGGGGTGCCTGAAACTGGTTCAACCTGAATGTTGATATAACCCAGTGAGATTTGCATTTCTTTGGGCAAGAATGGAAGCAAAAGTTCCTAGAAGAGACAACCTAAGGAACTGAGAGGCAGACATTCTGGAAAACCAGAGGCCATAGGATACTTAAGATCCAAATGCAGCCAAGGAAAACCAAGGGCCAGAGGTAAAAATTGAGGACAAGGACACAGCACTAGGCATGAAAGGGCTCAAGTGAGAACAGGTCAGGAATGCGTAAGGAAGGATTCTATTCCCAGTTTTTAAAATATCATATATTTCCAAATGCTCAAATGCTTTCTTAATTGTTGTTTGTATTCCCTCAACACTCTGTGAGGTCACTTTGCTATGATTACATTAATGTAAGGAAGAGGGGGCACACAGTTTACATAGGGCATCCAAGGAGCTTGGAAGCATTTAGGCCAGTTCCAAAACCTTAGCCTTCTCAGTCCACTGCTTTTGCCACCACATCACACCACCTCGCCAGGAACTCAAATTCTCAGGGAATAGGTACCTAGGGTCCTGTATCTGACATCCTGCAACTGCATGAAGTTCCATGTGTCAAAAGGAGAAACCACTGACAGTGACAGGTAAGAGCCCACTCAGGCAACAGGAGCCCACGCAGGGGCGTCAGGGAGTGGGGCTGGCTCTATTCCAAAATTCCCTGGTAGCAGGTTGGAAAAAGTCAAACTGAGATCACACTCTTCACCGTCATCAGCCAGAGAGCCCGAGAAATGGAATTTTTAGGTACCCCTTGGCAGAGCCTATGAAAATGCCAACCCCTCTGGAGTGGCTGCAGGCACTGGTCCTGAGCAGAACACCTGCCGTTCTCTAGAAACGGAGGGGGAGCCAGCTTCTGAGGACATGCCCCAGAGACAGAGGCAAAACTGTTCTCATCTTTGAATCATCTGTCCTTCAACTGGCCTCCGCTGCAGCATGGTACTGTAGTCTGCACCAATGCAGAGATAACCCCGGCTGGCCATCTTGGCCGGCCAGCCCTGGAACTAAGGACGCACAAAAACACGAGCTACTGCTGCCCTCCCTGCCAGACAAAGGGATGTCCTGCGGTCCTGGGGCTGGCCCGCTGACTCCCTTCCTCTGATCCACAAATTCAGCAGGGACAGCACTGTCCCTCCTCCGTTGGTGCAGCTGCAACGTGAGGTTTTCAGGTTCTTAAGTTGTAAACTAACATATCACCCAATTCTACGCAGGCAAAGAAGCCATGATGATGACGGAAGAAGGACAAGCCCAACGCAAGGGGTACACAAAGCAGAAATAAACTTTTTGAGAAGGCCACAGTTCCACAGTTGTTCTACTCATTCCTACAGGGACCACATATCCACTCAATTCTGAAAGTCGCCTTGAGCTACAACACCAGTTTGGGTTGTTTGCTGGCAAAGGAACAAGTTAAGGCAACTGTGAGTTTGTTCTTGCACAATTCTGTTTTCTTTCCATGCAACCTGCTAAGAATGCAACATCCAGAACAACAATTTCCACCTCGAAAGGCTTCTTACAAGCTATGGGTAGACAAGACACATCAAGTTAGCTGTTGAGCTGTGAGATTATCGTATTTGCAAAAACGAGGGGAAAAACAGAAATCTTTTTACTACAGGGAATTCTATTATACATCATCTAAGGACATTTCCTGCTAGAATTAGGGAAGGAACACACTGAGTAAAAAAGGAAAAAGACTGCACAAGTGACTATACTCTTGCTTCTTCCTGTCCCATTTCCCTTACCATGTATTTTAGGGCCAAACAAAGCATTTGAACAGATCAAACTGCAGAGCCATCCCCCAAGGAGAGACAATGAACCTTTACATGCCACATCCCATCATACAGGTATTTTAAAAGCAGAATGCACCAGCAGACAGCAAATTGTGTCCTTACGAGCAATCCTGCACTACAAAAGAAAACACACAAGAAATCTGACCTCCTAAGGCCATTGCCAACCCTTATCCTCAGACTCTGTAGGAAAGACGCAGCAGAGAAATAAATGGACTTTTCCACGCTGCCTTGGTCACTCACTAGCCAGCAGATGCTTCTTGAAAGTGATGAGAAAGAAAATAGTAAATCAAGTTGTCACTTGGGAAAAAAACAGCCAGCATCCTGGCGAGGGAAGCCACCTCGAGTCCACAAAAGAATGGCCTGGAAAATCATGCTTCACTGAAATCACTAGAAAGCTAATGGTATCCTAAAGACTGCATTGCTCTCAATTGTACTGCAATAAAAGTTAAATTTTCTGTTAATTCATTTAAGGAATAAGTATTTCCAGGTGCCTACTATGCACCAGGTGACGTGTCCAGTGTGGAACGCACTTGAACCACCCAGGAACATGGTGAGTAGGAATAATTAGCCGACATTTTACTGAAGAAGAGAAATTATAAATCTAAAAAAACTCGAATGCTTACTAAGCGCCACATCCTGACAGGGACTCACATTAAACAGGGCATCCTCCTGTAGCTCAGAGTGTAGTGGAAATGTGGACTTGATTACATGGAATTTAATAATAAGGCTTTGAATTGGACAGACCCAGGTTTGATATCCGGCTCTGGAACTTACCTAGCTCTATGGAACCTTCCTTAGCTTATTACTTAACTTCTCTAATAGCCAGTTTCCTAATCTACAGAATTAGCATAACCATAGTACATATTTCATAGAGTCACTGTGAGACATGAATCAGATAAAGTTCCTGGCCCAGTTCCCAGCCACAGACGTGTTAGCTGTTGCTGTTGTTGTTGAGAATGCACACATAAACAAGTGATTACAAGTGCAGTAAATGTTTCATAGGTGATACGGGCACACAGAAGAAGAAATAACTGACCCTGGGTGTTAGGGAAGGCTCCATACAGGAGGTCAAGCTTAATCTGGGTCTTGAAGTATGAGTAAGAGTTCACCATACAAAAGGAGGGATGAAGTTCTAGTTAAAATAAACAACGTATCCACTGGTGTGATCATTAGGAAAGCACAGTGTGTCCAGGGGATGGTGAGAAGTTCAATGTGGCTAAAGTAGCCGGCATGTGAGACTCAAGATGCAGGTTGGGGTCTTATGAGTCATATTCTTGGGGCTCTGGGGATGGAGAACCAGCATAGGAGAACTTCAGCTTGTGAGTGGCACAATTATACTTGTATTGTACCAGGGGTCTGGTGGGTGGACTAATGGCTAGAGAGGTAAAGAGGAATCCAGGAGACATCTCCAAGGTGGAATGGAGATTGCTAAGAAACCCTAGCCTGAGGCAACCGTGCTACATCTGCCTGCCTGCGTGCCCACTTATAATAATTTATGCAATATGTTGTACACTTTATTTCCCATAACCACCAAATCTATATGAGTCAAACTGTAATTATGCTTCTTTTACTTTCGGCTTCTCATTTTAATTGTGGGTCAGTCAATCAGACAATTGTTAAACACAAATGCTGCACTCTTATCCTGTAGAGGGAATTCCATTTCCCTGTACCCGAGACTTCAGGAAAGCCTTTCCTCCCCACCCTCCAGAAGGGGGTCATTTGGAGTAACACTTTGACCTTCTGTCATTTACTCATTCACCCGCTCCAATGAAAGAAGTAATCCATCTCCTTGGTGATATAATAAGGGTCTGACACGCAGAGCCACACTTCTTATTTAGGTAAAATCACTGTTTCCATATAACTTGCCTTTCTCTTCCCTTCAGCTCTGCCATTCCTACAAGGATTGGGGGTTCTCCTATAGGCTCCCCCGTGCAATGAAACCTATCAGAGTAGACTCTGTCCCTACATAAGAAGGCCTTTGGTTTTTCTAGCTCTTCTGCCTATGGCTGTGTGGCTGAGTTTAGTTCAGGGGGAAAATTACTACGAAGCCCAATAGGACTGCAGATCAAAGCCACATCCTCTAACACAGCTCTACCAGCAACAGAACTGATATCTGGATCCTTAATCTGACTGCCAGTTTGAGTCTTGTGTCTGTCCCTCAATTAATTCAGAACATATGGTTGTCAGTTGTCACCTCAGACAACCAGTCCTTGGACTGCTTTCACTCTGATTGGGAAGATAACAGACGTATCTGAAACTACATGAGGTCAATTATAAGTAAATATATCAATTATATCAATAATTTTAAAGCCAGCTTTCTGCCACAGTGTTACTAAAACACATTTCTTGAAGTTACACCAACGATATGGGTGACCAGAATGGTGAAAATTTAACCAGGGTCACCTTCCTGAAGATAACTTTTAGATTGAGTTTTGATGTCTTTGAGTAAAAAATTATAGAAAATACACACATCCGCAAACCTATATAACCTTTCCCCTGTGGCCCAGTCCAAAAAGACTAATCTGCATGTTTGTTTTTCTTCAACCAGCATCTTTTATCAAAGTTACAAAACAACTAAAGCAATTGTACTGGAGTATCTAATGGCTCATTGTGAGACTATATTCTACAGAGTTGATGAGGACAAAAAAATTCACTAGGAATACACAGCAGGAGAGGAGAGGAGAAGACTGCGATTTTGATAAAAACAAAATTAATAATAATGAAATATATCTACAGTGATCCTGGAGCAGGAAGTAGATCATCTGAAATGATTTTCTTTTTTACAGTGGCACATACACTGACCCTAATTGCTACCTAAATTAAATACTCACTGTATTCACACATACTGTTCAGAAAGGAATATAAATGTCATAAAAGGTTCACAGAATTTGGTAAAAATCGAACAGACATTAAGATATTTAGAAGCAATACATAGATTTTTAAACCCATATGGACTTTTAAAATATTTATTTCTGTACAATTTCTCTTTTCATCTGAGATGAAAACAGGTAAAAACTCCTTCATAACTAATCATCACTGTGGCATCAGAAGAGACCTTGGAAGACGACCTAATATACCTCTTACCTCAATAAATCTACACCTAAATCATCTTGCTGGCGAAACTCTCCACCTTTAAGTATCCAAAGAAAACAAGATCATTTGGTGTTATGTGAAACTTCCTACAGACATGTCTGGAGCTCAAATGGTTCCTGGTCCAAAAAGAGGAAAGCAATTGAGAGACTGGCAAGCTTCATTTGGGTGATCAACAGGAACGTGTAAGGTGTTAAAGATTTTTGCCAAATTATTTCCTTCATTCAGCCCAGAATATACAGAGAATAATGAGTATAAACTGTGGGTAGCTAATGAACTTTACCTCCATTAATTTATACACACACACACACACACACACACACACACACACACACATAATGATTACTAATCATTATATATTACAGTGCTATTCGTATGTAACAAGAATGGAAAAAAAAAAAAAAATCTACCCATCAATTTCAGGTGGTGTTTACTTCTCGGGAGGGAGAGAAGAAATGGAACCAGGGAGATATTCAAACAAGACTAAGTCTTTATAAAAGGATATAAGGCAAAAATGGCAAAACATTGAGATTTGTTCAATATGGGCAATAACTAAGCCAATGTTTACAATATCCTCTACTACAGGTTTATATACTCTTTTATGTTTGAAATTTAGCATTCATTTTCAAAAAGTTAAATCCCTGCAGATGATTCTGATAAAATACCTAATCGCCAAATAAATCTTGAACAATTCTCTAGCTATTTTACACGTAGATGTCAACTCCTTGACCGTATCTTGTGAGCAGCGATTTTTCATACCTTTTCAAAATCTCCCACGTACCCTAAAATGTGTTAAATAAAGCCCGAATTGAACTGAAATGAAGACGAATTGATCGCGGTGATGCTAAAGTGAACAGTTCTCCTCCTGCCTTCCCCACTCCTTCTGGAGACCCACTACGCAGTACCTCAGCATCCCAGAGTTCAGCCTGGCTTCACAGGGGAAAGAGGAGAAATGCTGATGGAAGTGAGGGAAGAGGAGACGCCTGCGTTTGCTGTCCTGTGAAAGCTCCACAGCAGAAGCTGAGAGCGGGAGAAGGCTGGCTGGGGTCTGGAGGATGTGACAAGCTTCTGCACAAGCCTCCCAACAGCAGGATAAAACCACCCCAGTTCTTTAAGAAAATCCCCACTGGGAACCGGAATCTGTGCCCATCCCGCTGGCCTTCCCTGGCAGCAGGCAGCCCAGCCCTCCTTTGTTAGCACTGAGGGCTCCAGCCTGCAAGTCTAGACAGAGTGGCTGGTTAAAAGGCCCTGGAGTCAATGCCTGGACAAGATCAATAAGGCTTTTTAGGACACAATGAAAACTTTCTATTTTGTTAAATGCGGCTAATCTACCATTTCTGCAGTGCCCTTAAAGCTTTCAGTGCTGAGCACTCAAGCCATGGTGATTAAAACCCTGTTCAGAGACACAACTGGGGAACTTGGCCAATGCAGAGGTACAAATCCTAGAGACGTGGGCTGCGTCTTCTTTGATGGTGAGGTGTGCATTTCCTTTACCTCCCACAGAAATAAGCGTGCCGGTGAGATGGGGCTGATTCTGCCAAAACGTAAAACCGCCCCATTCCAGGGCTCTCAAGAAGGGACTGGACCATGCCCACAGTCCAACATAATTAAACAAAGGGATCTGAACCTGGGGGTGGATGAGGATGGGGTATGCTGAAAGGGGGTAGAGAGGGAAAGTTCTCTAAAATGGAGGCAGACTTACAAATCAGTGACTTAATTTAAGAAGCCTTAAATAAAGGAGAACATCTTCTGTGATTGCAAATTCAATTACAGAACTAAATAGAACTAGAATAAAGTGTTTATTTCATTTTCATCATTTCTTCACCTCAGACTATTAGCAGTTTTTTAACAGAAGATTTTTTTGTGCCATAGTATAAAAAGGACAGGAAATTAACGTTTACTGAACATGTATTATGCTCTGGGCTTCAATCTAGAGAGGGTCTCAATAAACAAACACTATACATGTAGTATTTGACAAGAATTAACCAAGACTTGTCTTGGTGACTTGAGCTACAAGAATTCAAAACACTAACCACCAGAACCAATGTATTATTAACAGAAATAACATATATGTGTTCATATGTTATCTGAAAGGAGAGCTTTTTTATTAGGATACTTGGTATGTGTCTTATTTAACTCTCACAAAAGCCCTGTGAAATAAAGTTTTACTAGACCCATTTCACAGATGATAAAACTGACATTCACAAGGGGTGAAATACATGTACAACACCACGGCTAGTAAGAAGCAGATTCAAAATACACGCCAAGGTCAACCTCTAAACACTGTATACTTTCCATTAGAACATGCTGCCTCCTACTGACGGTTGGGTATCTTTCGCAAAGACCTCTGTCAACAGTATTCCTGTGGGAGATGAACTATTAATTTAAACACGCACATACACTTGCATAGCATGTCATATTTTCCAAACTGCTTTTACATACATTATCTAATTTTGTAAAGCATCCTTCTGCAGCTTTTACAGGAACCTCTATCTGCTCAACAAGGGTAGATTTTCAGCAAACATTTAGATATATTAACCACATACACTGGATATGAATATAGACCATTAGAACGATGGAGAACATTTTAAGAATTCTCTATATTTGCAACACTGCAAATATATAACTGCTAAAGAAAATCCTTAATTATGAGAGCATAAGAAGGAAATCCTCTTCTGATGCACTGACTCTAAAATGGCAACCCACCTTCTAAGTCAGATGATTCACAAACCATCACCCCAGCAAGCTCACTGAAGTTCCAGGGCCATACAGCTGGACCCTGAGTTATAACACCGATGTGTACAGTCAGAAGTATGCTCAAGGCTTGCAGAGGGGGAAAAATTATTTGACTTGTTATTAGAAAGAGCACACAAAACTGAGATTATAAGACTCTCTGAAATAGTTATTCGAACTGGTTTAGCTTTTATAAGACTCTCTGAAATAGTTATTCGAATTGGGTTAGCTTTCTTGGGTAGCCGTTTATGATGAATATTTATAGTTCCTATGATGTCGATAAAACTAAAGTCCTAACCCTCTCCAGAAATTAGGTAGCAGGTAAGATTTCTCAATGATATTTTTATCCATGGGTTAAGATAAAATAAGGAATGATTTGGATATCCAGCTATGATATCAAGATGTTGCACAGGCGATCCCAGACATAGAGAGGTTACGATATTTGCACATTATCACCAGGTGGTCAAGGTTTTTGACCACACTTTGTAGGTGAATGAATCAGAACAAAGAAAAGCATGGAGACTTAGGACATACAAGACTTCAGAGAATAAGCAGAACCGCTGGCTCATTCCTGCCAGTTATGGTGGCATCCCCAAACAGATATCAGCAAAGATGCATCTGGATACGGTGGCAGCTAAAGTCTGAGAGGAAGCTGACTGCATCTCACTGTCTGATTTAAAGGCCCAGAAATGTGGTTTTATCTCTCTTCAGGAGTGATCCTATGAGAGACTGACTACACCAACTAAAATCAACATGTGACTGAGGTAGACAGCAGAATGTCGTTATGATTTACAATGAAAAATTACCATTAAAAAAATCCTATAGTCCACAGATTTGGAATTAACCATTGGTTCCCAAACAATGGTCTCAGTTAAAGTTTTTACCAATCCATAGTACAATCACGAAGATAAGAACAATGCTGTACATTCTTTAATAAAAGCTAAACGTATGCAATACTCACTCATGGAACACACATTTGAGTAGGACCTACTCTATACAACACCATGGTAGGCGCTGGGAAGATAGCACTTTCATTCTATTCCTTTCTCATTTGGAATTTCCTCTTTTATAAAGTAATGATGATGACAGATGAAATTTGGTAATGTCATCAGTTGGCAAAATAAAAAGTAGTCAATCCTATTTTGCTCCTTCCCTTTTCTGTAAAAACGTTACTTGTCAAAAAAATTCAAAAGTTTGAAGAACCACTGAACCCGAGAATCTTTTCTAGGTGTGCTGTCAGTTAGATGTTAACCAAAACGTGGCATTCTCCTGAAAATGGGTTTACCAGGTGTTTCAGATAGGGTACCCAACCATCCCGATTTGCCTGGGACTGAAAGAGTCCCAGGACATGGGACTTACAGTACTAAAAGGGAAACAATCCCTGGGAAACCAGGATGGTTGTTAACTCTACATGGGTCACATGTCAGGAAGTAAAAAAATAAAGCAGATCAAATAAAAACTCTCAGTTACCTAGAATTCAAGGGAAAAAAGAGGCTTGAATTAGTTGGCTGCTTTTGTTGGCGACGAATGCCCAGCCATTTCAAACTTGACATTCTGGTTTTTGAAGAACAAATGATCACATTAACACTACAAGTAATGTATTATTCATTGCTGTGCTATACTACATTCTAGAACTTTAAACTAAAGTCATCCTAAGAATAACCTGGACTTCCTTTGAGGATTCAAAACGCTCTTTGAGATTTCATGGACCTCAGAGCCATCTAACTCCTCATTGATTATCACTGTACACCACCACAAATAAACAGCTTTAACCTCCTACTGTTTGAATTAGGGATCATTAGTGTCTTCCGTGTTATAACTAATAAGCTTGTATGGAATGATTTACCCAGACAGTAGCATTCCCTTGGGGATACTAGGATAATTTCAGGAACAGGCGGAACCTTACGAAAGCTTCAGAATCCCAGCCTCTGGTGCCCTCAGGTTTGCCCCTGGGTGCTGCTCATTTTTCCTTCTCC
Source organism: Kogia breviceps (assembly GCF_026419965.1). Lineage (NCBI taxonomy): Eukaryota > Metazoa > Chordata > Mammalia > Artiodactyla > Physeteridae > Kogia > Kogia breviceps. Next base: position 24,391,289 of record NC_081312.1, read on the forward strand.
TCCCAGCTACCCCACTACCCACACCTCAACCAGCAAAGACCAGTCACCTTCTGGGGCCTCTGGAACACCCGTCCATGACACTGGGCCACTTTACAAAAGAGCAATAGTGCCCCGCTGCCCTCAAATGAAATAGAAAAGTAAGAAGACATCATCAAAGAAAGGAGAAGGAAAGAAGCTAGTACTTACTGTTCCTCTGCTATGTGCCTAGCACAGTAAGAGTCACTTTGCAAATATTGTTTTTTCAATCCTATGATGACCGCAGAAGAGTAGGCATTATCACTGTTTTACATACCAGAAAATCTCCACAGTCCCTGAGATGCAGGTGACAGTGATGATGCCAACTACCATATTTGAAGCTTACTGTGTGTCAGGGGCTTTAGCTCTGGCTTACTATTATGCAGATGACATTTAATATAATCTTCACCATAATCTATTCAGGTATTATTATCTGCAGTTTTCAAGGGGGGTGGGGAGCTGAGATTCATAGGCTCAAGGCTATCCAATTAGAATAACAATAATTGTCAAGGAAGGAATTTAGAATGAGGCTAGACTTGGGTCTAACTTCCATCTCATTGTTCCCTCTCTTGCAACAAGAGTTAGGTTTTGTACAGTATGGAGGTTTCTCAAAACGCTAAAAATAAGACTACCATATGACCCAGCAATTCCACTCCTGGGAACATATCCAAAAAAACCAAAAACACTAATTCAAAAAGATACATGCACCATAATGTTCAAAGCAGCATTATTTACAATGTCTGGCATTATCTACCCAAACTCCTCATTGTATCCAATCATTACTGAGAGTCAAATGAACATAGTTGACTGACTGTGTGTTACCTGAAGCCTTTAAGTCACCCACTCACTAGATCATTTAATCATCCATTTGGATACCACATTTTGAGAGCACTAGTAATGTGGTAGGTTGAGAGTGAAAACAGAAGAGTCCTTTCAAATTTTAGCATGTCACATTTCTAGGGTAGGCTAAGTTAGAGAGTATCCTTAAACCAGGTCATTCTGAAGCGTGAACAGGCTTTGAAAACACACAGAGAATTATGCAACCTGATGGTATTATTATTCATATAATTTATTCCCTTTTTTCCCCATTCCAGAAGATGTCCAGCATTTCTTTAAATGCTCTGTAGTATTACACCATGAATTTCCTGACGGACAGGCTATATAGAACCCTGACTTTGCGTTAACCTCAAGGCACTGAGGCAAAAAGGAATTAACTGGTTTTCACATCCATGTCTGCGGAAGGATATGCTTCTCACTGCTTCTTTGCAGGTAGAATTGGTAAGGTGAAATCTAGCCATTAGCGATGGAAGGTACTTTGAAATCGCATTTTTCTACTTCTTTTTACAAGCCTAGCACAGTTCAGTGTTTGTCCAAAGGAATTATCAGTAGAGGCAAGACCAAAACCCAGGCTTTCTGATTTTTATATAAGTGAGTTAGTTGCGAAACAACTATGGGGTGGACACGTGAACCTGATAACAGAAAGGACAGCTCTAGAAGTTTGATCTCCAGGATGCTGGATGCCTAATTCTCACTTGAGTCCTTTCTCCAAGGCCTCCTGCATGTGTGTCTCATCCAGATGCACATTTACATCAATGTCCCAGAGCCACAAGAGCTGGCACTGGGCAATGCCTATCCCTGGAGAAGGGCTCTGGGTAAGCAGTGTGCTGCTCAGAAGTCTCATGGCTAAGCCACTCCCTCGATGTGGGTCACCTCTTCTACTCTCTGAGCTTCCTTTTCTCTTCCCCCTGCAGCAGTGGAGACTCTAGGACTTCAGGGAGGGAATGCTGCTTAATGACTCCAATGCAGTCTCCTGAAAGCCTTATCAACGGGTGTACAGCCCCTCTTCTGACAGCTGACCTTTCCCCTCGTTCTCAGGTCCAGGGAAAAACAAAAGCACCAAAACAATTAAAAGCAGTAAAAAGAGGAGGAAGGAGGGGAAAGAAACTCTAGCTTAATGCAGAGGAGCAACATAGAATTTTCTTAGAAAGAAAAGGAAAAAAAAAAAAGGAGAGGAAGCAAAAGAAAACCCAAGACAGTAAAGAGGGAGAAGCACAAGAAGATGAGATTCTCCCAGGCCACTTTATTTCTCTTCCTGATGGCTGCAGAAGTCATTGAAAAGGCTGTTAAGAAATCTGAGAACCATGCTGGTGAGGGAAAATAAAGAGGACCAGAAAAGAAGCAGCGATGGCATGCAATAGCTGGTGATGTATAAAAGGTCTCTCCACTCTCCTCGAGCCCTGACAAGCATTACAAGTGGTCCAGGTGCTCTGTGAAAGAGAAGCCCCTTGTCTCAGTAACACAGGTGAGCCCACCACCTGGCAACAGCCTCAGACTGACCCTTCAAGGGCCTCTGAAGTCCCCACAAATACACTCTTTGTACCATTCCTGCCTGGAAAACAGCATCCCTTTCCCATCTCATCTGAAATACATGGATAACTTTTATCTGACACTGACTTTAAAACACATTTGAGGAGATGAATATATTCATCCATCCACAGAGAGATCAGAGCATTCTCAGTATTTTGTGATTGAATTATAAACAAACATAGGTGTCTACGGACAAAAGAGAAATCTTTTCTTAAGTTTTGACATTGATTTTGAAGGGGAAAAATAATGATACACCTGTTTAACTCTGGACATTTTAGGAAGGCCCATGATGACTGTTTTCTGCGGACTTGTGAAAGATACATTTCATTTCTCTGTCCATACTGAACATGACATGAACTACGCAGACAGGGTGACCCCCCTGGTTAGAGAAGTGAAGGAAACCTGCACACTATGGTTAGAATTCCCCATCTAACAAGCTATACCAAGGGAAGTGAATCTGAGAAAAGTTGAGTGTTTCTGGAGGTTAAGTTCCTTTTCCTGGCGTTCTAAGTGGTTCCCCAGGTGCAGTAACTCCAAGTGGTTTGTTCCCTTATACTTAGCTTTTCACTGTTTAATAATAATGGCAGCAGCTGGTTCTGGAGGTCTGGCCATACACTGAGCGCCACGCTCACCTCCTTCTCTGGTCTATCACAACTCTGAGGGGCAAGCGCTCTCATAGTCGTTGTTCTACAGACATGAGGGTTGAGGCTTTGTAATCTGTCTTTGGTGGCTCAGTCGGTAAGAGGAAGCATTAGGGCTCAAAACCAGGTTCCACTGACCCAAAAGCCTTCACTCTTTACCCCCGCCCTGTACTGCCTCACCGGGTAACCTCAAGCCACATGCACACATGGAGTGAGATCAATTGCTCGATGCCTCATCTGAAGCCTCAAAGCCTACTTCAGCCTCCCAGGGATTCAGGCTTGAGGAAGTTCTAAAGCTATGGCCAATTGCCAAGAATCATTCCTGCTTCACTTCCTGTGGGGGAATAAACTGTATTCTGCAGGTCTGGAGATAAGAAAGGCTCCCTTCAGCTTCTGCATGTAGGGTCTTCTTTGTCTGAGTCCTTCCCAGATGCAGGCAATCCAGGCTAAGTGGAAAAGGTGCTTGCCTCCCCGGAAAGAGCAAGGAGGTTGCCACTGACTTTCCTTTGGCATGGGATATTGGCATCCCTGCTGTCCTAGCAATCAAAGGCTAAATTGTAAAACAAAAAAATCAAACAAAAGGGCTTCCCCGGTGGCACAGAGGTTGAGAGTCCGCCTGCCGATGCAGGGGACACGGGTTCGTGCCCTGGTCCGGGAAGATCCCACATGCCACGGAGCGGCTGGGCCCGTGAGCCATGGCCACTGAGCCTGCGCGTCCGGAGCCTGTGCTCTTCAACGGGAGAGGCTACAGCAGTGAGAGGCCCACGTACCGCCAAAAAAATAAATAAATAAATAAAAAATAAAAAAAATCAAACAAAAAACAAGAACACTACCCTAACCTTCCTTGACAAAGCAAAATGCATCTCACTTATTAGATTTAATATCCTTCGGGGGCACCAAAGATTATAATATTATGTTAGGGACATAACAGTTACCCCTCCATGTGAGAAAAATTTGCATTTCTTTAAGAAAGGTACATTGCTCAATCCAATGGAATCAAGCCATAATTGGGAGATTTCAGGCTTTGGAAGGACTATTTTGTTTTTGGTTGGGGTAACTCCATGGAGTCCCTCAAATCCCATCTCCTAGCAACTGTCAATTCTGACTGTGCATAATGCTTGCTTGCCCTGCCTCCATATGAGGTGGAGAAAGCATTTTGACTATTAGCTACATATGTAAAGCAAACAAATCTGCAGGTGTCAGCTCTCAGCTACAGCCCAGAGAAAATCTACATGGGCCGAAAGCCAAGGAGAGGGCACAATAATCAAGGATTCATTATATGCCCACTGGGTGTCCAGCCCTATAACCATGAACCTCCTTCCCAATCATGTTCTTGTTATCCCCCTAGTTGCACGGTGAGGGGCATGTGTGCTAGTGTAGAAAATGGAATCTACTATAGCCAGTCCTTTATGCTCTCTGTGTAAAGAGAGGGGGACTAAAATATGTCAGCAAACAAATCAACTAACATGTATTCACATGTTGGTGGACAAAAAGAATTTTCCACACTTTAGAGATAGCCAAAGGCCTTTCTTAAGTAAAGACACCCATTTTAAAACAACTCTTCCTCTCTCCTGGAAAGAGAAAAGGGTCCATAATCAGGGCTACTGAAGAATTCAAGAGATCAGAACCACAAATTCTCATGAAATCTGAGTTCTTCAGCCCACTAATAAGGAAAACATAGGGTTAACATACAGAATATTTTTTTTAAAAAAAGGCAGTGCTGAAACATTGCTCAAGCTTTGGAGTCAGACAGAATCCCACCTTTCCTTAGAAGTCATCTGATTTTTCAGAAAATTACTTCACTTCCTTAAGCCTCAGTTTACTCATCAGCAAATCAGAAAAAAATAATAACTTGTAAGTCATAGGCTTGTTGCCGAGACTAAATGACGTAATATATGGAAAGCCTTTAGCACTGTGCTGGGGTCATTAGTAAGTAATTAATAAACGGTAATGCTATTAGCAGCCTACGAAAAATTACACTTTAAATCTTAAAACAAGTCATATCAGTTACTTCAAAGGATCTTAGTACAAAAGAACAACAAATTCTAAGGCAAAGCTTCTGCCTTGCAAAGTTTAAAAGATGAAAATATGTAAAGGTCAAGAAATACACAATGCAGAACATTTCTCCTACAAATCTTGTGAGCTCGTGGCCTTGTGGGAAGAAGAGGACTTGCTGATAACCCCGAGCGCCTTCCCTACTCTGTACCCAAATCACCCTGCACTCATGGTGGGGGAGGGGGAGGGGGTCTTGTACCACATTAAGAAGCTGTGCTGTTTATAAGCTCCAAGAGAGTGGGGAAGTCAGCAGAAGCCTGTTCAGTTCTCCTAGGATTTTTTTTTTTTTCCAAAGCTCAAGATTACTTTGTGAGGCCAAAAGGAAGAGAGAAAAATCCTCTGAAGGAATTCCCAGGCCCCAGATTCCCAGGCATGTCCTCTGGCCACAGTGAACGGCTTCTGCAGGACCACGAGATAAATCAGCTGAATTTCACGTGATAAAGTAACCGACCGTCACAGAACAAAAGGCCTACAGAAAGTGAATGAGATATACCGAAGTATCCTTTCAATACTTGTGCCATCACCATTTTGAAACATGTCTGTTCACTGTCCTAAGTCACGCAAGCGTTTTGTCTTGGGTAAGAATGGAGTGCAGTAGGACCATAGGGGCACCGACCCAGCTCCATCCCATCTCATCTTTTAACTTTAAACTGCAAAATGAAGTGTTTTATTGCCAACCAGAAAAGTCTCATCTCAGAGAGCCAATGTTTTAGAACTATTAGGCTCTAAGTATAAACTCCGTACTTAAATCTGTAAGAGTCTACCACCCGTATAGTGCCAACCCCACTGTCATGTGTCCAAATGTCCAAATTCATTTCCGAGATCAGTCCGCCTCACTCAAAAGTGTCAGCTTGCTAAATGCTATCCCCAATAATAGACGAAAGCAAATGCATCAACCAAAACAGATGGCACTGAGGTAAAAGCTAATGATTCAAAGGAGGACAACAGTACTTACACACAATGTAACAGAATAAAATGTCACTAATTCATCCTAACTGGAAGAAAGATCAGTATGACTGAATTTTAGACATTAACAAATGCTTTTTGAAAGAAATGCTCATTTATTATCTCCAAGGATATGTAGGAAGAAAGAGCTCTGCTGTACGTATGTGAGAATCCTGCAAGAGACTTACAAATGGATACTCTTTTGAAATTGGTGCACTTGTGACTTGAATACAAATAATTGCTCTGAAGTAGCTGGGATTGGTACTAATTTACCGACCCGACCCCACAGAACAGGATAGCCATTTTCTCATTTTGTTTTATAAATCCTCCCCAACCCACAATATTCAAAGGTAAATTTTAGCTTAACATAACTAAATTAGGAAAATACATAATTAGTGAAGTCAACACTTAAGGGATTTTATTAAGGAGAAGAAAATGCTAACTCATTTCTTCATGCTTCTCATCTGAAAAACAGAAATTTTTTCTAGGTGCTTCACATAACTGGGGGACAATGCAAGAGCAAATAGGGCTCCAAAACACATCTCCTCTAAATGTTGTTAGTTCTCTGCCTTTCTAGTTCAGGAACTAGACTGAACATGACTCAGATTCAATCTCCACCCAGATCCATGTTCTTCCTTACTCTGACAGTTTATAACTCAAAGGAATTAAAACATTCCTTTAAAATATTGGCAGGTCCTTCTGAAGTTGAGAGAAAGATGAGAACTTCCAGAATCACAATCCTTCCCAAACTGATGGAGACTCTTAATTTGTTTGGTATCTCATCGGGAGTTAAGGAAAGTTCTTATCCTGACTCTCATGGTTAACCGATGTGAACTTGGGAAGTTATTTCAACTCGCTAAGCCTCCGTTTCCACACCTATAAAATGGGTGTAATAACATCATAACAGCCAAGTCTCACCTAGGGTTGTGGTGAGATACAAATGAACACACGTAAAGCATTTAGAGCAGAGCCTGGCATATAGTATCCACCTGACAAATCATCATCATCATCATCATCATCTTACTTGGCTTTCGATGTAATCTCCAACCATAAACTAAGACAGTCCTCTCATCTTCCTCCATATTCTGATTCCCAGACACCGGTAAACACCACCACCATCCACTCTGGGAAAGGGTGGGCCCGCTCTTTCAACGATTCCTCCTTCTGCCATATCTGCTGTTCTGAGATGCAGTGGCGTCCACCAGAACCCACCTGTACCTCGCATAAAGAAGTGTTCATTTTCTAGCTGCTCTACATTGATGTGCTTACTGTGAACAAAGACAGGAGAGGGAGGGGGAATAAACCAGAAGCAGTTCAAGCAGGTTATTTTTCCAGCCATCTAACACATTATCTGCAGGCAGCTAAGAACTGTGCTATCCAAATATTATGTAAAGGGCCAGGGCACCACCTCAGGAAACATTCTATCTGCATTTGTCTGAAATGATAAAAAGTGTCTCAAGGCTGGAATTGTTTCAAGTGCACTTGGTGTTTTACGCCTTTCTTCAGGCCCTACCACCAGTATGACAACTTGCTAATTGACTCCCAAGAGAATAAAAATAAGAAATCCCATGCCTGTAAGGTATCTCCTAGCCCTATTTCACCTACAAGGCAAGTGTCTTAGTCAGCGTGGGCTGCTATAACAAAATACCATAGACTGGGTGGCGTCAAACAACTGACACTTGTTTCCCTCGGTTCTAGAGGCTGGGGAAGTCCAAGATCAAGGTCCTGGTTTGCAGATGGCCATCTTCTTGCTGTATCCTCGCATGAGGTAGAAAGAAAGTGTGCTCTCTTCCTCTTCTTTTAAGGTACTGATCCCACCACGGGGGCTCTGCCCTCACGACCCTGTATAAACCTGATCCTTCCCAAAGGTCTCATTTCCGAATACCATCATTTTTGAAAACATTTATTTATTTATTTATTTGGGGCTGCGTCGGGTCTTAGTTTCGGCATGCGGGATCTTCACTGCGGCATGCAGGATCCTCCACTGTGGCCCGCGTGCTCAGTAGTTGCAATGCACGGGCTTAGTTGCCCCGCAGCATGTGGGATCTTAGTTCCCCGCCCAGGGATTGAACCCGTTTCCCCTGCGTTGGAAGGTGGATTCTTAACCACTGGACCACCAGGCAAGGTCCCTCCAAATACCATCATATTGGGCATCAGGGCTTCAACATATGAGTTTGAGGGACTGGGGGAAGAAGGACAAATGTTCAGTCCATAGCAGCGAGAATAAATGGAAAATTCAAAATGTAATTTTAGAAGCAGGGTCATCCATACGAAAAGGTGTGACGAGAGGGCAGGGGTCCTCGACCTTTCCCCAATGCTCAATGGCTTTTGATCTCACTAACGTCCTGTGACTCTCAACTGAGGTAGAGGAGGAGCTCCGCAGAAAATGCAAGCAGCAGGTGAAGACTTCTGGCTTCTGGATAACGCCCCTCCCTCCCTGATGGAACTCCTCAAGGAGATAATCTTGGTTGCAACAGTAATGGGTTTAAAGGCCCATTATATAAGGTTCCAAAACTGACTGCTAGAACACAGCCACTGCATTAGGGTGTCACACATGAAAGTCACAGGATAATCAGAGGGCAGAGAGAGAAGCAAAATTCCTGAAGTTCTAACAATGCTATAGTCCCCGTTTAACCCCTCCAGAAGTCCCCTTCTATTTGAAGAAAGAAACTGTTTTTTCTTCTTTGGCACCAAAGCACTAAAAAAAAAAATGCTACTACTGATGCCTGCAACTAACAGGAGAACCTTGAATAAAAGCAGCTAATTTCCCTGATCCTCAGTTTTCTTATTCGTATAAAGAAGAGAGCGTTACTTCTTGGATTGTTTGAGGGTAAAAAGAGACGACGAGGGCTTCCCCGGTGGCGCAGCGGTTGAGAGTCCGCCTGCCGATGCAGGGGACGCGCGTTCGTGGCCCGGTCCGGGAAGATCCCACGTGCCGCGGAGCGGCTGGGCCCGTGAGCCACGGCCGCTGAGCCTGCGCGTCCGGAGCCTGTGCTCCGCGACGGGAGAGGCCGCAACGGTGAGAGGCCCGCGTACCGCAGAAAAAAAAAAAAAAAAAAAAAAGAGAGACGACGAAACAGTATAGAGCGCACGGAGGAAGCTCACGAAGGCGAGCTCTTCTGGGAGAACATTCTCTCCCAGCTGTTCTCTAGGCCCTGATGTTCAGAGCCAGCATTCACAGAGCACACGATCTTCCAGAGGGACGGGAACTGCGGTGCACCGAACGCCGAAGCTGGGGTGCCGCTGACACCGCCCTTCAGCTGACTTCCCATCCTGTACAGGCCTGGGTTCCGCACTCACCTTCTTGATAATAATGGCGTGGGTGCGCTGGGTGAAGCTCTGGCTTCAGGTTTCTTGTCTTCTGATTTATGTGTTCATGAAGTCCTTCACCTGATCTAGGTACTAGTTTAGCCAGACACATACGAACACTGCCACAAGGGCCAGGTAACTTTTGGCGCGCTAAATGTAAAACAGTGGGCTGAGAAGAAGGGCGGTAGGAGATAAATATCTAGATAGACAGACAGAGAAATGTAATATATATACATTTATAATTTGTAAGTATATCTTTTTTTTTTTTTTTTTTCTAAGAGACTCTTAGAACTGAGAGGACAGAAATCTTCCAGTCTGATATCTCGTATTATACAGACTGAGCAGACTGAGGCCTAGGAAGCTGAAAGGTCTGCCGGGATCTGAGCAGACTGAGGGCAGGAACCCAGATCTTCTTTCTCCCCACTGCTCTCCCCATCCCACTGGCATAGGATGGATGAACAAGGAAGGGGGAGAAGAAGGTAATGAAAACAGGTCAAGAAGCATCCTGTCTCCTTATAAGGAGATTCAGCCTGGGGTCCGCAGTCATGCTGCCGGGGACAGAAGGATTCTAAAAGCCCATTCTGTAGGACAGAGATACCTACTGCCAAGTCATCCCCAGACATAGAAAGCCCAGCTCCAAAGCCCCAGCCCTAAAAGCCGATGACACTACCATTTTATGGAGAAGCTCACACGTGAGACAGAGCCCTCAGGGCACCTCTGGCAAAAGCAGCGGCCCTGGAGTGCTGTGGGATGGTGATGTGTAGTCTCTCCTGCTCCTACCAGCTCCTCTCCTTTGGTAGCCACTCAATGGGAACCGGCTGTCAGCAATTTCCTTCCTCCAACAGCTGGGAGATGGTTTTCTGCAGTTAGCTGCCATTTATTTCAATTATGTGTATTAATCATAGCCTTCGTCCTGATGGTATTTTTCAGGAAAAAAAAAAAATATCAGAGTTTTTGTTTTATAACCAAGCTGCTTCCTCACTCAGAACAGACTTCAGCAGTGGCAAGAGAAAGGGAAAATGATAGGTCAGAGGCTATTTGGTTCAAGTGCAGCAGTGGGTGCAGGGGAGGAGGGGGATCTCTAGTCCACTGAAAGCAGGGAAGAGGACAGTGCAACTTGGGGACAGTGACATTCTAACACCATATACATAAAGAAAGCCCAGCAGCAGAATCTGTTCTGATGCATGCATACCGTTCATTCTTTCATTGCACACTGGTTCGTGTATTCAAACGTGTACCAAGCTCCCACTACGTGTCCAGCTGCATGCTCTGCCAGGAACCCCTGGTCGTGTTTTAAGTAAGAACGAAACCAAAGGGAATCAGGAATTATTTCAGAGGCAGAGTGGCACTGCCTCACAGTACTCTTGTCCATCTGTGCCTTCTTCGGCCCATCACCACCCCCCCACTTCTTATTTAACAAATATGTATAGCAGTCCGGCTCTGAGGCAGGCAGTGAGCTGTGTGCTGAACAGTCACTGGTGAAGCAAGTTTCCCTGGGTCTTGTCCTCATCAGCCTTGCAGCCAGGTGAGGGAGACAGCCCTCAAACAAAGAGGCCCGCAGGCGAACGTAACTGTGAATTGTGTCAAGCTCTGTGAAGACAAGATCAGGCTGGTATGATAGCAAAGAGAAAGTGGGAGGGGCTCATTTAGACTGAAGATTCAGGGATGTCCTCTTGAGGAAGCGGAATTAAAGCTGAAGCCTGCAAATGACCACAAGGTAGCCATTGGGAGGACGGGGAAGGAGAGATTGGCAAGGGCAAGAGCCTGATGAGTCTGAAAGCTGTCGGGGCCAATGGATCGGGAGTAAGGGGAGAGCAGAGTAAGATGAGGTTGCAAAGATGGTCAGGTGCTAGATCGTGGTGGGCTTTGCAAACCTTGCCACCAAGTTTGGACTTTAAAAAAACAATAGGAGCCATGAAAGGATTTTAAGCTGACAGTGATATTATATGATTTATACTTTTAAAAAAAGCACTCTGACATTTATGTAAACAGTCAATTGGAAGGTCTAAGAGTGAAGCAAAGAGACTGTTGCTAGGCTTCCACAATCGTCCGGGTGACGGATGATGGTGCTGTAGAATCGGACAGTGACAATGGAGAAGGATTCTCAAATCCACGTGGGTGGATTTGAGTTTTAATTTGGGGATAAAATCAGCATCTGTTCATCTCTTTGAGGCCTTTATTGTCCTTCCTTAAAACAAAGGATCTAATAGTAATTGTCGTGCCAATTCTATAGGATTATGGTGAGGACACAATGAGATAAAAGTGTCATGTTTTACAGGTGAGCCACTCTTATTATCGCACCTATAAAACAGGTGTGGTGTTGTGACGACCATGACAGTCTCTGCTTCCAGCTGGTTCAAAACCTCAACCCGTAAGAGAAAACCAGTCTCACCTAAGCAGGGCAATGGGAGAAGAGTCCAGACATTTGTTGTTTGATCTGTCCATGAACCTCATGGAAGTGGGTACAGGGGTGTCCAAAGGGCACATCTAGGCTCTGCTCTACCTGGGCCCACACCATTCAGTGTAATAAACTGGGCACTGAAGGAGGCTTAGACATGCTTTGAGGCCCCTAGCATTCCACGAGTTGTGGAGCCCCCACCTACACTATTATCACAATAGTGCCCTAAATTGCATCAGAAGGGCCCACAAAAGTTCTTTCAGCACCTAGTTCACTATTAGAGAGTGCCTTGGGCAAAACTGACCCATCAAATTGCCATCTAGCATGACCCTATATTCTTTAAGAATTCCCAGAAACAAAATAATGCCTCAAGAGAGCAACAAACTTTGAGTGTAAAATATGTTTTCTGTAGGGTGATACAGGTGTGTCTATAAAGAGAGCAAAACCTCACTTGAAATGTGGACTCTGTGGAGGAAAGAGTAAACCTTTAAAAGCCCAAAGATGTCAAATGTTTAGTATTTTTAATGAAATATTTCTAAAATGTACTGCATGCTTTCCTTGTGTTAGAAAACAGAGTATGTTGGGCATAGTTTTCTTAATTTAAAAAAAATTGTTGGTACAGTATTATTGTGGTTCTGTCACTATCTTTCTAGACTTTGTTTGATAAATCCTCTATCTCCTCATATGTAAAACAAGGTTCTTTTTGCCAAGTCTTTGTGGTGAGGAACCAATTTTGTTTTTGCTTGTTTCTTAAATTTTCAATCAATCCAGGCCAACACATGGCCCTACAGCAAAGAACTAGTAGCTCATGCCACGTGTGACTCACCAGGGGAGTTCGAAAACAATGCACTGGTTGATACTCTGTTCAATGAGACCAGTCCACTGACCTGGATGTGCCCCAAAATGGAGATGCTATCAAAGTGTCTCAATGGTCCTCTCAGTTTCCATATTTTATTCTTGTGGATGAGTAATAGTCTTGGACAGCACTGATCTGTAGGAAACACTTTGAGGAGCCCAGAGCTAGATGATGTCTAAGATCCATCCAACCCAAAGAGTCTAGTATTTTATGATCTTGATGAACATCAGTTATTTCACCGATGCTTTAATGACGCTAACTAAGAAATGTTAGTTCCCTAAGAAATGTTGAGTCCTCTGTGATGTCTGAGCATGCTTTTCTGGTTTAAGAGTACATTCAATTCTCCTGCGTTCTCTTGAGGCTCTTGCTTAAGCCCTAAAAGATCTGGTCTCCTGAGCTAGTCTGTTAGGATTTCCTTCTCTGGCCTCCCTTGGGTGAACTTCTGTCCCTGCTGCTGCCCTCCCACCTCACAGCATGTTTGACTACTTCCAACATTCTCCACTAATTCTACTTGCTGTCTCTAGCCCAGCTCTTGGCTCTTCTGCCTGATATAAAAACTAAGTCTTAAGCTCTCTGGCTAGCCAAATGCCTTTCCTATGGAAGAAAGTTCATGGGCCACGAGACAACTCTTCCTCTGGTGTAAGGCTGCACATCCTTATCTCTTGTTAACTTGAGATTTGCAATTGTCTTGGAGGTTCCAAAATTCCAACAGCTGGAGAAAGGGCTTATTATTCTTACATTTCTTTGAATAATGAACAACAACAAAATCTGATAATGGGGCAATTTCTAAACAGTCTTCTAAATGCTAAAATCTAATTTTAAAATTTATTAAAACAAAACATTTACAAATATTTCTCAGTCCTCAAAGCACTCATGTTATAAGCCAGCCAAGTTTGCTCTTTAAAAGGAAAATACAACTACTAAAATAGTATAAATACTGAATAAATGTTTTCTATTTTTAGATTATACACCCTTAGGTGAATGATGGCAGTAAATCCACTTAAGAACTTAAAGCAATCAAGCAAATTAAAGGGGGCAGAGAGACAATATAGCAAGGGGGTTGGTTAGCAAAAGGAAGCCTTTGGCCAAGGAGTCACTTTACATGCAGTGAGGACTTGGAAAGAGAGACTGTAGAAGTGGAAAAATCTCTGTCTCCTGCCAGTTCTAACATTCCATGATTGCATGATATGCCATGAAGGTTCATTTCACTCTAAGGAACCATCCACAGTCTATAACTGCACAGGCACTGAAACTAAGCAGCAGCAACCAGAGACTGTCCATAATTTTAGCAGCCTGATTTCCTTAGCTTCCTCACCACCTGGAGAGCATTTTTCCAGAGGCCTATTTGAATTTCCATGGCTAAAAATGGGTCTGCCTTCCAGAGAATAGAAATTGCAGGAAGAGTTTCAGCATGCAGGAATTTAAAAAAAAAAGAAAGAAAAGAAAAGAAAACATCACAGACAGAAAGACAGAAGAGGAACAATACAAAACAGCAATTCTTGTTTGAGTCACAGACAAGTTGAGAAATTCAACACCTCATGAGGGTAACTCTTCCAAAGCTACAGACCTGGCAAGTGGCAAAGCAAAGACGTTGGTATTGCCAAAGCTGGTGGGTTGAACCACTACACTGTACCGCCGTGTGCATACAAAATTTTGCATATGCTTTTAAGGAGTTCAGAGATCCTAGGTTAAAAACCCCTGCTGTGAAATACAAGCATTGCTCTCTTTATCAGCACAAAGCCTTCTCTCCTAGGATTAAAAAGCCACTGTATTTATTACATACACTGTACCTCCTCTAAATGTCCATATACATTTTATGTTATTCAGTTCTTTTCTCATCCACCATTACCAGAAATGAAAACATAATTCAAATATCCATTCTTATTTTATTTGTAAACCTCCCAAGACCAAATGAGCTCAGGAACTTGATCCCAGATCTCTCTATACTTTAGAGTCCACTAGATAATATTCAAGACAAGACGGGACGAAGAGTAGCCCCCACTCGCCGCGACTAGAGGAAGCCCGCGGGCAGCAACAAAGACCCAACTCAGCCAAAAATAAATAAATTAATTAATTTTTTTAAAAAAAGACAAGACGGGAGCTGTATGTAGATCCAACCAAGAAGGTCTAAGGAAGAAATCTTAATCGATGGTAACAGCTTAGAGGAGGGCTCCAAGCCCATCAGTGATGCCCGTTGGTTCTCAATGTACCGTGTGGTCTTTCGGCAAAAGGGAAAGCTGACACCCACCAAAATGCCCCCATTTTCAATTCAGAGAGCACACTGTGTCCCTTTTGTGTGCCAAGATTATGTGATTACACAATGATACAATGATAGGTAATAAGCAGACAGAGGTGTATTGGATTTAAAAAAATAAAAACAAAAGCAAACATAAATCCACACTTATCAACAACCTGAGGCAGGATCTGCAAGAGGCTGTTAAAGCAGAGATCTAAAGACCTTGCTTCTAAGTCTCAAAGCCTGGGGTCCTTGTTCTGGGGCTGAGGATTACTCAGTTAGAAACAGGACCCTGATAAAGTGAGTAGGGACTGGTAACGCTAAAGTTTCCACTACGTACAGAGGAAAGAACCCTCTTGACGGGCCAGGAAATCTGGGTTGGAATGAAGGTTCTGACATTTAACTTGCTTACCTGACCTTGGGCAAATCGTTCAACTTCTCTGAGCCCTTTTTAAAATCTGTAAAATAAATATCAGCAACCAAGCCTTACTCATCTCATGCAGTTGTCTCATCATCCAAATGAAAAGAAGACGACATATTTGAAAATTTCTGTAACTTGTAAGTCATTGTGCAAATAATTGCTGTCACTATTATATGTGTATGCTTTCATATATACTCATAAGTGATTCAGAGAGGGAAGAAAAGAAGGAGGGAAAATGGAAAGAAGAAGTACAAAAAGAGAAGCTGTAGCAGAGAGGAACGGGAAAGAAGTGAGGAAGAGAGAAAAAAAAAACTGCCATGAGAAAGGAGGAATAAAAAGAAAGGAAGGGAAGTAAAGAGAAATCTGGGCTGGTACAGTAACAAATAAATCCCCCCAGCATGACAGCCTTCCGCTGAAGCATTTCATTTTCCCACAACATAATGGTGTGTTATTGCCCATTATCTGTTCTGTCAGTGCCAGAGTCGATATTAAATGAGGGGCAGCTGCATTTAGCTGCCATTTTTCAGCTGTCTTCACGTTGCCATGGAGACCCGGTAGTTTCTTGGTGAACCTGCCAGGAACGCGTGGGAGAGTCAGGTGGAGGGGGAGCAAATGCTGCCAGGGGATGGGGCGTCGGAGGAGGAAAGAGAGGAGGGCCAGGGGACTGAGACAGAAGGAAGGACAGCACAGAGTTGTTTGTGCTCCATTTGCACCCGATAAATCAGCCACTTCGAAAACACAATCTATATTCCGGTGGCCCTACCCAGCAGACCCTCCTCCACACGGCCTCTCAACTCAAATTCTGCAGGAGCACAGTAGATTGGGGGCCTGAGATCATCACAGACTCCTTCTCCTTACTCCCCGCTCTTCTCCCCCGCACTCCCCGGCCTCCACACTGCTTCACCTCCACCCTGCTGACAACCTTAGGGAACGGTTTTAGACCTCTGAATGTTCAGCATCCAGAACAGAAAAACCAGTTTCACAAAGGACATTCATACCTGGGCTCTGCCCAATCCGTATATTTTTTTCTAGAACATATTTATTTTTTCCACAGAATTATGGATTTTTTAATTTACGTAGGACTTTAGAAGCCATTGCATCAGTCCAGTTACATGTAGGAGAAGTGAGGCCGTCAGAAGTGACTAGCACAGACCCCGGAGAGAACTGGAAAACTGACTCTTCACCCAACAGGGGCAGCAGCCCTTGTGCCACTGGAGGAGAAGGAAGCTGGTTGGCCAGATCCTCTGATTTTTCTAAACAGAATCCAGGAATCTCTATTTTTGAGTGAAATCTCCAATTTTAAAGTGTTGGCCCAACTTTAAAAAATATTTCTGCATCCTAGTTACACGGGCTGTCAGCTTGCAGTTGAACATCATTTTTAAATGAGACTTAGAAAGGCTAAGAAGTTAGACCAATGTCTTCGTCTTCCCAAATATAATTCTCCCTGCCATAATCTATCTACACCTCTCTCTCTCTCTCTCTCTCTCTCTCTCTCATCCTGTTACACAGTGGAAGGTAAACAGGGCTGTGAAATCACTTCTCTGGGGATCCCCAGTTTTACTGGTACCACGCATGAATTTGCTTATGACACAGATCTTTTCCAAGAGCCCTGAAAATTGCGCACTAGCTGTCAGAAGGAGACTACAGCTTAGTTTCCTGTCAACTCAAGCCCCATAAACACGTGTGCCGTGCCTTTTCTACTACATTTCTGGCTTTTAATGACAAATTACAAAAAGAAGAAAGTGGCCATTTACTCAGCACTTACTAGGTACTAAAAAGTTCTTAACATGTACATTCTCAATGAATTCTCACAAGAACCCTTTGAGTCACGTGTTATTATTACCCTACTCAACAGATGAGAAAACTGAGGGTCAATAACATGCCCAAGGTCATACATCTGGTAAGAGGCCAAGCCCAGAATCAAATCCAAGTCTGTCACACTTCAAAGCTCTAGTACTTACCCATTAAGTTGTACTGTCTCCCTATAAAATCCAGGAATATCACAGAGCCGAGTTTTATCATCTTCTACTCATTTCCTTTTTTTACCCCCAAGTTGAAAGGAGTCTGACTGCTTTTCCCAGGGCCTGGCTTACTGTACCAACCTCATAAACAGTCAGTTTAATTAACAGCATCTTTCATTAGAATCTTGACGTATTAAAGCTTACTTTCACATGTGCCATCTCACCCCTTTTCACTGAGATTATCTCCTGACCTCTCCCTGCCTCCATCCCATCCTTAACCCCTCCCTGCTACAAATCACAACCGGAGTGATCTTTCCAGGTAGAGAGATGACCGTGTCATCCTCCTCCCGTAAGTCAAAGACTCCAGTCATCAATTTCAGGATGAACCTCCACTCCTAACTGAGCTGTTCAAGGCCGTCCTGGTCTGACTTCCTTTGCGATCTGGCCCCTGATGTCCCCTGCAGCCTCATCCCCAGTCACTCCCCCCAAGGCAGCCTTAGTGCCTGCAGTCCCCCCATCCACCCACAGCCCCCCAAATACTGCCTGTGGCTACCTGCCCCCATGTGCTCCGTCCTTTTCCTGGAATTCCTCTCCCTCTCCCCCTTGTCTACCTGTGGTCTGCTCATCCTTCACAACACAGTTCAAGCCCCATCTCCTCCAGGCAGCCTTTGTGAAGTCTACTCTAAGTCAGCTGCGCCTTCTCCAAGCGTTCTCAGCCCTCGATACCTCCATGGTAGTATTATCATACCATGCTGGGACGTTCTTTGAGGTCAGGGACCCTGCCTGGGCCACTCACCTCCATGTCCCGGCACACCGTTGGCTGTGTCATAAATGACTACTGATTCAATGAGTTACCCATCTCAGTTGACAAAGAAACAAGGTTATTTTCTAAATCTGTACCAGCTTCCGTCCCTGACATTACATACAACTGATCAGTGACAAAGGGATCAATAAGAAGAGTCTCCTTGCCCACACTACACCACACACCAGGCTTCCTAAAACAGTGCTTCCTTGTCAACCACCATTTCCCAGCTAGTGAGATTTTAGTGCAATATGTATATAAGTATACACATAAATACATGCTTACATAAATGAGTGGATCTATTTATTTAAAAACAGTAAAGAGAAACGTTTTAACACACAGTGACATCTGGGACATATCTGTTCTACACAGTGGCTTTGGATGGCAACATTGGTAGCACATCTCTTTTGGCTGAAGGTATATTATAGGTTAGGGTGTCCAGAATACAACTGTATGGGAAGTTCTGACATCTCAGACCCACATCAAGGACTCCACTGTGACCTCGGATGCCAATGGATATCAGGTAACTCCCATCCAAAACATACATAGAATTACTACCATCCCTACCAACATCCTCAGGGTCCAACTTTTGTTTCTCGTCTCTGGTGCCTTTTATGCCTCAACATTTTTCTCTTAGCAAAGGGCCATTTCACTCCTGTCTCTGTTTTTCATTTCAAAGGCTTAAAAGCAAAATCTTCCCACATTGCTTATATACTAACCAACTTCAAGCTTCCCCTAATAGCCATGCTCTCACTTCCCTCATGGTGCCCAGAAAAGCACTTGGGACCATTTGTAAGCCAGCTCTTTTACTTTAGCATCTTAAAAATGCTAGACCAAAAAATGTTCCCTAGTAGCAGAGGGGCTGTGAATACTTGAGGGCATGAGTAAGAAGGACAGACTGCCACTTCCTTAAATAAACACACATAGTCGCAGAAACCTCAACAAACCAAGGCTTTGGTTGGAGAAGAGGAACACAGCGCGCCTAGCTCTACCATTACTTACCAGAAGGGAACTCTCCAGTTTCACTCAAATAGTACACTTGATAGGAATATATCTGATTGGAAAGCGCCCCTTGATAAGATCACTAAGCACGTACTCTGCCCTCAGTACTCATATCCTCAGCCTCCAGCACAATTCCAAGCACACGGTAAAGCGCACAATAACAGAACTGACCTAAAGAGGGGATTAAGAGGACCTGCCGACTCCTCGTGGCTGAGCCAATGAGGACACAGGGGGCTGAGCATAAGGAAGCAAGATCACTGTCTCAGGACAGTGGGCCAGAGCTGAGGTTTGCCTAAAGAGGCAGCTGTCCTGCCTGAGTTCTTAGACCTTGGTCCCCTGGGATTAATAAAGGAGCCAGCTCAAAAGAGGCAGGCAGGGAGAATAGGGTGCTAGCCATGGAGGCTTAGCAGGAAAGGAATCCATATTTTAAGATTCATCTCTGAATCCTCAAACTACTGACCTTGTAATAAAATTATGCCACTGCAGTGAATGCTTTTCATTAATAGAGACATCACTGGGCACTGAGGTAGGGGGAAAGCAGTGCTCCCCCCACCCCGCCCCGCCGCCGGGGCGAGATGCAGCTCTCCCTCCACACCTCTAAAACCTATCAAAGGCTCCTCACAAAAGCTGATGACAGCCTAAGACCCAACACACCATGTGGCTACGATCATAGAAATTCGAGGCATGGGCCGCTGTGCGTGGCCCGGGCGAGCCCCCGAGGTGCGGGGTTGCGGACGCTCCTTCCCTCCCACCCCCACCCCCCACCCCCGTCTTCTCGGTGTGATTTTCTTGGTGAGTTATGTGACGAAAAAGGGCAACTGTAGAAACCAGTCGGTTCCCATCGCACGCCTTTCCCGCTCTGTGTCTTCCCCTTTGCGCTGCTCGGCGGTGACCGCAGCGCTCTGTCCGCGCCCGCCTTCCCGGCGGCTTACGTCCGGGGCTCAGCCCCGCCTTCCTCCCGGGTCACCTGTCGAGGCCCGTCCCCCCCTCGGCCACCTGCCTCCCTTTCTCCTGCACCTCGCCCCTTCTCCGCCAGTTTACCTCTTGATCGGGCCCCTCCTCTTAGGTCTTTGTTTAAACGAGAAGCCTAAACCTGACGGAGAAGCCTTTTAAATGGGCCCTTAAATTGTTGTCCTTTTTTTTTTTTTTTTTTTTTTTTTGGTGTCCCTTTTTGAAAACGATCTTAGAAGAGGTTTTATTCCGTTTGGACCATTTGGTCCTCCATGAACCTACTTATTCCCATATGGCTGCTGAAGGAAGCTCACCATCCCGAGGCTTTGAAAGACGTTTTGGCAGTATGGTTCTGAACCAGCCTTAGAGAGGCCACTCTGCCCCAAGGGAGTAAGGATGCTGGAGATAACAGAAGGCCAGTTTTGGTCATCTCACTGCCAGGGTGCTCGGTGGAGGGATCAAAACAGCCTGGTGGCTTGGTTAACTTAAAAGGGGTTTGCTGAATGTGTGGGTCTCTATCATCCTGGGCTCTTAGTGAATTTCATTAGACAAGAATAAACTTAGCTTTTTCTTAAAAAAAAAAAAAATTCGAGGCATGCCCACCAGAATCTCAGATCTCAGGGAATTCATCCTAGGGATGTGGGGAGCAGGAAAATGATGAGGACTGAAGCCATGGAAGGTCAAGGAAAGCGCTTCCCCCTCACTACACAGAGAACCACAATAGCAGTTCAGACACTTAGATATTCACATTACTTGAAAACAGTCATTATCATTTTTTATTCCCCAATAAGGGCTTCCTCCATGTGTGGAAAGGACATGCTGTGAGTTTGCAACAGACAGCGTACAAGGTTTGTCAACACATGGTCAGGTGCTAAACAAGAAGTGACCCCTAGCTGACTGTCTCCTCTGAAAGCAAGCCTCAGCTTCACTGAGGATTGGAGCATTAAAATGGTAATGTGTTTAAGCTTAAGAGGATCTAGGGAGCACTGAGGACACCGTGTTAGGCTCCAGGAATACAGACTGGAATAAGACATGGCCATACCCTTCTGGGGCTAGCAGTCAGCAGCCTCGTGGTAGAGACAGTAAGTATTCACTTAAATATAATGTGCTCTCGGAGTACAGAGCTGGCAGACACAGCAAGAAAGAAAGGGGGCAAAGACAGACGAGGAGGTTTTTCTGGGTGGTGAAACAGCTGAGCTAGTCTGGAAGAATGAGTAAAAATTGGCTAGGGGGTAAAAGACACAAAGTCTCCAGGCAAAGGAAGGAGCATAATCAAAGAAAACTTGGGTTGGTATTTCCTAACTAAAAATGTCAGATGAGGGCCTAAGACCACAAAGGAATCAGAGGGGAAAATAATTCCAAACATATGCATTGAAGACAGCTTGTATTTATAGCACAAATCTATTTTTTAGGTGTTAATGTATAAAGCCCTAGAAAAAAGTGGTTATTGCCATAAGGGGAAAACACATCCCTTTGATTTTTCTAGTTTAAAGAAATTCTCTTTTCTTCTAGTCTTATACCCGTGTCCCTCTTCCTGCTTGATCATTTTTTTTTTCCCTCTCTCCTTTTCATCCTCTACCTCCTCCTCACATTTTTGTGCTGCTTAAAATAGTCATCAGCTATCTTCCTTCACACGTTTTGTCATTCTGGTAATCCTACGGAATTAAAAACGTGTAGACACACGCACATACACACTCACACACCTGCAGTCACATGAAGATTCAATATGCTGACCTGCATGATTATTTTATTATTCTTTTAAAAGCTGACTGCAGAACCTTCATTTAAAAAGTGAGTCCAATATTTACATGTAGACATTTTGTACATCGATGAAAACTGAAGTCTTTCCCAACTTGTTAAATATGATTTACTATTACACTGCTTAACACATGTGAAATGTGATTCTTCTGTTTGTTTTTTTTTTTTAAAGAAATCCCAACAAATGTAGATGTTTAAACATAGCAGTTTTGGATTGTGCTTGTAAAGGGTGTGAAATGAGTAAAGATTTTACAGAAAAATACCCAGACGTGGCACCTCCCATAGTTTTTACTACTGTGTATTAATAAAGCTCCTTGCCCAGTAGCATTTCGATATGACATTATATTCCAAGATCTCACAGGGTTAGTTTTGATCTGACTGAATATCAAATCAGGGGCCAGAGACCCAATATGTATTATTCACTTGGATGTTTTCCCCTCTGGATTTCTTTTAACATTCCAATGGCATCACCCAAACAGAATTTCTCTCTCCTTTTATAAAGCACAGTCATTTACTGCCAGCAGAATCTGTGTGTGAGACTTCAGCTTTTCTCTCTGAGCTCCAAGGAAGTGCTTTAACTTATACAATTAGACGTCGAGATACTAATGATGATTCCTTGTTCTTGAAGAGTGAGGACTGTGACGTCAAACTACATCTCATCAAACTACAGCAGAGTTCCTCTTGAGCCTCAGGGAAGACTAGGACTTAAAAGAAGCAAAGACAACTCCGGAGTCATCTTGTGGGGTGGAAGGTGAAGAGGTAGTAGAAAGAAAATCAAAACCCTTTGCCTTAACGCGGTATATCTCTTTAGAACCATGCTTTCAGGAAAAGGTTTCAAGAAAAACCTTTGATTGTGAATCCCCTAAGCTCAGGATCATGTATTTTCTGAATCTGGTCTTGAATATCATTTGAGACTATCTTGAAAGGTAGGACTTGGTATTCAATTCTCTGGTCTGTCATAACATCCATGTTGTAAGGATGGTACTGCAAATAGGGCTGACTTTAAACATGGATCTATATTGTTATTCTAAACTGGGCTACTAAGGGGTTCTTATAAGTGTCTGAGGCTGAACAGCCTAAGGCTTTCTTTTGATACGCCCACTGGAGACCGCCAGTCCCAGGTCTCTGAGTGGCACAGGAGTGGCTGTGCCTCTTTGCCCAATTAATGCCTTAACTCCTAGACTCAAACTCCTCTCCAATAAAATCAGCAGAACAAAAAGGAGCTCTCAAATCCTTTTTAGGGCCGACAAGCAGCATGGACATATATACACTACCAAACGTAAAATAGACAGCTAGTGGGAAGCAGCCGCATGGCACAGGGAGATCAGCTCGGTGCTTTGTGACCACCTCGAGGGGTGGGATAGGGAGGGTGGGAGACGCAAGAGGGAAGAGATATGGGAACATATGTATACGTATAACTGATTCACTTTGTTGTAAAGCAGAAACTAACACACCATTGTAAAGCAATTATACTCCAATAAAGATGTTAAAAAAAAAAAAGTAAGCTAGTTCTCACTTTTTCACATTCACAATCAAAAGGAGAATGGATCTCAAAAATGCTGAACAAGATTTTGCCTTGACTTAAAATTAAATTCCCTATTAGAGTGGTTGGTACTTGATTGAGACCCTTAATTAGGGGATTTCCTTTTTACACTCTTCTTGGGGTTTTTCCTCTGTACAATCATTTCATAAGCATGTAGAGTTATCCTGGTAACCCTCCTTCCTCTCTGCACAAAAATAAATGAATAAATGGCATTTTTTCAAGTTCACCAAAAAAAAATAAATAAAAATCAATGGCAAAGGCAGAAGAAGAGAAAGTAGAAAATCTGGGATCCAAATTCTTATTGCATAGCCATGACTAACACTGCCAACAACTATGACTGCACTCAGTCTGCGGAGGTCGCTCTTTAGCTCACGTGGCTACTGCAGGTGCTCCTGACCCTCGAGACTGGCCGTCCAAAGTCAAAAAGGTCCCAACAGGCAGGGAGAGGTCTTGTCCTAGTGATGTTGATTGGTATTAATCACAGCCCACAGTCACAAAGAGGCAAGCAGTAAAATGAACATGTGTAAGGCCGCGGTGGCTATTATCACAACTCCTAATTATGACTATTTACAGGTCTCCCAAGGAATATAATTAAGTTAACATGCCAAGTGATAAAGAAAAAAAATATTAATCCATCTTCTGTCCTCCCCTACCACCCTCCAATAACTCCTCTCGCTTCCTGAATTATCTGTAAGATCCTCTACACTGGCTCTGTTTTTCCACAAGTGGTACTGTCAAAGGGAATTCATTCTTTAGAGGACAAGACAGTTGGCTGGGAACCCCACAGCTGCTTCAGGCAGCCCAGGAGTTCAGTTAAAATGCTCGATTGCAGACCTTAAGACTAAGAAAAAAAAGAAAAGAAAACATGATGGATAAAGAAATGAGGGTCCTTGTGAAGTAAGCCGGTAGGCCCTTTAATGCCATAAGAACAAACAGGGCAGAAGGGAAAGCAATAGAGCACAATGGAGAAAACCTTTGAGCCTCCTGGAAGTAGGCAAAGGTTATGAAGCAATTCCAGGTATGGGCAAGGGGCATGCTGCTGCTAACAATTTTGCTTGGAAGTTTAGGTGGTTTTTTGTTTGTTTGTTTGTTTGTTTTTTAAGTCTACTGCCCACTACCCCTCAAAAGAGAAAAAAAAAAAAAAAAACTGCAAACAAATGGTTGAATTTGGAATTGGAAGACCCCAGAGTGCCAACTTGCTGCCTTGTCACCCCATGCTGAGTACAGAACAGGCCTGCAGGCTCCTGATACCCCTTGACCCTAATTCCCAGCCTGAAGGCCATGGATGAAGGGATGTTGTCATTTCACTCCTTCTCCAGATAATGTCGTTCTGAAGGAGTTTCTCTGATGCAGCACCACAGTGGGTTTATAAGACATGACTTGACCCAAGTTATCTTTACTCAAGGACTCCAAAGACACCAGGCTGGTCCAGAATGGCACTCAACACTCCTAGCTCTAGCCAGGGGTTCAGGGTGATGAGATATCAGAGTAGGGATCCAAATCCATCTGATCTAAACCCCCCTGCAAATGGGACCATGACTAACAGACCAGAAAACGGTCACCCTGAAACTGGAGATTAACCTTAGAGTCTTCTGGAGACCCTATGGTTGTTCCTCAGTTCACTATTCTCTCAACTAAAGCTGCACTGACCCTGAGTCATGTACCAGACACGAAGAGTTAGGACAACTGCTCAGTTCACTTTCTCTTGCATGCCATCCCTGCTCGCTCAGGAGATCGGCCCCTGCTGACAGTAAAGAGAAAAGAACCCAGGTGACCTTGAGAGAAGGCCAAGAAGAGAGGAGAGCAGGCCTGATAAAACAATGAGTCAGGATCTAAAACCCAATGCACGGTCACTTAGGAGAAGGATGTTTTGCTTGCTTTTGGAGGTAGATTTCCTTGGAATTAAAAAAATAGCTAACATGAAAAGCAAACCAGACTTTCTTTCCAGGGAGAAGCCTCAATATCCCGTATGTATTCAGAAAAGAAAACTGTTTTCTGAAGGTGAAGCACCAAGAGTGATTTCTATAGAATTAGTCACTGTGAGTGTTTGAAAGGAGGATGAGGGGAGACCTTGAGATTCCTCATGAGCTATGCAGGTCAGCAGCACATCTCAGATGACTGCATTGCGATTCATGCAGAACAGAAACACCTGATACCAACCACCTAATACCAACACCTAACCTTAAAGCTATGTCCACCTATGAATACCACCCCGAGCTAGGCAAAGGTAACTCCAAAGTAACTGCTAGCATTTTCCCAACCTTCTCAATGACCAGATTTTCTGAGATAGGATCTTAATCTTCAAAGAGAAGCCCAAGGAGGGGAGAATTTAACTGAGCATGTTAGGAACGCAGACGGGAAGACGCATGAATGGAATTAAATCTACAACTGTTGGTAGGAGGGGCCAAGATGGAAGAAGATGAAGGTGCTAAAAGGAATCTACTTTAAAGGATACATACTCTTCAGGCTATAGAGAGACAAGAAACTTTCATGAAGGGTTACCTTCATTAGCTAACCATAATAGGAAATTATCATGAAGAAGCTCTGTATTTTACTCAGAAAGTTAACATAGGACCCAAAATAATGGCTCTGGGCATTGTTTGAGAACCTCAGGAGGTGATGTTATCTCACAGATGGATTTCTTTGAAACTAGGAACCCACTAAAAGGTATCTGTTGGCCTTTCCTATACTCATTCATGGCACTTACTGTAATAGTGTGTTTGAAGACTTTCTGTAAGAATGCAGATTCTATCAAAATAACATTTTGTTTAAAATCTGTATCCAGATTTTCTTTCAGAGACTAACCTATGCAGCTCCTGGACACAAGGAGGCAAATGTCAGAGGCCAAATAAAGCTGATGAAACCCTGAACGAGGGCAGTGTAGAGAGAGAGAGGAAGGGCCAGCCTGGAAAAATATATGAGAAGAAGAATTCCAAGACCTGGTGACAAATTAGAGGTAACGGGTAGAGGGGCAGATGGGACGGGCAAGAGGAAGACGCGTAGGTAATTATCGACGTAAATGAAGTCTTCCATTCTCTCCATTTATTTCTACTCTTCTAATGAGAAACACAGAAGCACCTTTTGTGCGGCAGAGAATGAATTCCGATTCAGATGTGTTACTTGAGGTACTTGTGGGACAAATCAGTTGACACGTTTAACAGGAAGCTGGTCTGAAGCCCAGGAGAGGGATCCGGGCTGGCAATTGGAATCTGAGGTTCATTAACATTAAGAAGATGGTTGAGCTTGTCCAGAAAGAAGATGTGAGGAGAAGAAAAGGGAGGCCAAGGACAGAACCTTCAGGAGCACAAGCATTTCATAAGCAGCCGAAGGCAGTAAACCTCTAAAAGTGAATGCAAGAAGGGGGCAATCAGAGGTCACAGAAGCCAAAGGTACAGAGAGGAGATCCACCTGTAAGGCTGGCGTCTCAACTCTGTAATCAGGTATGAACACGGAGGCCAGCATTACGTGGAGAAGAGGAAGGGATGCCCCAAAGGACAAGTAGCACACATTCCTGACTGTGGCTGCCTGAGTGAAATATAAATATCTGTAAGTTGGGGCATCTTTAGCATCCGCTTGTAGGAGTCACCTGCTCTCCCGTAAGCCCAAGCCATCCCCCCCTATCTGTGCTGCTGCGTAACAAACAGATCGGGAGTGGGAGAGCTGGGTAAGTAGTGGGTCAAATTCTAGTGGCTTCACTGCTGGGCACCCGGGACCCGTGTCAATGCAGGAAGAAACTGAGTAATAAGTGAGTTTGTTCTTCAGGACCCCTATACACTCCTCTTACGTGCCACTCCCTCTCTTGTCCCTAAAGTACACATGACTGAATCTAGTTAAAGGTGGTACCTCAGCCATCTGTGAGCTGGAAAGGAAGGGTAGGACATGCGGTGCAGTGAAGAGCATCCAGAAGTCTCCTGAGACACCTCCTGCCATCCACCGCCTGGCCCAGCCTGTAGCTGCAGCTGGGAGGCCCCATCTTCCCACCACCACCCAGCAAGCCTCTCCTCATGGGACCCCATCCCCCCTGCCTATTCTTCCTCTCTTTCCCCAACATTTAACCCTGTCCCAGCAGACACCTTAGAATCACCACAGGTGTTTTTGGCATGGTAGCTCACGAGGGCCTCCCAAAGCTAAAGAGATTCTTGCATAGACGGAAAACAGAGTGATCTGGTTAAAAACTAATATCGTGAATGGATAAAGAAGATGTGGTACACACACACACACACACACACACACACACACACACACACACACACACACACACACATAATGGAATACTACTCAGCCATAAAAAAGGATGAAATAATGCTGTTTGCAGCAACATAGATGGACACATATACTGTCATACTAAGTGAAATAAGTCAGAAAGAGAAAGACAAATACCATATGATATCACTTACATGTGGAATCTAAAATATGACACAAATGAACTTATCTCAGAAACAGACTCACAGACAGAGAGCAGACTTGTGGTTGCTGGGGGTGGGTCGGGGAGGGATGGAGTGGGAGTTTGGGGTCAGCAGATGCAAACTATTATACACAGAATGCATAAAAAACAACGTCCTACTGTACAGGCACAGGGAACTTTATTCAATAACCTGTGGTAAAAACCACAACAGAATATGTATATATATATAACTGAATCACTTCGCTGTACAGCAGAAATTAACACAACATTGTAAATCTATACTTAAATAAAATAAAAATTTTTTAAAAACCTAATCTCAGGCTGTTAGAACAAAAAGTCAGCAGGGTTGAGTGAATGACTGCAATGGAGGTTGGTGCTGTTTGGGGTAGTGATGGGGGCTGGAGAAGTATGAATACAAGAGGAATAATCAATGCTGATTCTAAAGCTTGGAAGACAAGACGTGTGCAGGCAAGGAACGTGAGCTCCAGTATAAAATGTGTACTTTTAGGTGAAATGTCTTTAGAAGGCACCAGATTGTTATATGTTGACTGTGTAATGCAGAGAGCAAGGAGTGAGAAATAAGATTAAACTTCTATTATAAAGTAATAAAGGTAATTCAAGCTCATTTTCAAAGGAAGAATTGCAACATGCTATAAAAGAGGATCATTTAAGCCCTCAATAGCTTTACCGGCAAAAGGTACATTCCAAAAGTCCATCAATGGAAAGCCACTGTGTTTTCAAGCAACCCCTGTTCAACACTACAAAATGCCTTATTTCCACCCATTCCCTTTCCAGGACTTATACTATTAGAAGGGGAAGTCAAAGAAGAGGAGTTTTGCTGGGTCTTGGGCATTCCTGCCCAAAAGATAGGGGCACTGGAATACCATATATAGCCTTGACCACACCTCATGGACTTTTGGACCCTCTCCTGGCAGCAGAGGTCATGTTGCATAATCTACTCATCCTACTACACTCTTTGGCCTCTCCATAAATTAATCCTCTTGTTTAATTGCCTATTACCAAGGGCAAAAGTTAGAGTAAGGGAACCCTACTAAGAACCCTCTACCTGAGCCCCAGATCAACAACATGAGTAGGACCTTCAGCAATTCTTTTTTTTTTTTTTTTTTTTTTGCAACTAGTGTCTAGGGTTCTAGCCTTCTTGGAATAATCTCCACCTAGACCCACCTTCGATTTCACTTAAAAAAATCATTTAAAATATGAACCATGATAACATATTCTGCAAAGCTGCTGAGTCCCAACGATGACAAGCGCCCCCAGACTGCCTTGCTCCTTCCCACCCTTGGCCAACTACTAAGACGCTGGCTCCTTCTGCTACAGCTGCATATAACGCTCTCTTCAAAGCCAGATGTTAAAAAGCCTCATCCATATCAACCAGCTCCCCCTGGGAAGTATTCACTGGAAAACCACATAACGATGTCTGTTTGCTAGAGACGACATCTGAGGCAGAAGTGACACAGCAAAGGTGTAACTGTTACAGCAGATTCCAGGTGCCTCAGCTAACCACAAAACACAGACACCTGACCTCACGTCGCAGCCCTGCAGCTGGATAGTGTATGACTCTGGGCCAAACAAGAACCTCTCTGTGCTGCCACTCTTACCCCCAGAAATAGGAGGGATGGTAGACCCTCTGCATCATCTCAAGTCAGGAGGTGTGCTGAAAGGGTTCCCTGAGCCCCCTGGGCGCTCTGTGCTGCACGGGGACTCTGCGGACCCTGGCTCAGGCTCCGCTGCACCGCCGAGCCCACAGAAGTCTAACTCTGGGGGAGTTGCTGTGCATTCTGCTTCACTCCGGCCACTAGAGGGCAACAGAGTCCCACGCGCTCCGCGGGCTCCGCTTCCATCACCTGAAAGAGGAGTAAACTGTGCACAGATACACTGCCGTGTTCCTAAAATTGAAGTCTACGGTCAATTATCCGTGAAAATGAGGAATTCAGCCTCTGCTACTTTGTAAGGTTGTCCAAACTCTGCTTTATCTTGTCGACTTTCTATTCAAGTTGGCCCACAGCTGTGAGCCAGTGACCTCCTGAGCTCTGCATCGTCAAGGGTGAGTTTTAAAGTCCTGCTCCTCATTCCACTGACGCCAGCATCTGCAACCCACTGCCCATGTCTTTCTGGGATGGCAACAACCTGCCAAGAGCGATCAACCATGGCCTCTTGACCCACGGACACTGTTGCATCCCCTTGAACCAGGCAACCCCTTAGATTATGGGCACCCCTTGCATCTCCCTGAATCATGGCCACTCCTTATATTCTCTTTAAAGGACTCAGATGGATGAGAAAATACTGACTTGGGTTGAGAGATGGTGGTAATGAAGGAGAGTCTTCCCTGAACAAAACGAAAAGAAGAAAAGCCAATCTGTAATCTTGTAGTGAGCAAGCCCCTTGGAGATATCTAATCCCATTCTCCCACTTAACAGGCAGAGGAACTGAGGCCCAAAGAGTTTTCATGGCTTGTCCAAGGTTAAGCTACTTAAGGACAGAGCCTGGCCTACCCCCTGAGGTCTCCTGGTCCCTGTAGTATTCTTTCCTCTACCCTTTGCAGGGCTCTTTGTCAGACAAAAGATAGGGATGTAGGTAGAAACTGGAGAAAAAAAAAAAAAAAACAAAAACAGGGGATTCATCAAGTCCTATGCAACCAGATTCAGATGCCCAAAAAGAAACAGCAAAGGGCTTTAGGGTCATGAGAAAGATGTTTAACCAGTGACATCCCAGGGAAGGTATGTGGTTATAGCCAGTTAACTTAGATACTCAGGAAAAGCAAGGCAGCCTTTATTTAGAGCCCACACTCACACCATGGAGTTAGGGAAAGGATTTCCTCAGTTTTTGTAATCATACGATATCCTTTAGGATAAATTTAAGACAATATTATTGGGTTAGCCAAAAAGTTCGTTCGGCTTCTTCCATAAGATTTTATGGAAAAACCCGATGTTGGCCAACCCAATACTTCCCTCTCTCAGGAAGAATAGGCTTTTGTCTTTAATTATAGAAAGGGAAGCTTTATTCCCTCCTTAAAGGAATTTCAGATGCCAGTGAACAGTTTGAAGGGAGATTTTCTGTAGGGGGCTCAGCTACATATTTCTGAAGTTAGACCACTAAGTGAACCTCAGCCCTTCCTGTAAGACTGACCCTGCACATATTACAGCCTCCAAGACTGCCTCACCCCCCAGAAAATCTTCAGCAATGTGCTGGCTGCATCGGATAGTGGTCCCGACGCTGTCCTCATATCTTCTATACCTTTCACGGTAAAAAAAAAAAAAAAAAAAGTAAGAAGGTATTCTGCCAGTTGATCTGGAATCCTAGGACTTTCTCAGCCTCCTATGCATTGGCTAATGTCAAATAAGAGGGGAAATTTTTGCAGCTCCCTCCTTGCTATTTGATCTTCGTAGCTATTACTTGAGCTGTTTTCTCTTCATTTCCATTAATTAATTATTCTGTTTCGACTGCGCCCTCAGAGCTCTGACAGGCGTGGGAGAAGGGCAGCAACTTTATTAATAAAGTTCTTATATTACATCTAGAGGTAATCATGATGCAAGAAAGTGAACAAAGGACATCTGAGTAACTGAATAAGAAACCACACATCTCCCCACCTCACTTTAACAATTCCCAGGTGTATCCCTGGCTGTTTTCCTCTGAGCAACCTCTTTAGGTCCCTGACAGCTCTCTCTACAGCTCTTTTAGACTATAATGTACAGAACTCTAATGGTTCTGCAAATTGGTGTCATCAGAAGCAGAATAATGATGGTTTCGTTTTACTGGTGGTATAAGGGCTGGTAATAGCACATTTATATATTACTTTCATGAAAGCACTTTCACATCTATTGTCTCGTGGAATTCTCACAACAAACCTGAGAGGTCGCTGGAGGAGGAGTTCTCACCTCCGTTTTACTGGTGGGGAAACCACACTAGAGACAGTTAACTAATGCCTCCTCTTGGCCACAGACCTGATGCAGTACCACACACCAGGGCCCACTCACCCTGAGATCTAGCTCGTCGTCTCCCTTCACTAACAACAGCTTAAATGGCAGAGACCTGGGAAAAACCACCATCCCAAAAGAATCGCAAATAGCCATTGTGATTTTTAGTTTGGTATCTGGAGATACCATGTGGCAGTAACCCCCAGGGCAGAGATACAAGAGAAAAGACGCAAAGAGCGGTTTTCACTGTAAGACTTTCACTCAGGGTTTCTCGGCCTTGGCACTATTGACGTTTGGGGCCAACAGCTCTTTGTTGTGGGGCTGTCCTGTCCATCACCAGATATTTGAAAGCATCTCTGGTCTCTACCCACTAGATGTCAGTGGCACTCCCTATCCACCTCCCAGTGTGACAAGCAAAGATGTCCCTAGATACTGCCAATTGTCACCTTGGGGTGCAAAATTCCTCTTGGTTTAATCCATGATATTATGATACACAGCTTATCTCTCAATATTTCTCCCTCCTTCTCACCCCACCCATACCCCTGCCCTAGGAGGTTTTTCCTGGACTAGTCATCCTCAACTAAGATTGTCCAAAAGTCAGTATCTTATGAGTTTGAAGCTTGTTTCTATCTCTTCCTAGATGAACCATCTTGGGAGACTTATCTTAGCTCTTGGAGCCTCAGTTTCCCCATTTGTCAAACGTGAATTATACCACCCTCCTTCCATGGCTTTTACGAGGATTAAATGAGATGATGTACCTACAGGCTGAGCATGAGGTCTGGGTCAAACTAAGCATCCAATAATATACAGCCAGTATTATTTTGGAGAAAAGCAAGGATTTGGACTAGATGGCATATAACTGAGGGTGACCCCTTCAGGTAGAGTTTGCTCCAGCTGCCCCCTCAGTCCACCTGCCTACAAGGCACTGCCACCCTGACCCAGAAGAATTACTGTGCACCTGGGGGAGGAGCAATGACTTCCTGTGAATACACAGGACTTAGTAGCCCATTAACAGTCTCTGCTTCTCCTTGGATGACAGAGCAGAAGTTGTCATTAATGGCTAGAATGTTTATCCTCGGCTATTCATCTCTATGACCCACCCAAAGCTTGACATTCTAATTACCTGCTGTGGCATAGAAGGCCCTACAAGATCTGGCCACTGCCCTTTTTACTATCCTTACCACTTACCACTTTCCCTCTCATTTGCTCTTCTTCTTTTTGTTCCTGGAACCTCCAAGCTGGCCCTGACTTGGTTTTGGTCTCACAGTTAGTTCCCTCTGCTTGGAACAATCTGCCCCTAGAACTTCTCTATCACCTTTCCTACACTGAGCTCTTGGCTTACCAAATCCAAGTAGCCTCAGCCTCTAGTCACCTTCAATCTCCTTATCCTCCCTCACTTTCATCTCAGCTCTCTTGTTTTCTTGTCTGTTATCTCCCCTTACAATGTTCGTTTCAAGAGACCAAGGGCTTTGCTTTGTTCGCCAGTGTAGCCTAAACACTTAGAACAGTGTCAGGCCCAGAGTAAATAGTCCAGAATATATTTGTTGAATAAATGACTAAATGACCTCCTCAAGGGCAAGTCCCATGTTCCTGTAACTCCCATGAAACCTGACACTAGTTGACAGTAGGTACTCAATTACTATTTATTTAATTGACCTCTAGTACTTGTGGGGCACCAACTGTGATCTCTGGAAGGTGCTAAGCCTCAGAGAACTTTTGCTGAGAGGCCAGCTCTGTCCTTAAAGAGGAAGAGAAAGAAAGCATAGCCTACAGTGTCCTCTTGAAGTCCTCAATCCTTCATGGCAAAATTTGCCACTGACGCTAAGAATTAGGAAGTGGGCCGGAATGGGCAGATCGGGTGTGGACTCCTGGCCCAATTATGAACCTAGAATTGTACTAAGAAAGGACCCCAGGGGGGTCCACATCATCAAAGGAGCTAAACTGCTGGTTGCCCTGGAAACCATCCAGGTCCTCAAGAGTAGTACTGATGGCTACTCATCATCACCTGCAGAGGTAGTCCTGAGGCCCAGTCCCTCGTTTTCACACACCTTTGCTAAGACAGCCCCATTTGTTAAAGAGCAGAGGTCAGAACTGCAGTGGGTTTAGGGCTAGGGAACAGTAATGACATCCCAGATCCTGCCATCCGGTCTCCGCCACACAGACCCTGCCCTGGGAGCCAGCCAGGCACACGAGGTCTGCAGAACCCCTCGGAGACCTTGTCCTTCAGGTGGCTGGCAGGCAACTCAGCCTGCCGAGGAGGCACGCCCTCGATGCCCAGGACTGCTGCTTCTGCATTTAGACTGCACCGTGTTACCTCACTGACAGCCAATCCATGCCTCGCCAGGCTCAGCACACACTCTCCCCTTTGCCACAGACATCGCCGCGCGTCACCCTCCACTCCTGGAGCACGCTGCGCCCAGGGCCCGCCGGGGTGGGGTGGCATGGGGGGAGGCGGCGGAAGGAGAGGGAAGGCCACCAGAGCCACGGGCACCAGCAGCCTCTACCCAGCCCCCAGCCCCCGGGTTCTCCTCCATCACGCATATGATGTTAGAATCACAGGAGTGCAACATTCAACAGGTCCAGGCCCCTCTCACTTGGGATGTGAGTGGCAAGAGGGTGGAACAGGGGTGAGGAGAGAGTTCAGCAACCTTAGAAGAAGCTGAGCTCTAAGTCACCCTCAGAGGACTGATGAGGTCAATGGTCTGCAAACGCCTTTAAACCAGGCCCCTGCCAGCTCCGCACCGGGTGAGGACGACTGTTTCCCCACTTACTGACTCCAGCTCTGGCTCACTTGCGCCCAGGACCAAATTTCAGCCACTGGCATCTCCACTGACAAAACAGAAGAGCAGAGACTAACATTTTAGGAAATCAGAGGGTCCCTTACAACCAAGACATGCCCAAGTTGTTTTGTTTGTTAAATAAATTTATTTATTTATTTATTTTTGGCTGTGTTGGGTCTTCGTTGCTACACGCAGGCTTTCTCTAGTTGCGGCAAGCGGGGGCTGCTCTTGGTTGCCGTGCGCGGGCATCTCATTGCGATGGCTTCTCTTGTTGCGGAGCACGGGCTCTAGGCGTGCGGGCTTCAGTAGTTGTGGCACGCGGGCTCAGTAGTTGTGGCTTGCAGGCTCTAGGACACAGGTTCAGCAGTTGTGGCGCACAGGCCTAGTTGCTCCGCGGCATGTGGGATCTTCCCGGGCCAGGGCTCGAACCCGTGTCCCCTGCATCGGCAGGTGGATTCTTAACCACTGGGCCACCAGGGAAGCCCAAGACATACCCAAGTTGTTGAAGTGAGAGAGTGGATCTTGGGAAGGGAGTTAGCAAGGTAGACTTAGAGCTGGCTAACCGTGTGGGTCCCCGTGTACCCAGCCTGGGCTCAGGGGAGCTGGCTCCCTGAGGACCAGAGAG
The DNA here is from genome assembly GCF_026419965.1 of Kogia breviceps. NCBI lineage: Eukaryota > Metazoa > Chordata > Mammalia > Artiodactyla > Physeteridae > Kogia > Kogia breviceps. The sequence continues at coordinate 24,426,294 of NC_081312.1, forward strand.
AGAACGGGGCCCACAGCCTTGCAGTGAAGCTGCACCACCCTCATGCCGCAGGCAGCCCTCCGTCTTCTTAGAAGGCTCCAAGCTCATCCTAGAGGGAGACTTTCAGAGAAGGGCATTTTATCTTCATGCTGTCTCACTTCAAAGGTTTTTCCTCCAGATAGAACCAGGGAGAGTTGTTAATATACCGTTAAGTAGAGAAAAGGGGGGAGTGTAGGGGACAGAATGGGATACCAGGATAAATCTTTACAGGGTGTTCAAAATTTTACACAAACACAGCTCTCCAGCATCAATAATGGCTCCACAGATGTGCCATGTGTGAGCACTGTTAATAGATCTCCACGCACATGGGGGGAAGTGTGGCCGGAAACATGGAGGAGAAATACAAATGAGGAGCAAAATCAGATGATTCAAGACAACCTCCATTCAACGTGTTTGTCCACACACAAGGGGCGGGGGTCGCTTCCTGCCCACGTCAGACCTCCGCCTCCCACGTGATTTTCCTTTCCACTCTGCAAGCCAAGAGGGCATCCCCAAATAGACTTGACTGTTGTGACTCCGACAGCCCCTCACTGGGTAAAGGGAGGCATGTTTGCGATCATTTTGCCCAGCTGTCACACACCATGCCCAGAAAGGAGATATCGTAAACACGTTCATCAGAGAAACAGTCAGATTACAGTAGAAGCATGGGCCTGCTGCACATGGAGCAGACTGCATAATTCTTAAGCCTATGTGCTGCATTTAAAGTGCTAATGAAATTTTATGGAGGCAAAGAGGTAGCGGCCTCAGAAGGTCAAAAGGAAGTTGATCCTGGTGTCATGCTTAGATTATTCTCTCACCTTCCAGCCCTCAGTTGATACATCTGGGTAGGAAGACGTATTTTCCTTTAATGCAACCACCAGGACAATTGGAAAGTGATTCTTTGAGATGGAAACAGGTCAGGGAATGCACAAAAGCCACCCCATGTTAGAAGACACATAACGTCTTCTTAAATTGCCCTCCATTCTCAGAGTTACTGTCTGGGTGCCCCTTTTGCAACAGGCCAAAGTCCCAACAGCCAATTGTGAAAGATGAGGCGAGCCCTGAAAAAGGCTTAAAAAGAAATGACTTGCCAACTTGCCATCAGCTGCTTAAAAAGCAACAAGAACCAAAAAAAAAAAAAAAAAAAAAAGGTGCAGTTAGTAGAAAAGCTTCAGTCCCACTTTGCAAAGCTGATTTATTTTCAGCCTTTTTTTATTTCATTTATTACCTAAAGGATAATGCACACATTTTCAAGACCTGGTTAAAAAAAGAAACCTATTGCATAACTGTAACAGGCCCAGCAGCTATTGTTGTAATGAACAAACTGGACATCTCATCTCAGAGAAATGGATTCAGAGGTCTGAGGCCTAGGCATTCTTTGAGGGTGTCCAAGCGAGGCAGCTTCCCAGGCAGAAAGGACAGGAGAATCCTAGGGGTCACAGTATGAATCTAAACGTGTGCTAAGGGGAGAGGGGAAAGTCACCTCTGAACCATTAGAGGATGGATATGGGACAGGGGTCACTGAACTGTAGTCTCTTTTCTTACAAATAACAATAGAATCTAGTATCCACTCTTTTTTTTTCTTTTTTTTGGCTGCGTTGGGTCTTCGTTGCTGCCCACAGGCTTTCTCTAGTTGTGGAGAACGGGGGCTACTCTTTGTTGCGGTGTGCGGGCTTCTCATTGCGGTGGTCTCTCTTGTTGCGGAGCATGGGCTTAGGCGCACGGGCTTCAGTAGTTGTGGCACTTGGGCTCAGGAGTTGTGGCTCGCAGGCTCTAGAGCGCAGGCTCAGTCGTTGTGGCGCACGGGCTTAGTTACTCCTCGGCACATGGGATCTTCCCAGACCAGGGCTCGAACCCATGTCCCCTGCACTGCCAGGCGGATTCCTAACCACTGCGCCCCCAGGGAAGTCCCTGGGCTACACTCTTAAAGGCACTGGCAGAGGCTGACCAAACCACCCACAAATAGTGAAGGAACCATGCAAATCCCCACGTTGCAAGACCACTGGGTACAACCTCCAGGGCCAACAGGCTACTCTAAGGAATGACAAGGCAGAGGTCTCCATTCTCTCTGGGTCTGTAACAGAAACAATGCACTATAACTGGAGAGGCTCTAGTCCATTTCCCTCTTTCGCTACTGCTGAGGGAACTGTGGGTCTCAGAGACTCCGTGACTTGTCCAGGGCCACAACTCAGGTTCACGGCTTCTTCCTCCAACGCCCACCAGGACCGTGGCCACTCAAAACATGGTCCACAGACCAGCGGCATCAACCTCACCTGGAAGCTGGTTAGAAACACAGTGTTGAGCTCACCCAGACATCGTGAATCAGAATTCACAGTTTCCAGGACCCCCTGTATGCACGTTAGAGCTGGAGAAGCATCATCCAACCCAGCACTGTCCCTGTGCACAGATGGGGGGGGGGCAACCTCTCAGCAGGGAATCTGTTCACCATGGCAACTGACCACTCAACTCCCACTGGCCCTCCTGCTCTGAATTGGTCTTTGAAGTGCTTTTATGTGGACACAGCTCACCACCTCTGAAAACAAACCTTTTCCCACTGAGAAGCAGATTTCCCGAATACCAGTATCACTAAACCATTGGCTAATTAAAGCCAGAGGTTTGTCTATATCACGGTTCCCCCACCTTGTCTTCTTGTATAAATAGCATTTACTTCTCCGATAACAGTCACTACCCACCATTTTGTTCCGCCTCCTCTTAATTTATTGCAATTCATTATCCTTAGAAGAAATCGGACCAATCCTCCATCCCCAAACCCATGCAATCTTTCCTTTTCTGCTCTTAAATGTATAGGATCTTCACTCCCAATGAAGAAAACACTAAACTTCCCTTTAGGGATGGTCTAGCTTTTGGTCTCAAAACCTCCACTGCTTGAGACAGGAAATGTTTCTAGGTCTAAAATACTTTAGGTTGCTTCCACGTCCTGGCTATCGTAAATAGAGCTGCCGTGAACATTTTGGTACATGACTCTTTTTGAATTATGGTTTTCTCAGGGTATAGGCCCAGTAGTGGGATTGCTGGGTCGTATGGTAGTTCTATTTGTAGTTTTTTAAGGAACCTCCATACTGTTCTCCATAGTGGCTGTATCAATTTACATTCCCACCAGCAGTGCAAGAGTATTCCCTTTTCTCAACACCCTCTCCAGCATTTATTGTTTCTAGAGTTTTTGATGATGGCCAATCTGACCGGTGTGAGATGATATCTCATTGTAGTTTTGATTTGCATTTCCCTAATGATTAATGATGTTGAGCATTCTTTCATGTGTTTGTTGGCAATCTGTATATCTTCTTTGGAGAAATGTCTGTTTATTCTTGTTTGTTTTTTTGTCATTGAGCTGCATGAGCTGCTAGCCAGGACATGGAAGCAACCTAAGTGTCCATCAACAGATTAATGGATAAAGAAGATGTGGCACATATATACAATGGAATATTACTCAGCCATGAAAAGAAATGAAACTGAGTTATTTGTAATGAGGTGGATAGACCTGGAGTCTGTCATACAGCGTGAAGTAAGTCAGAAGGAGAAAAACAAATACCGTATGCTAACACACATATATGGAATCTAAGAAAAAAAAATGTCATGAAGAGATTAGTGATAGGACAGGAATAAAACACAGACCTACTAGAGCATGGACTTGAGGATATGGGGAGGGGGAAGGGTAAGATGTGACGAAGTGAGAGAGTGGCAGGGACATATACACACTACCAAATGTAAATCAGATAGCTAGTGGGAAGCCAGCTGCATAGCACAGGGAGATCACCTCTGTGCTTTGTGACCACCTAGAGGGGTGGGATAGGGAGGGTGGGAGGGAGGGTGATGCAAGAGGGAAGAGATATGAGAACATATGTATATGTATAACTGATTCACTTTGTTGTAAAGCAGAAACTAACACTATTGTAAAACAGTTATACGCCAATAAAGATGTTAAAAAAAATAAATAAAATAAAATAAAATAAAAAACTTTAAAAAGGTACTCCTTAGAACATCCATTCATTACATAAGAGATTGGTCCACTCCCAATTCCCTCAACTCACTTGCTAGGACCATGGAGCAAGAAAGGACTGATTCCAACTCCTGCATTTCACAGGTGAGGGGAGTGGGACACTGTGGCCTTTGTGGACAGGGACCAGAAGTCAGATCTACACTTCCACAGGCCCCACCCCTGGGATCAGACTGTGATGCAAATATCCAACCTGAGTGAATCCTTTAAAAGAAATGGCCTGTTTCCACACCAAAAAGAACACCAGGCAACAGCAACAAGGCCTCCTAACCCTGGCAGGGGACTCTTCACTGCCTCGGTCCTGAGCCACTTGTCTGACTCCTCATTCTTTGACTTCTAACCTTGATTGTGTCCCTGACTTTGACCTCCTTCCTCCCTTGGATAAGAAGTTCGGGCCTTAAAGGCACTCAATTTTTCCTTCTCACTCTGCTGCCTTTGGCTGCCCTGGAACAACTTCCTGCAGCACCCAGCCCAGCCCCAAGGACACGGTTCCTCAGCGAAGCCAGGAGCCAGCCGGGGCAGACGTCCCACTGCTCCAGGTGCATCTGGGCCCAAGAGCAGAACTGGTACAGATAAGACCTTGCACTGCTCTCAAGATGTTGATAGACACACCCCTAATAAATTTACCTAACAAGGCAACAGATGATAAGTGCCAAAGAGAATCTCATGCAAGAAGTGCTGGCAGAGGGGCTTCCCTCGTGGCGCAGTGCTTGAGAGTCCGCCTGCCAATGCAGGGGATGCGGGTTCGTGCCCCGGTCCAGGAGGATCCCACATGCCGTGGAGCGGCTGGGCCCCTGAGCCACGGCCGCTGAGCCTGCACGTCCGGAGCCTGTGCTCCGCAACGGGAGAGGCCACAATGAGAGGCCCACGTACCACCAAAAAAAAAAAGCACAACGAAGTGCTGGCAGAGTTCAGAGGTGGGAGGGTCACGAAGACTGAAGGATTTGGTGAGTCCAGGAAGGTCGGACTTACACTGGGCTTTGAAGAGTGGATAGGGATAGGATCGGCAGTAAGGTGAAGTGAACTGAGTTAACTCTTCCAGAAGCTTCCTGCAGAGGGTGGAAGTCTTCCTAGGTGTCCTTCAGGTGACGTAGCTGTCAGAATCTTCTCCAGGGGAGAGGAAGACACACAAATAGACTCAACTGAAGGGAACTGGCTATTCAGGAAAGTGGATGTCCCTTTCGATCTCAGTGGTGGTGGGCTTCTTGGGGGCCTTCTTGGGGCCCTGGATGTATTCGCCACTGAGGTCCAGAGTGGCCTTAACCAGTGGAAGGCATGCCTCTGTCTAACTGAGAATCCTGACTGGTAGGTCCAGATTGAAAGACCCCAGTCCCTTCGAGGAACCTGCAGGGGTCAAGCAGGCATGCTGTCTAAACACCTGGCATATCCCACATCTCAGAATGCACCAGATTCCAAAGCAATGAGAACAGACACAACACTGCATTCCATAATACAGGTTTTTTGTGGTGTTGTCACTGAGTGTTTTTGTCTTCCCCGCCAACATTTTCTGTAGTGAATACGCGCTTCCTCTTTGTGACTTTATTTTACGTCTGTGTGGATTGGGTACGCTCTGAAGTGGGACAATAAATATAGCACGGTCCCAAAGCCTCTGAGCCAAGGCAGCTGGATACTGGGGAAAGGGATACTGAAGAAGCAGCCTTTAGGCCTACAGGAAGCCAAAATGCCTTGGATGCACCTTACCACAATGCCTACCAGGTGTATACAGTGTAACAATTCCACTTGCACTACTTATTTGGATTCCTGCTACACGGCTCCAAGGAAAGAGGAGCAAGCAATATCATCTGCATTTATAATGTTGCAGCTCCAGGCCCAGAGAAGCCAAGTGATTTTGCCTAATGCCATGCCGTCCCTCAGTGGCAGGAACAAGCCTAGAATGCAGGGTTTTTCACACGTCAGCCCTATGTACTTTCACCCAGGCTGACTTAGGAGCCCGAGGAAAGTAAAACACCAGAAAAAAGGAGGGTGGAAGAGGGGGTGCCTCACATTTAGTGATTATCTTTCATTCCAAAGAGCGGTAATTTAGATGTGAATGAATGATACATTATGAATTATATCTTTTATGAAAATACACATGTCAATAACAGAAAGAGATGCAACAAATAGAAAAGTATAACACAGGGGTAAACATTCAGAAGAAGTGTAGAGTGATAAGTGTTGTACGACAATTTTTGTTATTCAAAACATCAGTTATTGGGACTTCTCTGGTGGCGCAGTGGTTAAGAATCCACCTGCCAATTCAGGGGACACGGGTTCGAGCCCTGGTCCGGGAAGATCCCACATGCCGCGGAGCCACTAAGCCCGTGTGGCACAACTACTGAGCCTGCGCTCTAGAGCCCGCGAGCCACAACTACTGACGCCTGCGCACGCTAGGGCCCGTGCTCTGCAACAAAGAGAAGCCACCGCAATGAGAAGCCCGCGCACCACAACAAAAAGTAGCCCCCGCTCGCCGCAACTAGAGAAACCCCGTGCACAGCAACGAAGACCCAACACAGCCATAAATAAATAAATAAAGAATTTTTTTTTAAAAGCCAGTTATTGAGAACATGATCAGAAGTAAACAGTAAAGCACTCAAGAATCCAAATTTTACACTACAAAATTCAGGTACAGAAGTTTATACTTGAAAAAAACAGTCCCTCAGCTTTTCATCTGGTTATTTACTCGTATTTTTAACTTACTTATTCTTGCTTTGCACACCCTATTAACCATCTTGATTATTTCAGCCCCTGTACAAAATCAATTTAAAAATAAAAAATTAGAAAGTGATAGGGTTCCTACTAGGTATACTTATGGTAATAACAGCTGATATGCAGACAATGAAGAAGAAAGCCACATACAACTTAAAAAAAATTTTTAAGCTAAAAAACTGGTAAAGAATACACAAACATAGAAGTATGGTGCCAAAAGCCCTATACCCAACATAGCAATAATTATATTCATTCATAATTATGCCCTGAATCTTTATGGAAAAGCTAAACTATGAATGGTATCCTGTCAGATTTTTAAGAAAATGAGAAAGCATTCATTTTGGAAAGATAATTGGCAGATTAGCTCAGAATAAAAATGGTCTGAGATGTATAATGGGATAAAATGTGAAAAATTCTCTTAGCAGGAATTTCTTACTGTCCCCAGATGGGGATCTTTTAGAAGAATCTTTAGAGGAGTGGTTCTCAAACTTTAGCATGATCGGAATCACCTGGAGGACTTGTTAAACTCAGTAGACTGTGCATCTCATTTAATCTTTAAAACAATCCTGTGCCATTATTATCCCCATATTCCAAAGGGGAGAACCACATTTCAGAGAGGTTAACTAGCCTGCCCAAGGTCATACACCAACAGCTGCCGATTCCATGGTGTGGGGTAGTGCCCCAAACGCCAATCACACGTTTCCAGGTGATGCTGATGCTGGAAGTCCACAGATCACGCTCTGAGAACCACTGCTTTAGAGGCTAACCAGGGAAAGCAGCCATAACAGAAGGAAGGGGACCGATAACACATGCAAACACAAGTGAACGGCAAAGGCCAGATTCTTTTTCATAACCTCCCCAAAAGGACAGACACTCCTGTGGGCTCCCATGACTCTGGACCCAGAGGGGACCCGTGGTGAAGCTGGAAGGCTGAATGCCAAACCAGTACATGATGCAAAGTAATTCTTTCCTTATCCAAGCCTTGGAGCTGGGATCTTTAGAAGAGCCCCAGTGGGTCTATCTCACTCCCTCTTCACGCTTCTCATCTAAGGCTCTTCCTGGGAGAAAATATCCTGGTTCTGAGCAGGATACCAAGGCCCTTCTCCAGCATTCGGGGGGTATGTGCTCCAACTCCCCAGGTGAGAGCTGCCAGCCAATGTCGTCACGGGCACAGCCCCGCAGGAGCCTATCAAATCCTGACACATGGAAGGTGTTAACGTTGGTAATCTCATAGAAATGGATTTTCCGTGTGCTTGAAAGCTTTCAGTATAGACTGTCTCTTAAAGACAGAAGTGCCGCATAGCACAGGGAGATCACCTCTGTGCTTTGTGACCACCTAGAGGGGTGGGATAGGGAGGGTGGGAGAGAGGGTGATGCAAGAGGTTAAGAGATATGGGAACATGTGTATATGTATAACTGATTCACTTTGTTGTAAAGGAAAAACTAACACACTATTGTAAAACAGTTATACTCCAATAAAGATGTTAAAAAAAAAAAAAGACAGAAGGTAAAAGCAGATGCTGGAGGGCCGGCGCTCTCCTTCAAGGTTCCCTTGGGGGACAGGGGGCCCTGGCTCACCTTGCTCCTGCTTCTTCAGGGCCTGAGCGCAGGTCACGGGGCCTAGAGTGCAGAATCCCGGGGTCCTTCCCTCATGCCTGGCTATTCCTTCTGAGTCTACTTTGCTGGACCCCCATCATCTCCCTGATCTTTAATCCAAGTTGGACAAACTTGTCTGTAAAAAGATAACAAATTCTCTTGGCTGGGCGGGCTGGACGCCTTTGTCACAGCTATTCAACTCCACCATTGCAGCTCAAAAGCAGCCATAGACAATGCATAAAGGAATGCAAATAGCTGTATTCCAATAAAATTGTATTTACTAACAGAGACAACAATCCAGCTGCTGTCTGCCATCCCCTGCTCTAAACAACAGGTCCCCCAGGCCTTCCTCTGGATCAGCCCTTTCAACCTTTTTTATTATCTACACTCAAATCTTTGTGTCCCCAATCCAGTCTCAGGCCTCTAAGTAATATGTTTATGCTAATGACTCCCAAATTCTGAACTCCAACCCAGACTTCCCCCTAAACTCCTATCTTACACGTCCAACCGCCTGTTTCACTTCTCCCCTTGGGTATTTCAGGCACTGAAACTCGACAAGGCCAAAGCTCAATCCCTAATTTCAACCCTCCTCCCAAACCTGCTTCTCTCTCAGGTTTTCCCATCTCAGTGAGTAACAAGTCATCACACAAGGGGCTCAGGCCAAAAACCTTGATGTTTTTTTTTTTTTTTTTTTTTTTTTTTTTGCGGTATGCGGGCCTCTCACTGTTGTGGCCTCTCCCGTTGCGGAGCACAGGCTCCGGATGCACAGGCTCAGCGGCCATGGCTCACGGGCTTAGTTGCTCCGCGGCATGTGGGATCTTCCCGGACCAGGGCACGAACCCGTGTCTCCTGCATCGGCAGGCGGATTCTCAACCACTGCGCCACCAGGGAAGCCCACCTTGATGTTTTTGATGTCAACTTTGCCCCTTCTCTCAACAAATCCTATCAGGCTTACCTTCAAAATACATGCGGAATCAGACCTCTTCTCCCACCTCTTTCACCACTAACACCGTGGTCCAAGCCAACATCATCACTAATCTAGACTATGACAGAAGTTCTCTAACCAATCTCCTTCCGCCCCCACCCTCTCCTGTCCCCTAAATGTCCATTCTCCACATGCAGCGAGAGTGATCAGCTAGCGACAGCATATCTCACTGCTCAAATCTGCCCATGGCTCCATCTCACTCCCAGACCCACCCTGTTATCTGGCCCCTTTAGAACTCTGACCTCATCTCTGCTCTCAGCCTCCCTCCCTCTGGCCCAGGCACACAGGTCCCCTTCCTGTGCCTCCAAACTGCCAAGCACATCCCCACCTCAGCGCCTTGGCACCGGCCGTTTCCTCTGCCTGACAGCATCTCCCCTGGTATCCTTCTGGCTCACTCTCTAACATCCTCAGGGATGAGCTCAAGGACAGCTTCAACATAAGTCCTTTCCTGAACTTCAAACAAATGAATCGCCCCCCTCTCTATTCCCCTTACCCTGTCTTATTTTCCTCCATAGCACTTATCACCACCTCACAATATGTTTATTTATTTCCTTTTTGTCTCCCTTCCCCACATAGAATGTCAGCCCCATGAGGACTGGGGCTCTGTTTTGCTCACTGCAGGAATTCCTGAACCTGGAGCGATGCCTGGTATGGATTAGGCATTCAGCGTTCTTTACAATAAACAAACGAGCATACTAAAAACAATACAAAGAATTATCATCTCACTGAATTCTGCAACCACTCTCCCGTAGGGCAGGGCATCCTAATGATAAAGCAGCTGAGGCACAGAGGCAGCGCTGACTCGCTGGAAGTAACACAGATCACAGATGAGCTGGCACTAGAACATGGTCCTTCTGACTGAAGGTCTGGTCAGCCTCCCATACAGAATATAAAACACATAAATTTCTCCCAGTGAATGCCTCCAGGGAAAAGGAGGTTATGTTATGAGATTACTTTCGTATCTTACCAGACGCCTCCCAAAGCGATGCTTATCAAGTTATTCACCAGCACCTGTCCACAACACAAAGAAGGAGAGTACCTGCCATTGATTCTGGCTGAGAAGTGGAGAGATGAGCAGAGCTAGCGGGGAGCTGGTTGAAAAAGAAGCAAGTATGGCATATATTTGATTCCCACCTTCTTCCTTTAGAGCAGTGATTTTCAGCCTTTTGGACTATAGCCTTCTTAGAACATCTAAAGATCTAGAGGACCACCACAGGAGAGAAGTCAAATTTTAGAGCCAATGACAGAAAAAATATTGATGAAAAAAATGCCGATGTAAATTCAGTATCACTTTTACATGGATTTTTATGTGATGGATCCCAACAGCATCTACAAACATCTGGGAAAAAAATACTACACACAACATACAGACAGCCCACAGATGAAACACCATCTGCTTCTCTGAGAGGGAGTGTGGTGTAGTGATTAGGAGCGGGCTCTGGAGGCAGACGGCATGGATGTGAACCATGACTTTACCTCCTAATAGTAGAGAGACCCGAGACACCTCACTTCACCCTTTTGGGTCTCAGTTTCCTCATCAATAAGGAGATTAAAATGTTACTGGCTTCACTGGGTCACTGAATTGAATGAGTAAATGCATGAAAGTTCCTAGTACCGTGCCTGGCACATGAGAAATGTTCCATCAGTGGTAACTGTATTATTGGAGGCAGACAGTGTGCTATGTTTGGAAGGGTCCGGAGTCCACTTGCTGTAATCTCCCAGCCCCAGAGGAGTCCAAAGCCCCCAGTGCGGGAACCACTGCCCTATAGCACTGACTTTCAACAAGCGAGGCACGGAGAATGGCAGTCAGGTGCAGCTTTAAAAGCACCCTGGGAGGGGCTTCCCTGGTGGTGCAGTGGTTGAGAATCCACCTGCCAGTGAAGGGGACATGGGTGCGATCCCTGGTCTGGGAAGATCCCACATGCCGCGGAGCAACAAAGCCCGTGGGCCACAACTACTGAGCCTGAGCTCTAGAGCCCGTGAGCCACAGCTACTGAGCCCGCATGCCTAGAGCCCGTGCTCCGCAACAAGAGAAGCCACCGCAATGAGAAGCCCGCACAGCGCGACGAAGAGTAGCCCCCACTCGCCACAACTAGAGAAAGCCCGCAAACAGCAACGAAGACCCAATGCAGCCAAAAATAAATAAATAAAATACATAAAATTTAAAAAAAAAGAAAAGCACCCTGGGAGATGCCATCACTCACCACCAGTATCTTGGTCCAGGAGAGTTTTCAAGGCACCATACAGAAATAACCAGAACCAACTCTACTTCATTTTTAGTTTCTACAGACTGATTTCTAGCACTGTGCTCATTAAGAACCAATTCTATTATAACAAAACAACGGTAGCTGTACTCTGAGGGTTCTTATAAAGGGATTTTGTTATCGGTTTGTAACCAGTAAAAATTTTACTAGTACATTTAATAAGTTGAGAGCTTAAGACTCCACTTCAGGGGGAATTGGAATACTTTTTTAAGTGCATTGGGATTTTTCATTATACATAAATTTTTCATTATTAATATAGGATCATTATCAAAAGGAAATGTAAAAAGAAGAAAATAATTATCCACAGTTTTCCCTCCCCCATCCCACAACTCTACTCAAATTCTGGTGAACTTCAGGAGGAGTAAATCTTAACTCCATATTCTGTCTTCTCATCTTTCTGAGAACACCATGTCTCTGGATCTATGTGGGAAGTAGTCTCCCAAGCTTTGATGAGTCTCCTTTGGTGGCCCTGGGTGGGCCCCAGAGATGACAGGAAGGGAAAGTATTTCCCTGTGTGGATGCTTGTATTCCAGAGGCCCTGATCAGAACCACAGGGTGCCTTGCAGGAGCGTTATCAGGGGGATTTATGCTACATTTCCCGCCAATCCCACAAGTGAAGGCAAAATGGGGTGGTATGCACACATGCAGACATGTCTGTGTACACCTGGAAAATTTCTAGAAGGAACTGCATGAAGCTGATAATGGCTGTTACCTCTACAGAAGACAACTGAGTGTCTGGGATAAATGAGACCTTCTTTCCATTGCATTTACTTTCATTTATTTATTTAACAAACACTTATATAGCGCTTCCTAGACCATCTAGTATATCATGTGTGTTATTCTCCTGATAATAAGCATTTAAAAAGAGATACTGTCTGCTGATAAGATGAAGAATCAGCAGAGATGCTTCTCATTCATCCAAGCAGTCATGAAGAGGGGGCTGTGGTGGGGAGGGGAGCACACCATAAAACTACAGACATGCTCTTAAAATGCAGTGTAGGGCTTCCCTGGTGGCGCAGTGGTTGAGAATCCGCCTGCCGATGCAGGGGATACGGGTTCGTGCCCCGGTCCGGGAAGATCCCACATGCCGCGGAGCGGCTGGGCCCGTGAGCCATGGCCGCTGGGCCTGTGCGTCCGGAGCCTGTGCTCCGCAACGGGAGAGGCCACAACAGTGAGAGGCCCGCATACCACAAAAAAAAAAAAAAAAAAAAAAAATGCAGTGTAAGCTGACTGGCAGCTGCTCAAGCCCTCCCAAGCTCCCTAAACTCCAGATCTCCAAAATCCGGAAGATCCTGATATCCTGAAGTGTCTCTCTCAAGCCCTTCAGATGGGAGCAGCCGTAGGCTCATCCACAAACACCCTGAACTCATCCCTCACTGCCAGGGAGACACCTGTTTTCTTTACTCCAGCCTTACAGAAAATGAACATATGAACATCAAGCAGGATGCTGTGGAGATTAACAACACTTTATGGAGGACAGATACTGGACCAAAGAAAGGTACAAACAGACTTTAATGAAGAGATACGAACGCTGAGACCTTTGAAGCCCTACCAGGGTTTGTCCTAGGATGGGCTGAGCTCAGGTGTAAGCCAAGTATAAATTGTAACAGGTGTGTGCGCCTTTGAAGTTGATTCCTGCTCTTTCTCTTCAGTTCCTCCTGCTCCGGAGTAACAAGGCCCCCAGTACGCTATCATGTGGGGTGCAGGGTCTAGCCAACTGTACACTCTCAGAGTACATGTGTGCACGATGAAATCACTGCAACACCAGAGAGCAGAGGAAGAAATGTTAACAACAGTGTCCCTGTCTCCAGAGGAGAAAACAGATGCTCAAGCAGGAAAAATATTTAAGAATATTAAAAGATAGAAGAGTATTTTTATTTATATAAACCTGTAGAGGAGAAGTTAAGAGCAAGGCCAGTTAGTCCAACTTAGTATTAGATCAATAGTTTATGCCACCTAATAAGTTTGTGATCTCAGTCACATAGTTCTCTAAGCCTGTTTCTTTAACTATAAAAATGGGGGTGGGACTTGCCTGGTGGCGTAGTGGTGAAGAATCCGTCTGCCAATGCAGGGGACGCAGGTTCGATCCCCGCCCAGGAAGATCCCACATGCCGTGGAGCAACTAAGCCCGTGTGCCACAGCTACTGAGCCCGTGCTCTAGAGCCCACACACCACAAAGACTGAAGCCCCCGCGCCTAGAGCCCATGCTCCACAACAAGGGAAGCCACCGCAATCAGAGGCCCATACACGGCAACAAAGGGTAGCCCCCGCTCGCCACAACTAGAGAAAGCCCACGTGTGGCAACAAAGACCCAACACAGCCAAAATTAAATAATTTTTTTTAATTTTAAAAAATAAATTTTAAAAAAATGGGGTAAAATAGCTAATCCATAGGATCAAATGAAAAATGTATGCGAGTCACCTACTTTAACGGAATACCTGGCAGACAGTAGATGTCTATCCACGTTGGCCAGCATTGCTGTGTTTGTAGTGGAGCCTGTGGCAGGGGTGTCATGGTAACAGGTTGAGGATAAGCAGAACTTTCTCCCTTCTCGAGGAACAAGGATGTAAGCAATTCCAATGTACCACAGATCAGGTACCTCCAACCCAAAAGGAATAAACAGCCCTTCGTGACCCTCAGACATGACCTGGCCCCAAGCCTGTACAGTTATCAAACCCTCTAACATAAGCCCCATATATGGTGGGTGGGATTCAAGGAAGGACTTGGGCAGAAGGGCACTGTTTGAGAGTCATTTCCACAAACATTTTCCATCGTCACACGTCCGATGGGTCTGGGCTGGCTGCTAAGGGCAGCCCGAGGGTGAATAAATCCTGACCTGCCCCAAGTTGGGAACAGGGTCCCACGTGTACAGAACACTGGACTGAATGCCAACGGTGAGGGAGCGAGGGGGAGGGGAATGACACACGCGGTAGTTCTTCCACTGAAAGGAGCTCACAGCTGAAGTGGAGATGATGTCCCAGAGGAAACAGCTAAGAGTATTTCAGAGAGGAGTGAGTCCGCAGCTGTGAACGAGCATGGCATCAATGGAGGGCTCGTGCTCAGCAGCAGCGGGAGAGGGTTAAGTGGAGGCTAGTCCTGAAACCTGGTGCTGAAAGAGACGGGCAGCCCCTGAGTTCAGGCTGCTAACCGCAGTCAGGGAGGGCAAGCTGGCGCAGGTGCACTCAGCAGTTGTCAAGGTGTCCCCGCCTCCCAACACTCACCACGGGCTCCAGAGGTCCCCAAGGCTCCCTTTTCCTTCCACGGGGCAGGAGCAGCTCAGAAATTACAGGGGAATGTTAAAGACTAAGATGCGGCTTCCAGTCCAACAGGGGCCTGGCAGTTAATAAATATAACAGCAACAACAATCGGCGTTCAAAGACCACTTGCCATACACCAGGCACGGTTTTCAATATTTTCTCAGTATTAACTTATTTAAGCCCCCCCCCCAAAGCCTATGAGATCGATACTATTATTGTAATATTACCATAATTTTTCATAAGAAGAAACAGGCATCGAGAGGTGAAGTAAGATGCTGAGATGACTTTGAAGCACTTTTTGGTAAGCGTGCGCTGCTCTCATTCAAATTCCTTCTCATGCCCCACGCTACTGATCTTGCAACCAGAGCTGCCGGTTACAGTGCAAACAGGCTGTGAGACTTAATCAAAGGAAACAATGTAGGGGAGCTTTCATGCTCCTACCTTGGTCTCATCAGCACTCTCTTCTAGAGAGTTGAGATGATGGAGCAGAGACACTGTGGCGCCACCGTGCTGACCCTGAGCAGGGGGATGCGGTGCCCCCCCCACTGGTTCCCTCCTTGTGCTGCCATGTGCCTCCAGCTCATCTCCTTGCCCTTTGCCTCTATCACTTCCTGTTTTACTCAACGCCCCCAACCTGCCCCCAACAAGTATCTCAATCACACATTGATTAGTAGCCATGTGGACCTCACTGTGGTCTTAAACACTTTCTAACAGTTAAATCTGAGTTTGAACACAGGTTGGAAATGAGGCTACTGATTTCCTTAGCAAGAGAAGTGAAGTAGAGAAGACTGTACTTCACCCTAAGGGACATACTAACTGAACCCGTTTTATCAAAATCTATTCAGTTTTAGTAGCATGCTTGTTTAAACTGGCTCTAACTGTGCACTTTCCATCAAGAAGCAGCCAACAACTATCTTAGGTACCTCCAAGATACTCCTAAGTAAGGCACATTAGCAGATGGAGCCCAGGAGCATGTGTCGGGATACATGTGGGATTGGGGGCTAACAGTGACAACTGCATTATGCTTGAATCCTAGTATAAACAAGCATGGGTCGCTGGAGTCCATCTAGACACAGAATACCTAGACGCTCACTGACTGGCTGAAATCTCCACCTGAATTCTACAACAGGCTTGCAAAAACTCAGCTTCCAGGGCAGTCTTTCTCCGCGAGCCAACCGGCACAAAGAAAAACCAACACCATGGAAGCACTAGGAAGGAGAACCTATAGATGCTTATTTTTTAGGAGCTTGGATTCTTCCTCCTATTGCTTGGTGAAGAAGCCTCAGATCCCAGTCTCTTTGTGCCTACTGGTTTGTGTCCATTTCTGAGTATCTGCACCCTCTGTGATCCAAGAAGGCTTACAGAAAGCCCAAAGAGGGTAAAGGGTACTAATTTAGCAACAGTGACATGTTTCCAGGCCCCAAATGCCTCAATTTAACATCTGGCTTTGGCTCAGAACAATACACTCAAGACACCAACGTCTCTTCGGTATTCACCAAGCCAAGGGCTCTTCAAAGTATGTTTCTCTCTTCTTCATCACCACAGTAACATTCGACCCAATCCTTACTCTCAGAGGAATAACTAAAGCTTTTTTTTTCTTTTTGGATATCCTAGAGACAGAGCTTGCACAAAGAGGAAATAAGACAAAGGGCAAGCAGAAAACAAATCAAAGACTCATTTCTGAGCAGACCAACCCATCATTTCCATGGACAGAGGCCCATGCCCTGGTCTCCTAACCAACCTCCAGTTTTTCAGAATCACTCTGGTGAAGGTAAGCTCCAGGGAAAACCACTCCATCACCCACCTTAATTGGCTCACAGCAAGAAATTTAATCAATCTAACCAACTGAGATATCCCTTAAAAGCTTATCTGATTCTACTCTAAATCTGCAGAGCTTACCTTTTGTATATACTAAATAATTAATATAATTGCATAGACTCCATGTGATCCCTGTGATAAATTATGTGCTCAGAATTCGAGATATATCTGCTTGGGAGCCTTAATGTGATTTAACTGATAAAGTCCACTATTCACCTGAATCATCTGTCAAATTTTGAAGCCAGAATAATTTATGCACCCAGACATATGTATTGAACATATGCATACGGCATTCACATAGCTGGTTTAGATGACTCAACCACTTAAAAAATATTCTTAATTTCCCTGTGAACCCACAAAAAGCAAAGCACTCTTGCAAAACCAAAGCAAACTACCAATGCTGCTTGGAAACAAACAAACAAAAGACAGCTGGGCCCCAGAGTTCCTGTTGTGGTATTGTCTCAAGGGAGCATTAAAACAGGAATCAGCAGAACTGGGCTGCAATCACAGTGTGCTATTATTTATCTTTAGGACAGAAGGCAAGTCATTTAACTCCTGTGACGTTCAGTTGCTATACACAATGTCGAATTTGTTTTTAATTTACCCATAATTCCTCTACACGGAGATATACTAAAACACTAACAGTGGTTAACTGCTTCCAGTCTTCTCTGCAGGCAAATTTCTATCCACATCCATGTCTTCAACCACACACATACCCATATTAATAGCTATCTTCTTGGAACAAAATTGTATAAAAAACAAGATTGAATTCTTAGCTTTTTTCTGGTCCTAAAAAACTCTGAGATTCTGGGAATAAAGAGGACTAACAATTGCCCTGCTGCTTGGTGTAGGTGGCAGAGACGTGGAGTAAATGCCTGCTGACTCAGAATGGTTGGGGAAAGGGCTCTTACGGATCACTGAATATTCCAGATAGGTGAGAGGTGGTCAGCACAGGTGCAAGGTAAAGTGGGCAGGAGACCGGATGAAGAGGAGGAGTAGACCAGAGACTAGGGCAGCCCCTGGGGTCACTCTGCAGGGAAAGAATCAGCACAAAGAGACAATGTGCAGCCCAGAGGACAGGGAGAGATGCCAATCAAAACAGCCAAGGTGGAAAGTCATAAATCCCCCCCAGAGTCAGCAAGAGTAAAGAGAACTGGAAAACTTCAAAGTCTCTTAACGCCCTTAGTGGGGTTGGTTCAGCCTTGCCTGAGAGCAATTTGGAAACATCTATCAGAAGCTTTAAAGATAAGGATGCCTTCCGACCCCACAGGGGAAACTGCAAATTTGGCCCCAATTGTTCACCCTTCCTGAATCCATGACTTTGCCATGTAACTCTGCAGTACCCTGCAACTGTTTTCCCCCCCTGATGCTGGGCTCCGTCACATGACTTACTTTGTGATGTCCGTAAATGTGATATAAGAAGAAACGTGAAAAGCATGTGGAAGAATGAGCTTGCTATGTCTCTGCCAATGACATGAGAACATGTTTGGGCCAGCCTGCTGGAGCATGAGAAGCAATGGAACAGAGCAGCAGTCCCCAACCTTTTTGGCACCTGGGCCCGGTTTTATGGAAGACAATTTTTCCACGGATGGGGCGGGAGGAGGGGGAGTATTCAGGCAGTAATGCAAGTGATGGGGGGGGACGATTCCGGCGGTAATGTGAGCAATGGTTCAGGCGGTAATCTGAACAACGGGGAGCCGCAGATGAAGCCTCACTCACTCACCCACTGCTCACCTCCTGCTGTGCAGCCCGGTTCCTAACAGGCCTCGGACTGGTGCCGGTCCATGGGCTGAGGGCTGGGGAGCCCGGAATAGAGCCAAGTTCCCCCAGTCACCAGGCCCCAGACAGCCTGGATCAGCCAACAGCCAGCCAACTGATGCCCAGGCATGAGAGCAGGCCCAGCCAAGATCAACAGAGCCAGCTAGTGGACCCCCAGCTGATCCCAGTCTTCTGAATCATGCTGACTGTTTGTGCCACAGAAGTTCTGTTTTGCACCATCACTGTAGCAATAGATAACTAATACTTCCATCAGCTCCGTATCTAAGAATTTGTCGAAAATAAATCACCATAGATATGTACAAGGATTTGGCTACATATGTGCTCATCACAACACTGTTTATAATACCAAAACTATAGAAACTATTTACATGACAATAATAGGGATTAGTTAATCATATCATGCTACATCTGTACACTGAAATACCACCCAGCCACGCTGTAGAAAAGCAGTAGGATGAAAAAGAATATTTACTATGCACTAAGTTGATCATCGAACTATATACAGAATGATCTTGTACTTGTAAATATGTATAATTAGGAAAAAAAGACAGAAGCATAAACACCAAAATATTAGTAGTTATTCTGTCTGGGTGGTGTGCTTGTGGGAGATTTTTAGATTCCTGATTTAGTTTACATGCCACTTCTACAGTAAACATGTATAACTTTAGAAGTTCTTTTTAAAGTACTGTTGAAAATTAAGAAGAAAGACCTCAGCAGACAAGGGCACTAGTGTTGTTAATGGAAACGAGAGTGACGAATGGAGATGGATATATATGGACTGATACCAAGCAGAAGCCAATGCCACGGAGATGGGAGGGCACAGGAAGAGACAAATGCTAGCAGAAAAGGTCTGAGCAAGGTGAGAGCTGCTCTTTCACCTGACTCTCTCCACTTCCTCCTTTTTAATTTGGGATGGAGAAAAAAAAAAAAAAAAAAGGACAGCTGCATTATTCATGCATTAATTATGATAATAGTCTGTGTGCGACTAATACATGTCAAACTCATCCTCATGCCAAATTGAAAACTGACACTTTTACTTCATGAATATTGCTCCATCAGTGACATTTATTGTACGTTCCCAATCTTGCAACAGTGAATGTCAGGTCAACTATCAAGCATTTGCTTTCTTTCCACTTTATTTCCTATTTTAAAGCAGTAAGCTGCCACTGTTAACTGTGATGCAAAGTCAGATTTGCACTCAGAGAATCTGATGCCACTGGCTTCCTGAACATCTTGCTTTGGCCCCTGGAAAACTACACTGCACCAGGGCTGCCTGTCTACCCTTGTCTCCTCCTTTATCCTACTTAAACTTTAAATCATCGCCAGAACCCTGGCCTGCCCTATCTCTATTTTTTGTTTCATTTTTCTTCAGAGCACTCATCATCATCCAGAATATGGTATATTTACTTACTGTGCTGATAGCCTATCACTCTCTATTATAAGTTCTCCAAGGGTGGGATTTTTGTTCTATCCACTGCCATATTCCCAACAGCTAGAATAATCCTCACACATAACTTGCGTTCAACAAATATTTGTTGAATCAAAGAATCACTCTGCATGAATGGACTTCTCAGAATCCTCAGAGGTGAAGTGTTCTAGCCAAATAGTTTATCCCATTTAGACCACACAATGATTTTTTTGAATCCCAAGTTATTAGTGACCTACAGGACGATCCATTACAAAATAGACTTTTCAAAAAGCTGTATCATTCAAGCACTCATTTTTCATCTCCCATTTCATATTTACTCTTGAAAACCCTCGACTGCACTCCCCTGCCCCTGCCATGTGTCTGTTGTACTACTACCCCATAATCACTCACTGATCACCAATTTTCAACAGCCATGTTTCCTGGAAATTTTCACCGACCTACACCTACATAGTTCCTAAAATAATCAACAAGCATTTATTCATAATCCACAATGTGTTCATCACAGCACATATCACTAAGGAGGAACAAAGGAGAAAAAGCATAGCCCCTGATAGCAAAAATGTAAACTTTAGTTGGAGAAAGGAAACCTTTGGATGTGATGTCATGTGGAAGTGCTGCTGTAACTTCAAACTTGCTATGCCCCAAACTGAACTTACTATATATCTGCCAAGCTTTCTTCCCTAGCATTTTCCTATGAAAATGGCATGTGGT
The DNA here is from genome assembly GCF_026419965.1 of Kogia breviceps. Lineage (NCBI taxonomy): Eukaryota > Metazoa > Chordata > Mammalia > Artiodactyla > Physeteridae > Kogia > Kogia breviceps. The sequence continues at coordinate 24,446,872 of NC_081312.1, forward strand.
CAATAACATTAATTAATAAAAGCATGAGTCATTATTATTTAGTAAATAACATTTTATAGATGGTACACTGATTAAAACCACAGCAATCACAAAAAAAGAGAAATCATGATTTTTTACCAATAAGGAAATCAAAATGAAAATGAAAAGTATTTTGTATGTTTAAGAAATAAAGACGACGTGTGTGTATCTGTGTGTGTAAAGGTTCACTGAATTCGATGAATAAACCTAAACAGTTACTAAGCACCTAAGGTTGAAGGAATTGAGAAGCAATTAGGAAAGGAGATGAAACAGGCTGGGCCACGACATGCCTATAGCACTGTGCCAGAAGTTACTGAAGACACATAGAAAAATGAGACATTCCCTTGCTGCCCCTTCCCCATGTCTGGGAAGCTACATGGCATCATTTCTACTATTTCAAGAAAGAATATTCTTCCTCTCAAAGGGATATCAGATTTTTTTTTAAATTAACCTACAGTTATTTATTTACTGTAAAGAACCTTCCTTTATACTAAAGAATTTCTTTCCTACATTTTGGAGATAAAATGTCCCTTTCTTTTATGATACAATGGCAATAACACCTGGTGAAACTTTTTAAAAAAATGATCCTTAGTTGACAATACCATGTTGGTCATCATGATTTAATTTTAAAATGTGATTTTGAAACCAAAAGTCAGACCATCACCACTCTAGGCTACCTTCCACCACCAACAGTGGAATTGTGACCATAGGAAAAGGAAGATATATCCTATATCTTAGGATATATGGGTGTGGATGTACCTGTCACCAAGTCCTGATATATTACATCGTTACATGTAGAAAGAAAAATTAACAGCATCCAAAGAGCAAACACGCTCTTCAGGAAGATTAAAAGCCTCCAGGATCTAAAATAACCATGTAAAGCTCCTGGTTTGGTCTGATCCAAAGGAAGGTTTGGTTTCAGATCTAGATGCAGAGGAGAGCCCATCATGGCACTAGGAACTGAACACATCAGAGATGTCTCTGTGTAGCCAGCCAAGGCCTTGGCATCTTGATACATTAAAGGGGAGCAGCCTCTCTAGACCAGGCTCCCTGGTGGCCATGCTAAGCCCGCTACCTTTCAGATGTGTGGCTCTCTGACATATGAAAGAGCAAGCACAAGAGACGGGGAGAGGGAGGGTGAGCCTAGAACTGAAAAGACAGAATGAGAGAAGTGACAGGAAAGCAGTGCAGTCAGGCAGCTCAGCATCGTGTCGGTAGAAACACCAGATGAGAACTGTAATTACTTTTTCCACCTAACTCTGTTCGTGTTTTACAAAGCAGTACTGACACTTGAACAAAGAGCCTTGAAAAAGCAGGCAGGAGCTAGGTATGTAAATAGCCGGCACTTTGGAGCTACCCATCACCATCTTTTAAAGAGTGGAGAAGACGGTGGTGGCAGCTTCCCAATCAACACACGGCAAGGAGCGAGTGCATAGCTCTGGCAGTGTACGCATCCATTCAGCATAGGGAACATTTAATCGTGAACCCTTCAACTCACTGGGAGGTGATAACTCAGGGGCGTTACTTTGTAAGTGAGAGGCAAGAAGAGAGGAGGTTTATAAAAGCAGCCAAGAACACACCCTGTTCTAGTACAGACTCCACATGGGTTCATTTGGGCCCTTGAGGAAACCTCAAGACCAATACATGCATGCTCTCTGCGTTGTCATTGTGTGTGTTTGTGTAAGATCGTGTGAGATTTTTCCCACCATACTTCCACCCTTTCAACACCAAAATCTAAAGAAATGGTATTCTTAAATAACTATCAATGTCTAACATCTAGTAAATGCTCAATGTTTGTTGAGCTGAGAAGATCTGAAATGGAGATGGCCATAGCCAAGCTATACTCCAAACACAACCCTATTCAATAAATGTTATCTTGCTTCTTCACCCATTTGGGGGTATCTAACTTGACAACAAAATGACTACTTATCCCCCAAAGGCAACTAATGCTGCACACAAAACCAAAAATTCATTTTTGTCTTCTAAGTTCAAAGATAAAATCAGGCCTCCAATCATCAGATTTGGTCAAATTTACCTCCTAAACATTTCTTTCTCTCTCTCCATCCTCACTTCCTGAAATAATTTCCTCCTTATTCGTCTCCCTGCCTTCTCACCCGTCCTACAATCCATCCTCCAGATGGGGGTCAGTTAGCCTTTGTAGCTTCAGTAACAGAATGAGGGTCCCAGCTCCCTTTCAGACTCACACCGGCAAACTCCTCGTACACAGAAAGGGGACTCAACTACGAGGCAGCCTCAAAAGATCACAAATACAATCATTCATCAAACTGTAGGCTACTCCTTGTCCACCTATCTCTCAGAACACGGTAATAAGCACAACAGGATGCACTCCCACGCAGCTCTGTGCCTTAGCCCTCAGCCCAGCTCTTGACCAGATGCAGAGAAACAAAGACCCCACTGCCTCTTTTTGCCAGGGTTCTGTAAGATGCAAGTCTGTCCAGATGCTGCTGCAGGACTGCTTAGCCACCCAGACTTGCATAACGAACTTAAATTTAGCACTAGAACCTAGAACCAGAATTAACCTGACAGAATTCCCTGTATTTCCTATCTGAGCTTCACACTGAACCACAAAAAGCTCTAAAGCTTAAAAAATAACTCCAAATGGTTAGAATGGCTCCAAGAAAAACCATGCCGCCCTGGACAGCATCCGCTCTGTGCCAGGTATTCTACATACGGTAGGTAACATTTTATGTTCATAAACACTGTTATGGACCGAATGTCTGTATCCCTCCAAAATTTATATTTTGAAATCCCAAACTACAACGTGATAATAGCAGGAGGTGGGGTCTTTGAAAGGTAATGAGGTCACGAGAGTGAGCCCTCATGAATAGGATTCCTTATAAGAAACACAAGAGGAATGATTTTTCTCTTGGCCATGTGAGGACACCCAATCTGCAAGCACCTTGATGTTGGACTTCCCAGTCTCCAGAAATGTGAGGAAATAAACATTAAGTATCTAAGCCACCAAGTCCATGGTATGCTGTCATACATCCTGGATGAACTAAGACAAACCCTTTGAAATAGGTCCTATGCCCATTGTCAGATGAGGAAATGGAGAATGGGCTCTCGTCCTCCAGGCCAGTGCTACTGAAAGTGTGGTCGCTGGATGTCAGCATCTCCTGAGAAACTGTTAGAATTGCAAAGTCATAGGTCCCACTTCAGACCTGCTGAATCAGAATCTCAGAAGGAGGGGTCCAGTAATCTACAGTCTAACAAGTTCTGCCGACACCCACTAAAGCTGGAGAACCACTGCTCCACAGCAGTGTTTCCAGAAGTGTGGTATGATTTCCCTTGAGGGCATGACACATTTGCCACATGGATGAACTTTTTAAAAATATGGCTGTTACATATTCATTTTAATATGGACTGGGTAAAAAACCTGGCTTACACATTAAACCCATGATTTCACAGACAAACCGCTTAAGAAGAGGCCAAATCTCCTTAAGACGAACAAGAGCATCAGTATAAAGAAAACCAATACAGCTGTAGAAAGTTACAGTAAGATCGGTGAAGCTGATAAATAAATTACTAAAGTCTAGGATACACTTCATACCCCCAGTCCCAGCTGTAAACTAGCAATAAGAATGTGAGTCCCACCTCTAACTGAGCTTCTTTCAGGATCCGCTACCCTTTCTAAAATCTCTTCTACCTGATACCCAAACTTAACCTTAGAACCTTTGCCCATGGCTTTCAACCTTAGTCACAATTAAGACAGAGGAGTTTGTGGTTCTGTCTCATCTGGCAGGATGAGAGCCTAGAAGCCCGAATAAAAGGCACGGGGAGAAGGAATGACTACAGAAGTGGACACAGGGGCTCAGAACTGGGAAGCTGCAGGAAATAAAGTCTGCCATCTGCTCCAATTACTGGTCCCAGTGTCACCTGCCACGCATCACAGGGCACTCCTGGCAAAAGGACCTGTAGGCTGGCAAGGTTAAAATGGGAAGGGGCAGTCAGAGCTGACATGATCATTTTTCTACTACTAATAATAATGCTTACTTACTATTATTATTATTTATAATGAAGCCATTCAAACCCCATTCAGTAAGAGGTTTAACAAGCCGTTTAAGAACAGGAAACCTATTTCCTACCTGGCACTGTTTATGCACATCACTAGGAGACACTCGCTAGCTAGGTGAGCCCCATTAACTCTAACCAAGAATCTTGGCAGGAGGTCCTGGAAGGAAAATAAATCCCTCAAGTAGAATTACTGTGTGGTCAATGAGGTCATAGCTTCTGTCTGGCTAGGCTGTACTCTAGGCCGAAGATCCACAGATGCACCAGGATCACTCTGTGGTTACGCTGGACACAAGAATCCTCCTGTCCCTCTACCTTCTGAAGCCAACTGGGCACAGCGTTACCAGCACAGCCAGCTCTGGGGACAGCTGAGAAGTGATAAAGGCCATTTATCACCTACCTTCCTTCCCCCATAATGGGCCATATTCTCCACTCTCATCTGGCTCTTCCTGCTCTTTTTCTGCCTCCTGGACACTCAGAACGCCCACTCTCTGATGGCTCCTTTCCAGCCAAGAGACCACCTCTGGACCCACCCTTCAGCAGGCCCCTCAAGACTCAGCTTCCCTCTGTCACCTTCTCTTAAGAAAGGATTGTGTCTAGCTAACTCAGTAGGCAAAGTTACCCACAGTGTTTAAGGCCATCCATAGTGGAAAACCTCAATCTCACAATGTCTGACTTAGGTAAGAAAAAGCCAGGGGTCACCACCCCCAGGGATGCACCTCTTGAACAGGGAACTCAAAGGATCCAAAGCAATGAATACCTAAGAATTGGATTCCAAAGTCTGGTGCCAGCTGAGACCACTCAGGAAACACTGTGGTGCAAGGGATTTTCTGATTCTTTCTGCCCTCCCTCCAAGCCTAATCGCACAGTAACCACAGACTGGACCTGGTCTGCATCGAGGCTGGTTTCCTGGTCCAGAACTCAGCGCTTCCCACCCCAGTGACGCTTTCTCCCCAGCAGAGGGCAGCAGCCGTCAGAGGCCGGAGCTACCGGTGCGCAGCCGTCTCAGAAGCAGGTCTGGTAAAATGGGAGGAAAGAGAAGCAGGGGAAGAGGCAGCGTGGGGCGTGGAGGGAGCACGGAGCGCTGGCCACCCCATCCCTCTGCTGTCAGCTCGCACTTCTGGTGGAGTCTGGTTTTCCAGCCAATCCTCCCCGCAGCCCAGTGCTTTTTGACGAGTCCATCTCACCCTGAATGGCCAGTTTGGAAGGCTCTGCGCTATTAATCTGGGCCAGCAAACACCAGCACACTTAAACCTCTTAGCTTTCCCTTACTCAGCTGCTGATGCCACATGGAAAACTAGAAGAAAAAGGAAAGGAGAAAAAATGTCCCACCACGTTTGAGTCAGAAGTAGTTCTGCTTCCACAGCAGATATTTTCTACATTCCACTGGATTCCTTTTATGGCAGCGACATTTACATGAAAACAGGGCCTCGGATGGCAGACTGCCTGGGTCTAAAGTCACTGTTCGTCCTTGCTGGGCTGCCGCCAGAGCCAGCAGCAGCGTGAGATCAGGTAGCGGCATCCGGTTTTCAGAGCATCCTTTTGGAGAAAGCAGGCTGAGCACAGGCTCCCCAGGATTACTTTGGAGGGACAAGTATGATGGGGAAGTTGGATAAAACAGATCAAACCAAGAAACTGAAAAGTCTTCACAGAGGCAGAACTTTCAGTGAGTGGAGCAAAATCAGAGTGTTCTGAAATGTGTAAGGGGTAGAAATGTGTTGAAATCCAAAGTGTTCGAGGCCTGCCCAGGTCAAATGTTTGCCACACACTTAGCCTCTACCTGTGGCTGCTAAACTTTCAGGTGTGACTGCTAGGCTATAATCCTTTTTCCAGCATTCATCTACCTGTGGATCAGCGTTCAGGCCCTGCCGAATACCAGATTCCTCAGCTGGTCTACAATTGTGCGAGGAGACCTAGTGCAGAGCTCCGTACACAGCAAGCCTCCAGTAAATATTAGCTGAAGGTTAGAAGATGCTGCCAGGCTGACCGCTGACATTCGTGTAGTGTTTTATGATGTCCAAAATACTTTTACATTTATTATCACACTGGTACCTCCCAGCAACCCCGTAAGGTAGACAGCAATTATTAAACCCATTTTATGGATGGGGAAATTGAGGCATAGAGAGATTGACTAGTCAGTGACAGAGAAAAAACTGATACTTGTGTGAGATTCTACTCCAGTCTGCTGTGGACTTAAATTTGACATTCTAATCCCCTTCACTCTAATGATCAAGATCCCTTGATTATCAAAGCACCTGATGTGGCAGACCTCGGACACTGAGAAAACTCTTCAACTAAACGATCAGTTTCATGGATCAGGCTGGGACAAGAGCCTTTAGCTCTGAAGAATCTAAGTAGCATACCTACGTGTATAGGAGAAACAGTAAAATGAAAGGCCTTGTTTTAGGCACATTCATGATTTCCAGACTGAGTAGACTGGCATCAAAAAGCAGGCTTCTTAGGATGGTGGCTTTCATTTACTCCTTGATGTGACCACTTAGTCAAGGAATATTAACTGAACACCTTCCACGTTCAGGGAACTATCTGGGACTCCGAAGGTGTTAAGAAATAAGCACAAGGCAAAGTTATCCGTCCCTGTAAGGCACTTACAATTTAATTGGGTAGACAACATATGGACATTCAAAATAGCATAAAACAGTGCATGCCAAGTGCCAAATGAGCAGTGATGGTAAGGAGCACTTCAAAATTCTGTAAAGGGGGGGGGCAGCAGTGAATGCTAAGGAGGCCAGAGAAGACTTAATGGAAGAAGTGGGACCCACCTTGTTCTCATAAGTATGGGCGGGAATCCGATGTATGGAGAGGATATCTAGTGGAAGGATTCCCAACATGGGGAGAGAACAATGACTAAGAACCCCCACTACACCGTGGGCTAAGCACTGTGCTCGGCCTGCATGAGGCTTGGATGGAGGAATGTGCAAAACCTACCAGCGAGGCAATGAAAACATCAGCCCAGTGAACAACGGGAGAGAAGGACCAGTAAGAGGTGGGCAAGAAATGCAGACCAGACAGAAGGACCTTCAATACCAAGTCAAGGAACTGGGACTGGATTCTAAGCAGCAGAAACATGTAATGCACAACTTTCTCAACTCTATGCCTCCTGGGGTTGAGGGTGTTCCACTGAGAGCTGAAAATGCCCAGAGGTAAGGAGTAGGCAATGGCCCCTGGCAAATTACTAGAGAAACAGTGATTCTGATTTTATGCAAACATGCCTCAAAAGGAAAGAAGGAACAGGTAGCCGGTGAAGTAGGAGCCCAGTTGTCCCTTGATAGAAGGAATTCGAGGAGACATTCATGAACCTCCAAGGAAGAAAACGTGGGAAGCTGCTCTTACAGAGCCAAACTTCGCAACCTTCACACTAAGGCAGGCATGGGAGGAGGGGGACAAAAGAGGGCGGAGACAAAAGAGTTCACTTAGCCAGTTAACTGGCATCAAACCCAAAATTCACCTCTTCTCTCCATTATTACTGTGTTTTATTATTATTATAAGGGAGAAACTGCTATTCACTAGGCCTTTTTTTTTTTTTTTTTTCTTCTCCCTAAGTATTTAAAATGCTGCTGTAACAGTAAATATCACCTCCGGCATATTTGTCCTGGGAGAAAAGAGTGTGATTTGGAATACCTAATTGAAATGTGCTACAGGAGATAAGGCGGCTGCAGAGACTGACATTTAAAGGTAGGAGACACCATGGAAGACATGAAATATTACTGGCTGCTGCCTCAAAGGCAAAAGCCACTTTCATAGAATAGAAACATCCTCTGGCTCTACCGCCCCCTCCTGGCCCCCCCACATGGCCCTACTCCCTACATCCTATGCTATGCGATTCTGCTTTCAGTACCCCACCCTGCTGGCACTGGGAACGCTGAGGGACAGGTAAAAAAGAATATCATTCTAGTTCTCTTTTGCTCTTACATACCCATCTCAAAATCCTAGGTCTCCTTTCTTGCTAAGGCTTTTTACACGGAGGTGGATAGGCCAGACGAAAAAAGGAAAGAAAAACATCTGTCAGGACATCTCAACAGGTCTCATTAAAACACTGCTTTATGCCACCATGCAAGAAACATGGTAAGACACTAAAGGTTATCTGTGCTTAATGGCCAGCAAGCCCTGTCCATTACTAACGGGGATATTGTTACTTCTCAAAGGACGAATCTAGACAAGGGTTAATTCACCACTCATTCTCTTCACCTAAGATCCAGAATAAAACAGTTTGCCAGCCAACAATCAGACCTAGTGCAATTCATATTAACCACATTTTCATCAAAGCTGTTTCCATCGTGTCTTTATCCACCTAAGTAGCTGGTCGCCAAGGACAGACCCCCAATGAACCATGACAAAACAGTCCCCTCTCCTTGAATATGAGCTGGCCCTGGGACTCGCTTTTGATCTACAGAATATGATGGAAGTGGCACGAAGTGACTCCTGAAGCTAGGTCATAAGAAGTCTTGTACTTTCCGTCTGGCTTTCTGAGAATGTTTGTTCTTAGGATACCCCCCCTGGGAACCCAGCCACCCTGCTGTGAGAAGCCTGGATCACATGGAGAGGTCACGTGTAGGTTCTCCCCAGCTGAGTTCTCTCATCAACTGCTGGGCATGTATGTGAATAAAAATACCTGTGATGTCCCAGCTGATCAAGACACCAGATGATTGCAGCCCTGGGTGCAAGAGAAAAAAAAACCCCTCAGCTGATCACAGTAAAGCCATGGAACGGTGATACAGAATAAAAACCCCGTTGTTTTAGTCCACTAAGTTCTAGAGCAGTTTGTTTTGTCACAATAATCAGAACAGAAATGAGTTAAGAAGTGGGGTGCTGCCAAAACAAGCACCTAAAACATTTAGCATTAGCCTTGGAAGCAGGCAAGAAGCAGAGACTGAAGGGCCTCCAGAAGTACGGGAGGAAATTTGTTATTGGAGGCTGGAGGAAACATGACAAGCATTATGAAGTGGCAGGAAGTTTAGCCACACTGTCACCTGCAGTAACGTGAAAACTGAAAAAGTACTCCCTGAACTGGTGGAACTGGCTAAGGAAATTTCCAGGCAGACTATCAAAAGTGCTAACTAGTTTCTTTTATTTCTTTATGACAAGGTACAAATAGAGATGAGCTAAGGAAGGAACTGTTAAATTTTCAAACAGAATTTAGAGGAAATATGGAGGAGTCAGGACTTAAAGTATTTGAAAATAGAAGTATTTTTCATCCCCAGCCTTTCCAACCAGCAAATCTTTCTAAAAATAAGAAATAGGCTCACAGTATATAGATCAAATTCAGGACCCTTCCTATAAAATGGAGTCTTAAGATTACATTTAGATCAAAGGTACAACCTAAGACACTTTGTTTATACCTAAGAAGAGGAAGGTGATGCCTTACAGACTCTCTCAACTAGAAAAATGACTTCTTAGAATCATAAGGTTATATCTTCTAACACTCTTCAGATAAAATGACTTTTAAGAAGCTTAAGAGTTTACCTCTGGTAACAAATTCTATTCTGGTTATTTATTGCTTCACAAAAAACTAGCCCAAAATGTAATGGCTTAAAACAATGTATCATTTCTCATGGTTCTGTGAGTTGGCAAAAATCAGCTGGGTGATTTAATCTTGGGATCTCCCATGTGGCTGCAGTCCGGCTGCAGCTGGAGCTGGTGTTGCATGAAGCCTCAACTGAGTGAGGGCATCCAAGATGGCTTCTTCCCTCACACACCTGGTGTCTCCTTGGCCCCCCCTCTGTCTCTCTCTTTCTCCAGGTTGCATTTCATTCTCCAAGGCCTCTCCACCAAACTTGGGCTTCTCTTAGCAGTCATACTTCCTCACTGGCTTCCAAGTCAGAAAGTAGAAGCTGCCAGGCCAGGGAATGGCTGCTCCCAGAACTGCCTCAGCATTAGACCACCATGTGCTGTTGGTCAAAGCCATGATATGGTCTGTCCAGATTCAAGAGTATGGGGGGAGAGATTCTACCTCTTGAAGTTAATGAAGAGTGTACGGGACAGGAAATATTATCGTAGACATCTTTGAAAAATACAATCTACCACAACCAACTACCTTAAAAAAAAAAAAAACCTTATACCCCTCCTTGGGTTAGAAAAATCTATATGAGGCTTATAATCAGCCAAAGGTACAATATGATTGTCAGAAAGACTAATGAAATGGTACCTGCCAAAATAAGTAACCAAAACAAAGAAAACCAACAGGTCTTCTGCCTTCTACACTGATGAAAGCACATACAGAAGGAAGAGTACGTTCATGGCTAAGTGCTGAATTTACAAAGGGCCAATGAAGAACTGGGGCATGTCCTGGGGAGAGTGATCAGGGTAGTGGAGAACTGAAAATCATATCATTTTAGGAGTATATGTTATAAAAGCAACGCCGTTCTACCTGAAGGAGATGTGTGGACAAGATCTCATCTGAGCTTCTCACTTCTTCCCTTCTGGGTCCCCTATGATGTGAACCTCTGGACCTCCCGCTGTATGGTTTGAACCCACTGGCCTAGGTCCCCTCTAAGATACTTACATTTTAAAGTCTATGGTTCTCTTCTCTGTGAGGGAATGGATATGATGCTTACTGTATAAAATTTTCTGGCATCTAACAAAGCTGTCACCATTTTCCCATGAGCAACATCACTGTGGTAAACATTAAAAATATTCTAGGGCTTCCCTGGTGGCACAGTGGTTAAGAACCTGCCTGCCAATGCAGGGGACACGGGTTCGAGCCCTGGTCCGGGAAGATCCCACATGCTGTGGAGCAACTAAGCCCGTGCGCCACAACTACTGAGCCTGCGCTCTAGAGCCCACGTGCCACAACTACTCAGCCTGCGTGCTGCAACTACTGAAGTCTGTGTGCCACAACTACTGAAACCCGTGTGCCTAGAGCCCATGATCTGCAACAAGAGAAGCCACCACAATGAGAAGCCCGTCCACCACAACAAAGCGCACCCCCACTCACCGCAACCACAGAAAATCCATGTGCAGCAACAAAAACTCAACGCAGCCAAAAATAAATAAATTAAATAAACAAAATTTTTTTTTTTAAAAATCTATATTATTTCCAGTTCTCTTTTCTCTCTGGGAAGACAGGAGATTTACACTTCTCCAGCACCTTGTAATTAAGCACGGTCATGTGACTCGCTTTGGCCAATGAAAGCTATGAAAGCACTGAAGAGCCAGTGCACATTTTCCTGTGCACATTTTCCTCTATCTCTTCTTCTTCTAAACACTCATGTGGAAATGGCCCCATCATAAAATGGTGGAGCTTCAAAGTCTGTGATAAGCAGAGCCCCACTGCTACCAGTGTTCAACATGTAATATGAGTGAGAAGTAAGCCTATGTTGTTTCACGATACAAAGATTTGTGGGTTAATTTGTTGCTGCGGCATAATCAAGTCTACGCTGACTAATATAATCATCATGGGGAAAAGCATCCTGAGAAAGCATAACTCTGAAACATGATTAATCTTTTAGGGACTCAGCTCTATAACTGAAGTCCTAAAACCTAAGTGCAACTATATTTCAGAGTAGTTCCTGAAGTGACTGGATGAGATTTGCAAGAATCACTAGCTACTCCTTAAAGCCAGAAGTTGTAAGGAGCTTCCTCCAGGAGTTCACCTAGAACTCTCTTTGCCCCAAAATTCCAGTATTAGGGTCTCCACACTTGCCTGCATTCCAAGAGCTTATGTATGAAGAGAAATCAAGGTGAGGAAGACAATCTCTACGCCACAGCCTGGACTTCAGCTGCTGAATGATTCAACAGAAGTAGCCACACTGACCCAGCCTACTCTTTTTATTTTGTGTGTGTGTGTGTGTGTGTGTGTGGTACGCGGGCCTCTCACTGTTGTGGCCTCTCTTGTTGCAGAGCACAGGCTCCGGACGCGCAAGCTCAGTGGCCATGGCTCACGGGCCCAGCCGCTCCGCGGCGTGTGGGATCTTCGTGGACCGGGGCACGAACCCGTATCCCCTGCATCGGCAGGCGGACTCTCAACCACTGCGCCACCAGGGATGCCCCAGCCTACTCTTAATAACTCCCATAGCATGTGCCTAGAGGCCTATGGGCGAGTGAAGGGTCCGCATCTTGGAAAAGCCAGCGAGTACTCAACCCTGAGGGAAAGGTTACACTGGCTATGTCTTCACCAAGAGTCTAGTGAGAAAATGCTGCTGTTTGTTTAATAAGCACTCATGCATTATGAAACACATCATCCACTCTGCACAGCAAGGCTGGGACCTGAGTCCCTGATTGAGAGAAAAGTATTTGCTATCTCTGGGAACTTCCCTTCCCAAGCCCAGCCAGAATGTTACCAGAAAGGACAATGAGTTAACAGCCCGGCATAACGTTTAGTTGTCAAATTTAGGTAAAAACATCCTGTATGCTTAACAGTCTGGCTTTACCAGAGCAGTTTCATAGAGTTCATCTAGCCTAACGTAGTAGGCACCTCTGGTTAAAGAAGGGGGAAAATAGACCAGGAAAGGAAAGACAGACTGAATCACGCATTAGAACAGAAAAAGGATCACCTGTGGCTTCCTCCGCCTAACTCCACCCCACCCTTTCCCAGCCAAAGGCTTCTTATTGGCAGGCAGTACCTTCAGAAACTCAGATAATTCATTTTCGAAAACACTTACTGAGGGTCTTGCTATGAGCTAAGCATTGCAGGACATGCAAAGGTGAGAAAGAAAGAGTTTACAACGCATAAGCTGGTCACTAGACACAGGTATACATATAGCTATCGTACGAAGCAAAGCAATGTCAGCTGTTACGACAAACACATAAACCAAACGCTGGTGGGTGGGGAGGTGGTGTTTGAGGAAAGGCTTCGGCTCCCCTGCCCGGTATTCAACCACATCCTACCTGCTATCCAAGCTGCCTCCGCGGCGTGCTCAAGGCCTCCAAACTTGTAGAAGACTTTTACTTATGCGATATCATTGTACGTATGTCGAACAGCAGTGATTACAAAAGTGGATAATGTTTTACCGGGACAAGCCCATCCACCGGCTCCTGTACCACATTCTATGGGTGAAGGTCTGAGACGCCGAGAGGGTCGCGAAGCACTGGGACAGACAGAAGGCCAACCTGAGGATCCGCTTCAAGCCACCCCTCTTCCGGCACGTGGGCACCCCTCGCCGGGTGGCAAGATCCAGACACTAATGCACAAGGACTTTGGGAAGCAGGCTCTGCGGCCTAGGTGAGCACCAGCCTCAGCACGCACAGCCCGTCCCCTGCAGGAGGCCCACCTGCGTGACGCTCTTTCTGGACCTCCGCTCCGGCTCCCGGGGGCTCCATCCGCTTCCGCTTCCGCTTCCGCTTCGTCCTCTGCTCTGCGTCTGCGCGGCGGCTCTTCTTTCTCAGCCGGAGCAGCGGGCCCCCAGAGGGCAGTCCTTCAACTTCGCTTTGGAAACCCCTGCCGGACCGGGGGTCCCTGCTGGAGGGCCGCCCGGCCACCCCAGGTACCCTCGGAGCCCTGGGGCCCCTTCGGATGGGCTCCTTCTAACATGTGGGGCGGAGGCCCCGCCTCAGGCCCGCTGGAAGTGCTGCGCCTCTCCATCCACACAGACTCTCCTGCATGGGTCATTCTGAGCGAGATCCTCCTGAAAAGGCCGATTAAGTGGAGGGCTTCTGAGGGTGCCCTTCGCTGACCCTGAAGCCCGAGAGACCGGTGATGTCGTGGCTGCTGCTGCGGCCTGAGGGAATCTGGCCTGCGCGCGCTCCGAGGCCTGCGGTCCGCTGGCCCGAGGCCCCAGGAGCTGATGCTGCCCCACCCGTGCCGCCCGGAACCGGGCGTACCCAGCCACCTGGAGCCAGGACGTTCTAAACGAGCTTCTTCTTGGGCACTCGCTGCCTCCAACACTGGAAAGCGTGTATTACTTTATGTGCTGTGTTTTACTCCTGGATACAATTGATTTTTTTCACATAGGTCCACATGTACTTGTATAAGAGCCTGACTTGTAATAAAGGGTTAATGAAGAAGAAGAAAAGAAACAGGTGGATAATGCCAAGTATGTCAAGGATGTGGCAGTTCGGAACTTTCCTTAGGCATAGCTGCTGGGAGTTTAAACTGGTATAGCCCTTCTGGAAAGCCATCTGAAAGCCTTTGGTGTAATTAAGCATGCCTGCACCCTCTAACCCAGCAACACCACTCCTAGAAATACAGCCCCAAGAAGCTCTCACTGGGCACCATGTACCACACTGTTGGTAAGAGCAGAGCTGGAGCAGAGTTTCAGCACTAGCATATTACATATGGAAGACAGTGTATGCATATAGGGCGATGCTCTGCAGCAGTTGCAAAGGAGAAACTAAATGGAAAACATGGCAACATGAAAAGATCTTAAACATAGAGTTGAATGAAAAAAATACATCAAGATCACAAGCACATCAAGAGGTACAGCCCACTGCTATTAACATAAATTTAAAATGTATAACAATAAACTCACATTACATATCTTACAAAGGTAGATGCTTATTTAAATATATACATAAATATATTTATATAAGTATATTTATATATTTAAATATATAAATATATATTTAAATATATGTGTGTGTATGTATATATATACTTTGTATTCTCCATTATATATAACAGAAAGTATGATTAAGGATGAAGGGGAAAAATAAATAAAACCAGAAGGCACTGCACTACCAGTGACTGTTATAAACTCTCCTTACCCGAGGTCAAAAGGAGAAAAAAACATTTTGTTTGATTTGGGCAAAATATGAGATTTGTGTTTGAACTAAATTTATACATAGTGTGGTGTAGTGGTTTAAGAGATCAGGCAGTGATGTCAGAAAGACTTGCTTTTGAACTAGAACCCTATCGCTTATTAACCATGTCTGCAAGGATTAAGAAGAGATAATGTATGTAAAGCACTTAGCACAGTGCCTGCTGCAAAGCAAGCAATAAGTAAATGGTAGCTATTCATAATAGGTAATATAATTTATTATTTTTTCTATCTCCCTTCTATTTTAGTGCACACACCTTGAAACATTTTACATGGTAAGAAAATCATCATAAGCTTCTTATTGGCTTATGGTTTATATCCTCCCTACATCCAAGAGATTTGGAGGAATTATATATGATTAATCAATAAGAAAAACAGAACAATCAGGGATAAAAACAGAGCAGGTGTCCTCTAAAGGAAACAGAAAAAGTAAATATCAGCAAGTACGTGGGCACAGAACTGGGCCCAAGATCCATGGAAATGGAGGTAGAAAGGGAACTGTACGAGCTTCGTACTTTTCATTTCATGGCAAGTAAAACTGACAAAATCCTTTGCAGAAACACACTCTGCTTACATACTTTATCACTTGGCTTTTCACATTAGGACTATTGGATAACATGGAACACAATAACTGCAACAGGCTTGGCAAAGACACAGAAAGTTCTACCTAAACAGGTGACTGATGCACTGGGGGCTGGACCTTAAATTGTTAGGAAGGGGGAAGGGGATGCTGAATCCTAATTTTGGGTCTCTTTCTGAGAATCTCACTAAACCCAGGGAAACAATGTGATGAATCTGGAAGAATAGCTGGTGAACATGACTGTTAAGACAATCTTTCTCACATAGTATAGTAGGCAAGTTCACAAGCTCTGGAGCCAAACCACCTGGTTCAAATCCTGCTCTGCCAGTTACTAGCTCTGTGATCTTGGGGAACTTACTTAGCCTCTCTGTGTCTCAGTTTTCTCGTCTGTAAAATGAGGGTGATAGTACCTAAATCACAGAGTTGTTGTGAGGATTAAATGAGTATTCTTAAGGCACATGGAAAGCACTACATGAGCTAGATGAGCACATGCTAAGTAAATGAAAAAATAAGTATCAAACTTACACAACACTGTAAAGCAATATACTCCAATAAAGATGTTAAAAAAAAAAATAAGTATCAGATGCAGTAGGCAAACCTCTGGCAGGTGCTGAATTGCAGTAGATTCTGACTGAATTATCTAACAAGTACCTGGAGTACAGATACTCTCTGATGCTTTAAATACCAGCTGTGAGGGAGGCAAAGTTGTCTCCTGTGAACAGTTAGGTGCTGAGCCTGTATTCTCACACAGATAAAATATACTCTTTTTCCCAGGCACTGGAGGGAGATGTAAAATCACAGCAACCACAGTAACCCTGTAACTATTATAACTGAAGCCCACTTGGTGCCTGGCTTTGTGCCAGGACTTTCGTGCATCTTAGCTCTCATCCTGGAAACAAAGTAGGCACTATCCTTAGCCCCATTTTACAAATGAGAACACTAGAGCCCAGATAGGTTGGGTGACTTGTTCAAGGCCACACAGCCTAGTCAATGTCAGTCCCTTTAGCTCAGACAAGCCCTGTGCTCTTTCCACTAAATTATACTGTCTCTTCCTTATCCAATTAAACAGGGGTGGAGGTGGAAGAGGAGTGTTAAAATGGGGGATCTCCTGATGTCTCTTCTTGCCATCATCTGCTAGGAAGAAACTCAATGACCACAATTCTACCCTTAAGCGTCTTTGAAAATGAAGATCAGGCATTTGTTAACACAGAGGAGCTTAAAGTTGATTTATTCCTTTCTTTTTCTAGTGCAACCAACATGATGAATGATATTAATATGCAAGGCACACTCCCATGGCAAAGAACCTCCAGAGAGCACAATCAGAATGCAAGTGGGTAGAAGTGATGTTTTTGCAATAACCCTGAATCTGATCTAATTTAAATTTCTAGTAAATGTTTGGCAAAATTTCAGTATATGAATTATTATTTACTGACATATTACATGTGATTGATCATGACACAGCAACATGTCCTGACCAAGGTTGATATGTGCTAGTTTAAAAAGCACCAGGAGGGGCCTCCCTGGTGGCGCAGTGGTTGAGAGTCCGCCTGCCGATGCAGGGGACGTGGGTTTGTGCCCTGGTCCAGGAGGATCCCGCATGCCGTGGAGCGGCTGGGCCCGTGAGCCATGGCTGCTGAGCCTGCGCGTCCGGAGCCTGTGCTCTGCAACGGGAGAGGCCACAACAGTAAGAGGCCCACGTACCGCAAAAAAAAAACAAAAAAGCACCAGGAAAGTAGTGCACCCTCACATACACGTTTCCTTTAGAGTCAGTAAAACACAATGCCTGATATTACACCTTTTAAGATTTGGTTGAGTTTTTAAGAATTTTGGAGTTTCAAGATGAAAAATGGAAATGCCATCATGCTGTTATTACTTAACAAATTAAAGAATAATTTCCAATTTAACCAGCCTCTTGACATGCATCATGGAATAGATGTATGGATTAGTGGTGCCAGAAAGCCTGGGCAGGCTAAAGAATAAGGAAAACCAATGGAAACCATCACTTCCTTTGCATTCTTCTTGGGAAACGGCCTACATCCACTTAATCAGCAGCAGTCTGAGCTAGAGAATAGTTTTTAGTCAATGGAAGCAGGGCTGGTCCATACACACATGGGAACCGTCCCTTCGGAAATGGAAATCAGAGCTCCTCATACACAGGTTCCCAGTCTCTCATTTCAACATCATCAAAATGTAACATCTTTCCATAACGGCCAACTACATTACTCACTTTGTTAAAAAGACAACCTCCAAATCCAAAACTACAAAAGAATAAAGACATAACCTCTCCTGTTTTCTTCTTCTAAGACACAAGTTTGTTTTCCTTGCACAGTGTTGGAAAGAATATTCTTCTCTTTCTCCAGGATCAACAACATTCTATCATTGGCCCTTAGTGATATTTCATTCTAAGTTTCTAATTTAGCTACATAATATATACCTAAGATGCACACATAAAGGGAAATAATCACTGTGTTTCCTTTAAAGGTGGGGGATTTAAAGTTCAGCCAGATGAAGTGATTTGCCCAAGATCACAAAGCATGGCGACTGTCCAACTCAAGGGTTCTCTCCTCCGAGGCACACATCTTTGGAACAGGGCAGCTGTCTGACATTTCCCACCTCCTCTGCATCCTGCTGCACCAGTGGAGACAGGATGAAGGATGCTAAGGGATAGTATGAGCATGTCTGCAGTCAAACCAAAAAATATAAATAAATGAACTAGTACCAGAAGACCTGGGCTCTGGAGCCAATTTTGTCCCTTCTTAGCTGTAAACCTTGGGAAAGTCACCAATCCATTACATGACTCAATTTTCCCATTTATTAAAGAATGATCTTAAAAACTCTGCCTTGCCCAATGTATGGGGATATTACCACAATATAAATTAAAGCTTTTTTTAAAAATTTATTCATTTATTTAGCTTTGGCTGCATTGGGTCTTTGTGGCTGCTCACGGGCTTTCTCTAGTTGCAGCGAGAGGGGGCTACTCTTTGTTGCGGTGCGCGTGCTTCTCATTGTGGTGGCTTCTCTTGTTGCAGAGCACGGGGTCTAGGTGCACGGGCTTCAGTAGTTGTGCCACTCAGGCTCTAGAGCGCAGGCTCAGTAGTTGTGGTGCACAGGCTTAGTTGCTCTGTGGCATGTGGGATCCTCCCGCACCGGGGCTCGAACCCGTGTCCCCTGCATTGGCAGGTGGATTCTTAACCACTGCACCACTGGGGAAGTCCCTAAATTAAAGCTTTTTAAAAGTTGACCCTTACAGTGCTATTTACTTTGTGCTCAGTATGTACCAGGCACAGTACTAGCCACTTTATATCTGTTACCTTATTAACCCTCACAACAGTGCTTTGCGGTGGATGCCATTAGGATCTCCATTTTACAGATGAGGAAACAGAGACACAGAGATTGTAGGTGATTGCCCAAGACAACTCAAATTGGTGAGTGTCAGAGTTAAGGGATGAGCCCTTAACAGCTCCAGAGCCTGTGCTCTTGACTGCTCTATGCTGCATATATAATAGGCTGCATAAGGGATTTGAAAGGACAAATGGATGGCTTTGAAGGATGGCTGGAAGGTGGGATCCAGAGACATTAAGCAGACTGTCACCCCCCAAAAAAGGAGTTAGTTGTTCCAAGTCTGAAAAATGCTGGCTTTGAAGGATGGCTGGAAGGTGGGATCCAGAGACATTAAGCAGACTGTCACCCCCCAAAAAAGGAGTTAGTTGTTCCAAGTCTGAAAAATGCTGGAAGACACTCCCTGGACCACCCCTTCTGCTGATGTCAGAAAACTGGCCCACAGGTTTAAAATGTCAGCATCCAACTCCCCTCTGTTCAAGCTCCTGGTGCTCTGAGCATCCTGAAGGTGAAAAAGATTAACAATCAAAGATGACGCTGGAGACCTGGAATCACAGACTAGCAGCCAGAGCTGCTGTTTCCCAGCATAGCTAACTTGGAAGATTCAGAAGGGCAGAAGCTTTTGTTTGACAAAGTGTGGAGATGTCACTAGAATTTTACTTCTTTCATTTCCTTGGGAGGCCAGATTCTGGAGCCTCTGTCCTACACAGAGCCCGCCCTAGCCTGTTTCCAGCCATGCCTCTCTGCAGGTAGACCAGGGAGGGCAGCAGCACGCAAGTAGAGCCAGGAGGACCAGAACCCAGCAGAAGGCTCCTGTCCCAGCTCGCCCACCACACACCCAGCGGCACTTCACTGGCTCCTGACTGCCAAGCTGAGTAAGCTCAACGTGTCCTCTCTTCTTTCTTCATGAGCGGCCTGGTTGTCTTCCTAATAAGCCCTTCATTAATTAGGAGGAGGTGTCAACGTGCCAACAAAATTAGCAGTTTCAATATCTCCCTAAAGTGTGAGTGTTTCAAAGAAAACGAAGGCTTGGTCACTCCCTGGTTATTTTTATTCTCTGCCACCCACCTGCCTTTTGGGCAATCTGTTCCCATCAGAGAGCACCCTTCATCTCGCTCTACACACTCTTCTCTCCCTGCCTTTCGGGTTCTTTTTTTAAAATGTTACGCATGTCTTTTCCCTTCTTTTTTCAACCCTGATAAATCCCAAAGAGGGTGTATTTATCCACTCTCTCCCAACCCTACTGCCTGATAAAAAGAGTTAATAAGCCAGTTGCTGTGGGCACAGCTAACCTAGGGGCTTATGTGGACCATGCGTTTAAAGATAAATTAAACGGGTGATGAAGAAAGAAAAGGAGTGAGATTTAGATAAATTGGCCAGGGCACAGGGAGATGAAGAAGGGTAGAGATATAGAATTTGTGACAGAGGGCTTCCCTGGTGGCACAGTGGTTAAGAATCTGCCTGCCAATGCAGGGGACACGGGTTCAAACCCTGGTCCGGGAAGATCTCACATGCCGCGGAGCAACTAAGCCCGTGCGCCACAACTACTGAGCCTGCGCTCTGGAGCCCGCAAGACACAACTACTGAGCCCACGTGCCACGACAACTGAAGCCCGCACACCTAGAGCCTGAGCTCCGCAACAAGAGAAGCCACTGTAACAAGAAGCCCGCGCACCACAACGAAGAGTAGCCCCCGCTTGCCAAAACTAGAGACAGCCCACGCACAGCAACAAAGACCCAATGCAGCCAAAAATAAATAAATAAATAAATAAATAAATAAATAAATAAAAGAATTTGTGACAGAGAAGCTCAACTCCCCAGACTTACCAAAAGTGGAACTTTTTACCATGAAATCACAAGTGTCCCAACTCCTCCAAGAACAAACACCATTGTCAGGCCTCCCATGGATGAATAACATTCCTGGACTCTTGCTGACAGAAGCCTTTCCTGCAACTCTGAGATGGGATGGGTAGATGGGACTGGGGCCCCCCAGTAGGAGGAACAAAGCTTCTGGAGCTAAGGTTGGGAGGCAAACACAATCTGTGGACCCCTGAAAAGAGTAGGCCTGGAAATTCGTGGGGACTGCAGAGGGGCTCAGCAGTCAGTGCTCTGGTGTTTGGAGGGGCAGATGAAAACAAACCCCAGACAGCCAGAGCCTCACATTCTGCACTTTTTTTTTGCGGTACGTGAGCCTCTCACTGCTGTGGCCTCTCCCGTTGCGGAGCACAGGCTCCGGACGCGCAGGCTCAGCGGCCATGGCTCACGGGCCCAGCCACTACGCGGCATGTGGGATCTTCCCGGACCGGGGCGTGAACCCGCGTCCCCTGCATCGTTAGGCGGACTCTCAACCACTGCGCCACCAGGGAAGCCCCACATTCTGCACTCTTGGGCTCCCCACACTGGCCACTGGCTCTTCTGTATCAGGTGCTCAATACATGGTGGTTGAATGATATCCAAGTATACCAAATACTTATTGGGGATCTGAAAACATAGACAAGGGGTGGAGTAAATAATCCAGACTTATAAACAGTAGCCCCCCCCACCCCCAAAAAAGCTCTGCCTACAGACATCTTACAGTCCATGTGGTTAAGAAGAATAATAGTATTTATTTCATAGGGTTGCTGTGGAGATTAATTCAAATAAATGTTATATATTTTTATTTCCTGACTCCATGCCAGTGTCTGAGCAAGTCTGGAGGCAGGTGTGTGGGGTTCCGAGTGGGGATAAGGATGCAGAGCAGCCGTTCTGCCTTCCTAAGATGTGCTCCAAGGCCCCGGAGTGTTTAGGCCCCCTCTCCTCAATCATCATCCTGTGCGTTTAGAGAGGTAGTCAGGATTCTGTACTGTTTCCCAAGGGGAGGAAGAGAAGAAACAATTGTTAACCCCTAGTATGTGCTGACCAACCTGCCCATTGCTCCTTGTTATTTAGGGAAGGAATTATCTTCCACTGCTAACAGATATAACTGAGGATCCACAAGTTTTAATAGCTCAGCCAAGACGAGTCCATTAGTAAGTGGTGAAATTAGGACTGAAATCCAACTCTTCCTGAATTAAAATAAAAATATTCTGGGACACCCCACACAAATATCACTCCAAGTCCCAATGCTGACCTTTCTAATCCAGCATCACTAAGGGCAGGGCCTGGCTTTTTAAATGCTGCCCAGGGTATCATCACCAACTAGCCATGTCTGGGAACCTCTGAGCTGCTTGATCTCCAAGGGCATTTCCAGCTCTAATATTCTATCATGAGGAGAAAATGTCTCTCTTAGCAGCTAGAATAAATTTTTTCTTCTTAGGGAGAGACCTGCCTTTGTTAAAACAAAAAGGTGCTTTGATGAGCCCACTTACAGAAAAGAAAGAAGTGAGAGCTCCAGGGAGGAATGGAAGGGGATAGAGGAGGGTCGGGGGGGAAGACAGAAGGGGAGAGGAAAGATGGGAGGAGAAAAGTGGGGAGGAAGGT
The DNA here is from genome assembly GCF_026419965.1 of Kogia breviceps. Taxonomy (NCBI): domain Eukaryota; kingdom Metazoa; phylum Chordata; class Mammalia; order Artiodactyla; family Physeteridae; genus Kogia; species Kogia breviceps. Next base: position 24,469,011 of record NC_081312.1, read on the forward strand.
AGAGGGCAGGGAGAGGGAGAGGAGGCTTGTAAAGGGAAAATAGAAGAGGAAGTGAGTGTGGAATTTCTTACAGAAATCAGTAAGAAGCCAAGTTCTGCATGTGGATTAGAAAGGGGGCAAAAAAGAGAAAGCATACATAGACAGAAAGCGGAGAAAATAAACTGGAAAGGGGTTTTAATTTCATAGGTTCATTCATTCATAAATAAGCATAAAGCAAATCTTGATCCTTCAGCTAAAATCAAGAGAGGCTTAGACTGGCCCTTCTCTGGTGACGCGGGGCCCTACGTTTGCCTCTATTGCACTGTAACATTGATAAGAGCCTCACTGAGTGCTATGAGCCATGCATGTGCTCTCATATAAATTATCTCATCTCTCTTTAACCACCCTATGAGATAGGTCTTCTATATGACCCTTATTATATGGATAGAGAAATGGAGGAACACAGAGGTTGACAAGTTACACAAGGTCATTGACACCTAATCAGTGTTAGGACCAGAGTTTGAATCCAATCCATTCAGACCCTGCAACTCTCATGCTCTACCATCGCACTATATTGACTCCCAAAGGCTTTATATCTCCATCTCATTTATTTTTTATAACAAAGTGACAGTATAGCTAAGATACACATTACTGTCCTCATTTTACAAATGAGGATACTGAGACCCAGAGAGGTCACATGAACTACTTAATGTCACATGGTTGGCACATGAATGGAACTTAGACTTGTCCCCCAAATCTCCAAATCCAGAAATCCTCTGCTACCTCCAGTCTAATCCCCAGGCCATCCAAGGCTGTCCTCAGGCATCTCAGACAGAACTCTGAGGCCCTTCCACACAGCAAGCTGAACCTTACTAATAATGGCCTGCTCACCCCAAAATATCTCTCCACCTGATGCTTACCTGAAACTCTGGCATCGTTTTTTATTTTTAAAACGATTTCTCTGGTTTTATTTTAAAACACAATTGCCATCAAAAGAGGAGCTATCTGAACTCCCCTAATAATTGTGTGTGAGTGACTTTAGTAGGCAGTCTCCTTTGGGGCACCGACACCTCAGTTGCACCATGGGTGTGCAAAGGGGTAACTGTCAGGGAGAAACCAAGAGAAACAGAAGGTCATGGAGGAAGAAGATTGCAGGATCAATTCCATCTTCTCCTTTAGGAAGGATTCCTAGAGGTTCCTATTTTACTAAATTGTCCAACAGGGAGAATGAGGGTGATAAGGTAAAGGCAATGGGACCAGCTTGATGTTCAAATAAGATCAAAATAACAGACGAGAGAAGGGGATTAGGCCCAGGATGCAAGGAAGAAATGTATTATCGTCTCAAAGTTCACCAAGCATCCACACAGCAGCCCCATTCAGAGACAAGAGCTGGAAGGTGAATGGAATTAGAAAAGAAGAGGTAAAATTAGATAGCAAATTATAAAAAGATATGACCAACATCACGGCTAACAAAGCATTGTTTAGTTCATTCATACATTTGTTTATTTAGAAAATACTCACTGGGGTTACAGCGGACCCCACTGATGGCTCACTGGGGTCACCCACTATCCTAGAGCACACACTGATGAGGTACTGACAGTCTGTCTAACAGAGGCAACAGACACATGAACAGATAATCACCTGAATCAATGTGGTAAGATTGTAGCAAGTTTGTGGAGGTGAGGGGGGGGGGGGACATCTAACGGAGACTGGGAGTGTGGGCTCAGGAAAGGTTCCCAGGGGAGATGACACTGGAACTGAAGCTTAAAAAATAAGAGTGAGAAAGCGAACAGAGAGATAGGAGGAAGGGCATTCTGGAGAAAGGGAATACTGACAGCAAAGCATAAAGGTGAGAACTCAAAATAAGTTTTGTTTGGATGAACAAAGACCTCCTTTACTAGGTGTAAGGCATGGTCCTGGATGTTGTGCAGAGTTAAATCAGCGAAGAAGGCAAAGAGGATGGAACTTGTTAGGTTGGACCTGGCTTCTCTGAATGAAAAAAATTAAAATGTATTATGGCTTACAAAAAACAAAACAAAAACCCACCCTCAAGTCTTTCCCCTTAAGGAGTCACCCTTGGTCCACTGAGTAGAGTCTAGTGGAGCTGTCCTAAGGGCCTTTTACCTCCCTAGCCAAGGGGTAGGAAATGATCCAAGCTAAGGCAATCAGACACTCCCTCTCTAGAATTTGAATCTTGAGAACTAAAAATGGCTAATTATTGATAGATAGACAAAGCTACTGATTTTATATACTTAGCTTGTAACCAACCAGCTTACCAAATTATCTTATTCAGTTAGCAAGTTAACTATAGTACTTAAATTTCTTGACATATAATCACAGTACCAGAAAAAAGGAGATGGTTTTAATTCTTCTGATTTTTATACCAGTTATTTTATTTTCTTTGTTTATTACCTTGGAGGTTCTAGCAAATATAATGGTTATTATTGGTAATATGGACATCCCTGAATACTTTCTGATTTTATTTGAAATGATTTCCATGTTTGTCAGATTTGCTGTTGTTTTTAGTAAATAATCTCTATGTAGCTAAGCAATCATCTCTTATATCCATTTTACCTAGATTTTATGAAGAATGGCTGCTGAAATTTATTAAATGCTATTTCAGCCTGTACTGAGATGATCATTTTTTCTCTTTTAATTAATTAGTAAAAAAGATTATCTTGATCGTTTTCTTCATGTTGATTGCATATAAAATAAATATACAAAATCAATAGCTTTTGTCTACCTCAGTAATAGTCACAAAAAAATAGAAATGAGAAAAATATTTTATTTACAATATCAATAAAAACTTTAAAATATTTATGAATAAATTTAACTTAAAAATGCAGAGAGCAACACAAAGAAAAATATAAAATATCACTTGAAAATATAAAATAATATCTAAATGAAGAGAAAGCATACTATGTTTTAAATGAGAATAGTAAACATGAACATGCCAATTGTCCCAAAATTAATACTTAATGTAATATAATTTCAATAAGAATCCCATCAGATATTTTAAGTGAATAAAATTGAACATAACTTCTAGAAGAATGAATGCCTGAAAACAGTCAATAAATTAATGAAAAAAGATTTAGGAGTGAGGATCGGGGATTGGACTCTAAAATAATAATTATCTATTATAAAGCTACTATAGTCAAATCAATAAGGAATTATTATAGGAAAAGATGAATGGATCAGGGAACAGAATAGAAAATCTAGAAAGAGACTCTGGTATATATAAGAATTTAGTAAATGACAAAATAAGTAATGAATTTAGTGTGAAAGAACGGATTACTTAATAAATGGTCCTGGCTCACTGGTTAGCCAAGCAAGAATCACTGTAGTAAGTGTGGACTTCAGTGCCACATTCTCTGGGTTTAAAACCAGTTTCACCACTTTATCCACTATGTGACCTTTAGACCAGTTACTCAGCTTCTCTGTGCCTCATTTTCCTCATCTGGAAAATGTGTTTAAGTAAGAAACTCTATGATTTGAGTTGTGAAGAACAGGGGTTAAAATAGTTAATACATGTATAGCGCCTATGTAATAGTGCAGCACACAGTAAACCCTCAATAAGTATTACCTATTATTATTATTACTATTATCGTCAGGAAGAAAATTAATGTGACCCTCCAGGTTACACTAAACAGAAAAATAAATTTCCAGGTGGAGTTAAGATTTAAATATAAAAAGTAAAGCCAAATTTTTAAAAAATTTGACAATCTAAAAAACTAATCACACTCCTTAGAGATGGGGATGGGAGAAACATTCTCTACCAAGACTGGAGACCCAGAAGCTATAAAATTTAAAAACAGACATTTAACTACATAAAAAAGCAACATATTTGATGGCAAAATAAACCCCAAATAAAATGAATAAGTAATAGACATTGGAAAGACAAGAAAAAGGACAAACATCGCCACTGAAGAAATGAGCAGAAATTACGAATAGTCCTTTCACAGACATGCTCGGCTAAATGGATTACAAACAAAAGCAAATATGCACAGATTCACTAAGTCTGAGAAATGCAATTAAGATAACAATGAGCTAGCTCTTGATACTCTTCAAACTGGCATAATTAAAAAGAGCAATAGCCCCATTACTCTTTGGGGTGCATGTAAAGGGTGCTCTCACACTGCTTGAGGTAACACTTGTGAGTGGTACGATATTTTGGAAAGCAATACAGTAACATCCATTCATGTTAAAAGAACATATCTCCTTCTCTTCATCAACCCACTCCTGCACTATACCATAGAGATAAAAGCACCAGTGCAAATGCACAAGGAATTACTGCAACATTGTACATGGTAGAATGAAAAGCTGAAAATGGAATTACAAGAAATAGGGGAATGCCACATATGTAATAGAGCCTCACAATGGAATATTATGCACCCCTTAAAAAGTCAATTAGAGGTGACAGCACCAGAATCACAACTAACTGCTGAACAATCATCAACAGGAAAACACTAGAACTCACCAAAAAAATACCCCACATCCAAAGACAAAGGAGAAGCTGCAGTGAGTTGGTAGGAGGGGCACAATCACAATAAAATAAAATCCCATAACTGCAGGGTGGATGACTCACAGTCTGGAGAACACTTATACCACAGAAGTCCACCCACTGGAGTGAAGGTTCTGAGCCCCACGTCAGGATTCCCAACCGGGGGGGTCTGGCAACAGGAGGAGGAATTCCTAGAGAATCAGACTTTGAAGGCTAGCAGGATTTGATTGCAGGACTTCGACAGGACTGGGGGAAACAGAGACTCCACTCTTGGAGGGCACACACAAAGTAGTGTGCGCATCGGGACCCAGGGGAAGGAGCAGTGACCCCAGGGGAAACTGAACCAGACCTACCTGCTAGTCTTGGAGGGTCTCCTGCAGAGGTGGGGGGTGGCTGTGGCTCACCGTGGGGACAAGGACACTGGCAGTAGAAGTTCTGGGAAGTACTCCTTGGCATGAGCCCTCCTAGAGCCACCATTGGTCCCACCAAAGAGACAGGTAGGCTCCAGTGCTGGGTCGTCTAAGGCCAAACAACCAACAGGGACAACAGCCACACCCATAAACAGACAAGCAGATTAAAGTTTTACTGAGCTCTGCCCACCAGAGCAACAGCCAGCTCTACCCACCACCAGTCCCTCCCTTCAGGAAACTTGCACAAGCCTCTTAGATAGCCTCATCCACCAGAGGGCAGACAGCAGAAGCAATAACAACTACAGTTCTGCAGCATATGGAAGGAAAACCACATTCACAGAAAGATAGACAAAATGAAAAGGCAGAGGACTTTGGACCAGATGAATGAACAAGATAAAACCCCAGAAAAACAACTAAATGAAGTGGAGATAGGCAACCTTCCAGAAAAAGAATTCAGAATAATGATAGTGAAGATGATCCAGGACCTCGGAAAAAGAATGGAGGCAAAGATCGAGAAAATGCAAAAAATGTTTAACAAAGACCTAGAAGAATTAAAGAACAAACAAACAGAGATGAACAAAACAATAACTGCAATGAAAAATACACTAGAAGGAATCAATAGCAGAATAACTGAGGCAGAAGAATGGATAAGTGACCTGGAAGATAGAATGGTGGAATTCACAGCCATGGAACAGAATAAAGAAAAAAGAATGAAAAGAAATGAAGACAGCCTAAGAGACCCCTGGGACAATATTAAATGCAACAACATTCGCATTAGACGAGTCCCAGAAGGAGAAGAGACAGAGAAAGGACCCTAGAAAATATTTGAAGAGATTATAGTCAAAAACTTCCCTAACATGGGAAAGGAAATAGCCACCCAAGTCCAGGAAGCACAGAGAGTTCCAGGCAAGATAAACCCAAGGAGAAACACGGCGAGACACACAGTAATCAAATTGACAAAAATTAAAGACAAAGAAAATTTACTGAAAGAATCAAGGGAAAAATGACAAATAACATACAAGGGAACTCCCATAAGGTTAACAACTGATTTCTCAGCAGAAACTCTGTTAAGTCAGAAGGGAGTGGACGATATATTTAAAGTGATGAAAGGGAAGACCCTACAACCAAGATTACTCTACCTGGCAAGGATCTCATTCAGATTCTACAGAGAAATCAAAAGCTTTACAGACAAGCAAAAGCTAAGAGAATTCAGCACCACCAAACCAGCTGTACAACAAATGCTAAAGGAACTTCTCTAAGTGGGAAACACATGAGAAGCAAAGGACCTACAAAAACAAACCCAAGGCTTCCCTGGTGGCGCAGTGGTTGAGAGTCCGCCTGCCAATGCAGGGAACGTGGGTTCGTGCCCTGGTCTGGGAGGATCCCACGTGCCGCGGAGCGGCCGGGCCCGTGAGCCATAGCCGCTGGGCCTGTGGGTCCGGAGCCTGTGCTCCGCAACGGGAGAGGCCACAGCAGTGAGAGGCCCGCGTACCACAGAAAAATAAATAAATTAAAAAAAAAAAACCCAAAACAATTAAGAAAATGGTCATAGGAACATACATATCAATAATTACCTTAAACGTGAATGGATTAAATGCTCTACCCAAAAGACACAGGCTCCCTGAATGGATACAAAAACAAGACCCATATATATGCTATCTACAAGAGACCCACATCAGATCAAGTGACACATACAAACTGAAAGTGAGGGAATGGAAAAAGATATTCCATGCAAATGGAAATCAAAAGAAAGCTGGAGTAGCAATATTCATATCAGATAAAATAGACTTCAAAATACAGAATGTTACAAGAGACAAGGAAGGACACTACATAATGATCAAGGGATCAATCCAAGAAGAAGATATAACAATTATAAATATATATGCACCCAACATAGGAGCACCTCAATAAATAAGGTAACTGTTAAGAGCTATAAAAGAGGAAATTGACAGTAACACAATAATAGTGGGGGACTTTAACACCTCACACCAATGGACAGATCATCCAGATATAAAATTAATAAGGAAACACAAGCTTTAAATGACACAATAGACCAGATAGATTTAATTGATATTTATAGGACATTCCATCCAAAAACAGCAGATTACACTTTCTTCTCAAGTGCACATGGAACATTCTCCAGGATAGATCATATCTTGGGTCACAAATCAAGCCTTGGTAAATTTAAGAAAATTGAAATCACATACAAGCATCTTTTTCGACCACAACACTAAGAGATTAGAAATCAATTACAGAGAAAAAAACATAAAAAACACAAACACATGTAGGCTAAACAATATACTACTTAATAAGCAAGAGATCACTGAAGAAATCAAAGAGGAAATAAAAAAATACCTAGAGACAAATGACAATGAAAACACGATGATCCAAAACGTATGGGATGCAGCAAAAGCAGTTCTAAGAGGGAAGTTTATAGCTATACAAGCCTATCTCAAGAAACAAGAAACATCTCAAATAAACAATCTAACCTTACACCTAAAGGAACTGGAAAAAGAAGAACAAACAAAATCAAAAGTTAGCAGAAGGAAAGAAATCATAAAGATCAGAGCAGAAATAAATGAAATAGAAACAAGGAAAACAATAGCAAAGATCAATAAAACTAAAGGTGGTTCTTTGAGAACATAAACAAAATTGGTAAACGATTAACCAGACTCATCAAGAAAAAGAGGGAAAGGACTCAAATCAATAAAGTTAGAAATGAAAAAGGACAATGTTACAATGGACACTGCAGAAATACAAAGCATCATAAGAGACTACTACACACACCTCTATGGCAATAAAATGGACAACCTGGAAGAAGTGGACATATTCTTAGAAAGGTATAACCTTCAAGACTGAACCAGGAAGAAATAGAAAATATGAACAGAAAAATCACAAGTAATGAAATTGAAACTGTGATTAAAAATCTTCCAACAAACAGAAGTCCAGGACCAGATGGCTTCACAGGTGAATTCTATCAAACATTTAGAGAAGAGCTAACACCCATCCTTCTCAAACTCTTCCAAAGAATCGCAGAGCAAGGAACACTCCCAAACTCATTCTATGAGACCACCATCACCCTGATACCAAAACCAGGCAAAAATATTACAAAAAAAGAAAATTACAGACCAATATCACTAATGAATATAGATGCAAAAATCCTCAACAAAATACTAGCAAACAGAATCCAACAACACATTAAAAGGATCACACACTGGATTTATCCCAGTGATGCAACAATTCTTCAATATACACAAATCAATCAATGTGATACACCATGTTAACAAATTGAAGAATAAAAACCATATGATCATCTCAGTAGGTGCAGAAAAAGCTTTTGACAAAATTCAACACCCATTTATGATAAAAACTCTCCAGAAAGTGGGCATAGAGGGAACTTACCTCAGCATAATAAAGGCCATACACGACAAACCCACAGCAAACATCATTCTCAGTGGTGAAAAACTGAAAGCATTTCCTCTAAGATCAGGAACAAGACAAGGGTGTTCACTCTCACCCCTATTATTCAACACAGTTTTTGGAAGTCCTAGACATGGCAATCAGAGAAGAAAAAGAAATAAAAGGAATACAAATTGGGAAAGAAGAAATAAAACTGTCACTGTTTGCAGATGACATGATACTATACATAGAGGATCCTAAAGTTTCCACCAGAAAACTACTAGAGCTAATCAATGAATTTGGTAAAGTTGCAGGATACAAAATTATTGCACAGAAATCTCTTACATTCCTATACACTAACAATGAAAGTTCAGAAAGAGAAATTAAGGAAACAATCCCATTCACCATCACAACAAAAAGAATAAAATACCTAGGAATAAACCTACCTAAAGAGGTAAAAGACCTGTACTCAGAAAACTATAAGACACTGATGAAAGAAATCAAAGATGACACAAACAAATGTAGAGGTATAACATGTTCTTGGATTGGAAGAATCAATATCGTGAAAATGACTATACTACCCAAAGCAATCTACCAATTCAATGCAATCCCAATCAAAATACCAGTGGCAATTTTTACAGAACTACAACAAAAAATCTTAAAATGTGTATGGAGACACAAAAGACCCCGAATAGCCAAAGCAGTCTTAAGGGAAAAAAATGGAGCTGGAGAAATCAGAATCAGGAGTCTGACTTCAGACTATAATACAAATCTACAGTAATCAAGACAATATGGTACTGGCACAATAACAGGAATATAGATCAATGGAACAGGATAGAAAACCCAGAGATAAACCCATTCACCTATGGTCAACTAATCTATGAAAAAGAAGGCAAGGATATACAATGGAGAAAAGGCAGTCTCTTCAATAATTAGTGCTGGGAAAACTGGACAGCTACGTGTAAAAGAATGAAATTAGAACACTTCCTAACACCATACACAAAATTAAACTCAGAATGGATTAGAGACCTAAATGTAAGACCAGACACTATAAAACTGTTAGAGGAAAACATAGGAAGAACACTCTTTGTCATAAATCACTTAAGATCTCTTTTGACCCACCTCCTAGGGTAATGGAAATAAAAACAAAAATAAACAAATGGGACCTAATGAAACTTAAAAGCTTTTGCAAAGCAAAGGAAACTACAAACAAGATGAAAATACAACCTTCAGAATGGGAGAAAATATTTGCAAATGAATCAACGGACAAAGGATTAATCTCCAATATTCATAAACAGCTCATGCAGCTCAATATTAAAAAAACAAACAATCATCAAAAAATGGGCAGAAGACCTAAATAGACATTTATCCAAAGAAGACATAGAGATGGCCAAGAAGCACATGAAAAGCTGCTCAACATCACTAATTATTAGAGAAATGCAAATCAAAACTACAATGAGGTATCACCTCACACCAGTTAGAATGGGCATCATCAGAAAATCTACAAACAACAAATGCTGGAGAAGGTGTGGAGAAAAGGGAACCCCCTTGCACTGTTGTTGGGTATGTAAATTGATACAGCCACTATGGAGAACAATATGGAGGTTCCTTAAAAAACTACAAATAGGGCTTCCCTGGTGGCGCAGTGGTTGAGAATCCGCCTGCCGATGCAGGAGACACGGGTTCGTGCCCTGGTCCGGGAGGATCCCACATGCCACGGAGCAACTAAGCCCATGAGCCATGGCCGCCAGGCCTGTGCGTCCGGAGCCTGTGCTCCGCAACGGGAGAGGCCACAACAGTGAGAGGCCCGCGTACCACAAAAAAAAAAAAAAAAAAAAAAAAAAAAAAAAAAAAAAAACTACAAATAGAACTACCATATGACCCAGCAACCCCACTACTGGGCATATACCCAGAGAAAACCATAATTCAAAAAGACATGCATCCCAATGTTCATTGCAGCACTGTCTACGATAGCCAGGTCATGGCAGCAACCTAAATGCCCATCGACAGACGAATGGATAAAGAAGATGTGGTACATATATACAATGGAATATTACTCAGCCATAAAAAGGAATGAAATTGGGTCATTTGTAGAGACGTAGATGGATCTAGACACTGTCATACAGAGTGAAGTCAGAAAGAGAAAAACAAATATCATATATTAATGCATATATGTGGAACCTAGAAAAATGGTACAGATGAACCAGTTTGCAGGGCAGAAACAGAGACACAGATGTAGAGAACAAACGTATGGATGCCAAAGGGGGAAAGTAGCGGGGTGGGGTGGAGGTGGTGGTGGGATGAATTGGGAGATTGGGATTGACATGTATACACTAATATGTATTAAATGGATAAGTAATAAGAACCTGCTGTAACTAATAAGGACCTGCTGTATAAAAAATAAATTAAATTTAAAAATTTTTTAAAGAATCAATTAGAGCTCTGCCTTTTTTTCTTTCTTTTCTTTTCTTTCCTTTTATTTTTTTTTTTTTTAGAGCTCTGCCTTTTGACAGAGGGATTTCCATGAGGTGAAGCTGAGCAAGAAAAACAAAACATATAAAGAGAAGCACAGGATGGATTCCAGACAGTAATGTTCTCAAGGGGAAGAGGAAGAAGAGATTGCAGAGCGGCACACAGGCACATTCTAAAGCACCAGTAATTTTCCATTTCTTAATTTAAGGGATAGGTTCACCATGAATATTTGCTTTACCATTCTTTAAACCATATAAATACATTTTAAAAACTCTTCTGTATTTATTCTATATTTCACAATAAAATTTTCTCTCTAGAAAGGAAATCAAGATACCAAATAAGCATGTAATATCCCATTTTATAAAACACTGACGTGAAAAACATGTATACATGTCTATATGTATAAATTATATGAGTATATAGAGAAAAATATGGCAGATATATAAAAAGTTATTTATATAAGCTGTCTTAGAGTGGAGTTAGGGGACCAATATAGGCAATATGGAGAAGAGGGGACATCACGCAAAAATGGAAAGGAAGACTGCACTGAGAAAAATATTAATTAAATCATTGCATTTATACATTTATGTAAAATCATGTGCGTGTGGTTATGCATAGGTAATTAAGGATGAAGATTTGGAAGAGAAAGAAAAAGGAACAGAGGAATGGTTGCAAGGAAGGAAGAAAAGAGTTGAAGTTCATTTCCATTCAGTCTCTAGCCTCCCAGTATATTCCCTTTTGCACTGGATTCTGTTGCTTGCAACCAAAGGGCCTTAACTGATGCAAGTAGGAGTATCTCACAGGCTTATTCTCAGAGACCTCCTCCCTGCACATGCTTTCTTTTGATTCCAGAGCACAGGGTACCCATTAGCAGTGCAGCCTATTGCTCCTGTATGTCCTGGTTCCCCTAGACTCTCCATCTTCCTTCTAAATTTTACAAGAGAAGAGTCAGTTCATCAGTATCACGGAAGTCAATTTACATGTGTAGCAATGCCAATAAATCAATATTTTAAACTATTATTAAGGGAAAAAACAATGGAAATGAGTCAACTGGTCTCCACAGCAACCTGTGAAAGCGGAACAGCAAAAGCATGCTAAGCTGCCAACTTGGGAACCCAACACCTACGCCCAGAATCCCCATGCAGACTCTTGGGTGACCTCTCCCCAGTCATCTCTCCACTGCCACCTCTGCCCAGGTTGTAGCTCAAACCAGCTGCAAGCAGAAGTTCCTTGTGGTTAAGATTTGTCAGGTCTTCCACGGGTATCCTCTCAATAAGATGGTGAAACTACAGAGCCCCCATCAGCATATCTTTCCTTAAGCTGTCTTTTACTTTTTTGATGATGTGTTGCCAGGGAGCAGAATGATGTCATAGAAAACTGAGGAAAGAGGAAATTGGCTCCATGATGTTTTAACTGTGGGACCCTAGCCAATTCTCATAGATAGCCTCTGTGAGCCCTAATTTTCTTGTTTGGAAAAAGCAGGAATTCCACTATACACCCTATATAACCCAGAGGACTGTTTGAGAATCAAATAAAATAGCCTGTGGAAATATACTTTTCCCAGTTACAAAGTTCAATTCTCCACCACACTTCCTTATCCTTATGATCCATATGTGCCAACAATGTGAAGATGAACATGGTCTCAATGAGGAGAGATAACTAGAGCGAAGAAGGTGTATCAGACACCTCTGTGCCCCGCCTCACACCCACTCTGCTACCTTTACACTCCAGTGACTGCTCCTGCTAACAGCTGTCTTTAGGTATAACGCACAGCACTTTGCCTCTGCTGCATCATACATCTCTCACGTTGTGCCTTGGGGTTTCTCTGCCACTAACATGTGGGAAGCCTGCAGGAATCTGCAGAGCTTATGAGCAAACCAGGATATATAAGAGAGTTAACGTCCCATGAGACAACTGTTGACTTCTGGGTCCCACAGCTCCAGGTCTGAGCCCACCTGGGGTCCCAAGGAACACTATCATTACAACTGACGTAATCAGTGCTCAAAAATATTCCTTCAGAGTATCTTTAGCAATAAAATTTTTAATATTTTGAGAACCCCTATTAAAATCCAACAACTCATGACTTCTTCCCCAGAAAAAAAATTAACGTAAGCACAAAGTGTTTAATAAAAAAATATCAGGAGGTTCGTGGACCCTGTGAAACCCATTCATGACCTCAGGTCACAACTGTATTATCCCAGTTGGCCACATTAGACAGATTATAGGAAATGGAAATCTGGGCAAATTGTCTCCACTCTCCCCAGGGCTTACCTTGTCCTCAGCTAATCATAGACTACAGATCACCTTACATCAGGGAGTCCAATTTTAGAGAATCCCTAATTGGAAGGACACTAATGTTTGTGTGCCCTTGAGGCTAGAATGGCCCTCAAAATCTCATATAAACCCAGACCTCCCCAGGAACTACCTCAAGCCCCAAATGTAGCCCTGGAATCAACGTGATTATCCTCTTTCACCCACTCTTATCCTAAAACCTACAACATCCTTCTGATAAAGAAGGTCAAATAAGATTCTCATAGCCCCTACCAACCTAAGCACATTGACAGGTATCATTTTAGAAAAGATTTAATTGGCCCCTGTCATTTTTTTTTAGTTAATTTTTATTGGAGTATAGATGCTTTACAATGTTGTGTTAGTTCCTACTGTACAGCAAAATGAATCGGCTATACATAAACATATATCCTCTCTTTTTTGGATTTCCTTCCCATTTAGGTCACCACGGAGTATTAAGCAGAGTTCCCTGTGCTGTACAGTAGGTTCTCATTCGTTGTCTATTTTATACATAGTATCAATAGTGTATATGTGTCAATCCTAGTCTCCCAGTTCCTCCCACCCCGATTCCCAGCCCGAGTCATTCTGATTCCAAGCTACATATTAAGCCTTGGACCAGACGAAACTAGTTCTGTTGTAAAAAGCTCCCTACAGTAATAATCCAGGTATCAAGACCTCTGCGTTAACAATTCTCCATAAGCATCACTGGGCTTGTCGAGGAGGCTGTGTGTCTTCGTTTGAGTTTCTTCAGAAGTAAACTTTGAGACCAGGGTTGAAGTGCAAGCGATTTACTTGTAAGATGTCATTGGGAGTGTGACACAAGGATAGGACAGCAGCCACCACAGGGTGGGTGCATCATCAATCCAGCTACCACTAAGGAAAAATGGAATGCAAACTCACTGAGGAAAGTCTAGGAGCTAGTGAAGAACGCCGCCAGCCTTTGATTAAGGGATGTTGAAGAAGGGGGCCGTTAATGCCTCTGCACTTCTGGCCTACAGCAAGGACACAAAGTAGGGTCCAATGTCAAGGAAAAGCCCCCAGGCAGAGAAATGCATGTGCTGGCAGAAGTTGGGCTGGTATGCACTGAACTGGTAAGAATAAGGGGATATGGGAGGGATCCTGACAGCGACTGCTATCCCATAAAATACTCTCAGGCATCAAACTCTGCTCTAAAAATTAGGAATCATGAGTCTGATGGGAACATTAAGCAGAACAGGACACATACAGGATTCATACCATAAAAAAGTCATTTGGGAATGACACAAATCGCGGCTAAGTGCTATTCAGCATCAGTAGCATACCACCACAGTTGGCATTTAGTTAGCTCGTACTAACAGAAAGATATGGCACTCAGCAACTAGGCACTTACACATACATTGTCTTATTTAATCCTCAGAACTGACCTAGAAGTAGACATTAATATCCCTTTTTATATACAGAGAGAGAGATAGATTTGGAAAATGATGGCCCTCAAAGTTCAAATTGCTTTATCCAACATGATGTAGCTGGTGAAAAATGAACACAGGATTCAAATGTCTAACCCCATCCTCTTTCAACTACATCATATCATCCTTTGGACGTCTTAGTCACTTCCTGCCCTCCTTTTTCTCATAGAGACTATTCACTGCACCCTGACTATATAGCAGCCACTAAAGTAAGCACTAGCACATTAAGCTTCACAAAAACCCTGTGATGTGGACTTCCCTGGTGGCGCAGTGGTTAAGAATCCGCCTGCCAGTGCAGGGGACACGGGTTCGAGCCCTGGTCCGGGAAGATCCCACATGCTGCGGAGCGACTAAGCCCGTGCACCACAACTACTGAGCCTGCACTCTAGAGCCCGTGAGCCACAACTACTGAGCCCGCGTGCCGCAACTACTGGAGCCCGGGCGCCTAGAGCCCGTGCTCCACAACAAGAGAAGCCACCGACCGCAATGAGAAGCCCGCGCACCGCAACGAAGAATAGCCCCCGCTCGCCACAACTAGAGAAAGCCCCCGCGTGCAGCAACGAAGACCCAACGCAGCCAAAAATACATAAATGAATAAATAAATTTATAAAAAAAACAACCCTGTGATGTGTGTGCCATCATTAACCCCTTTGTACAGTTGGAATAACTAGATCGTAGAAAACTAACTTCCTAAAATCACAAATTAGCAGAATGACAAATGTGGGACCAGAAATCAGGTCTTTCTAACACCAAAGCTCCAGCTCTTGATCCTTACACTATTTTGCTGCATAATCCTAAGAGTAACACAGTTATGAATGGATGCATGCCTGCTGTTGAGTGTCTGTTGAAATCAATCTGCCATATAATCCAGAGTAAAACTAAACCCCAAATTCAATAGATCTTTCCCTTTCCCCTTCCCACCCTCCCTCCAGGATTTTAGCCAGTAAACATTAGAGCAGCAAAGTGTCAGTTACCCTCATATTTGGCAAAAGCAAGGCAGCTCAGCAGTCTTTCCTACTTCAGGGGAAATTTTTTTTTTTTCAATTACAAGATAAGACAAACATTTCAAGGAACTGGCTCTTATTTCCTTGCATTATTGCTTTAATTTGCTCATTACACACAATTATTAAATGTGCTTTACTATGATTAGATGGTCTTTAGTTATAACAAAGGAACAATCAGGTCTGCCCTTGTTTGCATTTGTTTGTGTACATACACATATGGGGAAGGAAAGGGGGGGTAAACTAATCTTTAAAGTGCAACTACTGTTAATGTACAAACAACCATTATCATTAAAAGTACAGTAATTGCCTACTACAAAAAATACTGCACAAATACAGGTTGGAGCACACCTGTTTCTGGTAAATATCAAATTTTTAAAAATAGGAGAATCTAGGGCTTCCCTGGTGGCGCAGTGGTTGAGAATCTGCCTGCCGATGCAGGAGACACGGGTTCGTGCCCTGGTCCGGGAAGATCCCACATGCCGCGGAGCAACTAAGCCCGTGAGCTATGGCCGCTAGGCCTGCGCGTCCGGAGCCTGTGCTCCGCAACGGGAGAGGCCACAACAGTGAGAGGCCCGCATACCACAAAAAAAAAAAAAAAAAAAAAAAAAAAAAAAAAAAAAAAAATTAAAAAATTAAAAAAAAAAAAAAATAGGAGAATCTAGGGGTCCTAGTGGAAAATAAAAATGCTACCCTTTATAAAGGAAAATGTAGTCCAGGAATGTTGAACTGGAATGTGGCATAGTGATCATCTCAGAATTCTGTATGAGCATCTGGTTTGGAACTTTACATTTTAAAGAGAAAGCAAGAGCGTAAAAAGACTCTGAAAGGATGTCTTGACAATCATTCAAACAAAAGAGGATCTAGAGATTAAGGTTAAGGAAATGAGAATGACTGCATCCAGCTAGCTCTTGCGCAACACCTTTGCTCCCTACCTCCTTACAGAGTATTCTTTATGTATTGGGCAGCCACTCAAATGCACATTTCATTCTTACCTCACTTTCTGAATACGATTATAACCTTCTCTAAGATCTTACTTCATGAAATTTACATTTGTCTAAAATTCAGTGTGGCCTTCACAGATCCAGTGACATCTGTGATTGACATTTTCTTCCAACTGACAGCATTTATCTATAGTCATTATTGTCAGTGAACATTCCTTCATATTTATCTCAGTTTTGATAGAAAATACCACCATATGTTTAAAGGTCTCCACAGCGGATTCCATGTTATTCAAAAGAGAGGAGGTCAACTCCGTGTTGCCTCATCATCTCCCAGTGGTGGAGAACAACTAAAGACTCTCTAGGGACTTCCCTGGCCGCCCAGCGGTTAAGACTCCATGCTCCCAACGCAGGGGGCCTGGGTTCGATCCCTGGTCAGGGAACTAGATCCCACATGCTGCAACAAAAATGAAGATGCCGTGTATGGCAACTAAGACGTGGTGCAGCCAAATAAATGAATAAATAAATAAATATTTTTTTAAAAAAGACTCTCTAGAAGTCATTTGGTTTACATCAGTACTTCCTTAACAGGGACAAATAGGCTACAGAAACAATTTTCAATACTTTTTAATACATTGTCCCACCAATTTCCCCTTATTCTATGGGAAAAGGCTGGATTTTTTTCAAACGTGCTCTAAATTTGGCATAAATGTATTAAACTTACATTTATTTAGCACCTCCTGTGTGTCAAGAACTCTGCTCAGTGCTACAGATGCAAATGATGTACCGAAGGAGTATGGTGACATATTGAGGAAAGCAAATACAGGAACAGAAAATCATAATTCGATGTAATGAGTGCAATAGTAGCCCACATGCACAGCATTTTATACCAACAGAAAGGAGGGTAACTAACCCCGTGTGGTAAGGGATGGAGAGAGTGGGAGAAACATTTGGGAGGCTTGCTGGAGAGATGATGCCTGAGCTGATTCTTAAAGGATGAGTATAAATTAATTAAGCAAATAGGGACAGGCCAATACTGGCAGAGGGGAAAGCTCAAGCAAACCATGGATTTGAGAAACAGTATTTTAAATACAGGGAACTATCAACAACTGGGTGTCACTGGAGGGCAAAAAGTAAGGTAAAGGTTGGTGGGCACAAAAGGCTGGAAAACTGGTAGCCATACTGTGGAGAGCCTCGTACAGAAAATGTACCATTATCCTATAGGCAATAGGGAGGTAATGAGGGTTTTAATCAGATTAGATTTCCACCTTACATAGTGAATGTGGGCAGATGTACTCTAGTGATATGGGCTTGAATAGAAGAGGACTGGAGGAAGAGATATTAGTTAGCAGGCTTGTGTAGTGGGATAGCAAACTACATAGATCTACCAAACACTACCAAACATCGGTGGTGGTAGTAGGAATACAGAGGCAAAGGTAGCATTGAGAGCTGTCAAGGAAGAAAAAAAATAAGTAGAAGTTAACTGTTTGCATAAGATGTGAAAAGGGGCAGGGTGAAGCTTCTGGATTAGCTAGCTAGACAGTGGTGCCATGTTCAGAAATGGCAAACATTGGAGGAATAGCAAGTGTGGTGAGAAGATAAATCATTGGCCTAAGGAAGATTCACTGGATCCAAAAAAAAAAAAAAAAGATAATTCAGATTTCAGTGAGCTGGGTAAGAATGGTGATTTGGATTTAAAAAAGAAAGAAAGAAAGAAGAAGGAAGCAAAAAGAATCAAGATGGGAGCTAAAGGGATGTGAGGTCAAGAGAGGGATATCTGGTAGGTGGGGTCATGGGAAAGGCTACTCTGATAGGATGAAGCCAAGTAGAAAGGGAAAGGCTGCAGTTTATCCAGTTGGAGGGGCAGGGGATGGGTGGGGTGGGGTGAGTTCTGAGAAAGGTCCTGGAAGATAGGAGAGAAGGGACTGGTCTTACACCAGAGGAGGAACCCCTAAGCCTGAAGAAAAGGACATGAGAATTAATCAGACAGAAAGTTTGAATGTAAGAGTGGGCTAGAGAACTGAAGGAGATACCATAAAATAGCATCAACTTTCTCCATGATTTAGAAGCAAGATTTTCCAATGAAACCGAGGGTTAAATAAGGGAAATAGGAGAGTGTTGATATTTTGGAATCATCATTGAAGGAGATGGGATGGAGAGACCACCAGTCTCTAGTAAGGTTGAGTGAAAATGCTGAGACCCTTGCTGAGGGTGAAGATAACCCTTATCATCTCACAGGGTTATAATGAAGATCTGAAATGACTGGGTGTATGTAAAAGCCTGTCTGAGAATAATTATTTTTTTCTTTATTATTATTATTCTTTGACCACATCCGGTCTTAGTTGCGGCATGTGGGTCATTGTGCCATACGCGTTTTCTCTCTCTAGTTGTGGCGCGTGGGCTCTGCAGTTGTGGTGTGTGGGCTCCAGAGTGCATGGGCTCCGTACTTTGCGGCACGCAGGCTCTCTTGTTGAGGCATGCGAGCTCAGTAGTTGTGGCACGCAGCCTTGTTGCCCCGCCACATGTGGGATCTTGGTTCCCTGACCAGGGATTGAACCCGTGCCCCCTGAACTGGAAGGTGGATTCTTTACCACTGGACCACCAGGGAAGTCCCTCTGAGAATGATTATTAATACAAAAGCACTTCCGTGCTCTATGAGCTTTTCCTATTCTCACGGTAATCCCATGCCTTTGGCCATGGCTACACTGGTCATCCTCTGAACCCAGACATGACCAATATTTGCTATCATAGTTAACTAGGAGCAAGGGAAAATGAATAGTATTCTAGGATGAACTGAGGTTGCTAATACATAATGACATGTATTTAGGCCACCCCTAAAGAGTCAAGGGAGAGCTCTTCATTTTAGCACCCTCAGCTAATGTAAGTGAGACCATTTCCACATCTATAAAACTTTCCCCCAAAAAGATTCACCTTCTTGAAAAAAAAGCATAAAATAAATTGAGTCCCAAAGTGTCCACGGTGTTCCTAATGATAGAAAGACTGTAAGCATCAGAGAAGGAGTCTGTGTGCCTCTGGCCTTTACCACCTAAAGAAACTCTTCCCAATCTCATGGAGGGTCCCAAATACCATGTCAGACTCTAAAAAGCCAACAGAAGGCACCAGCACAAACATAAAAGGAAATGGTACTCTGATTCATTTTACAGACAGCAGAAAATATCTAAGCTATATCATGAGCCCTTTTGTAAAAACAAAACAAAACAAAAAAACCACATATGTCCCTGAGTAAACCCTGAATCCCTTCTCAAACCAACATTATAAGATAATTTATGGTTCAGGTAAAATTTCTGCTCCTACCCTTCCATCACGTAGTCTTGGTTTTAGTGATCCTTATTGTGGTATGTAAATACCCAGTCTGGGATACCTCTGATTTTATGAGGGTGTAGGAAGAAAACCTCACTCTCATTTTTCAAAGCTGGGACACATACAGAAATAGCCACATGGATCTGCTCCTAGGTGCAAGCCAAAGGGCAGGTATCTCTGATATGTGACTAATCTCCATCAGCTCCTGTCCTGAGCTTCCTCACCAAAGGAACTCAGGACATTTATTATCATGAGAAAAGGGCCAGCTCAGATTGTATATGATGGCCAGAAATGGGGCAAAAAGGAAAAGACAGACTACAAAAATTTAAGACACTTCAAGAAAATGGAAGAAAGGCATCAAATTTAGAAAATAAATCAAAGTCAGTAGGGACCCCCAAAGGGTCCAGAATGAGAGACCCCCACCACACACTAAAAAAGGTCATTTTGATATGCCTTAGTAAAACTCTACATTTGCATATAGCTAATGAACATGTACCCCAATGTTCACTGCAGCTCTATTTACAATAGCCAGGACATGGAAGCAACCTAAATGTCCATCAACAGATGAATGGATAAAGAAGATGTGGCACATATATACAATGGAATATTACTCAGCCATAAAAAGAAACGAAACTGAGTTATTTGTAGTGAGGTGGATGGACCTAGAGTCTGTCATAAAGAGTGAAGTAAGTCAGAAAGAGAAAAACAAATGCCGTATGCTAATGCATATATATGGAATCTAAAAGAAAAGGTACTGATGAACCTAGTGGCAGAGGAGGAATAAAGACAAAGATATAGTGAATGGACTTGAGGACACGGGTAGGGGGGAGGGGAAGCTGGGGCAAAGTGAGAGTAGCATGGACACATATACACTACCAAATGTAAAATAGATAGCTAGTGGGAAGCAGGAGCATAGCACAGGGAGATCAGCTCGGTGCTCTTCGAGACCTAGAGGGGTGGGATAGGGAGGGTGGAAGGGAGGCTCAAGAGGGAGGGCATATGGGGATATGTGTATGCATATGGCTGATTCACTTTGTTGTACAACAGAAACTAACACAGCATTGTGAAGCAATTATACTCCAAT